>NW_006383016.1:9531712-9567740 GCF_000327345.1 Myotis davidii
TGGTGGGGAGCCGCTACAGTGTTTTGGACAGGTTCAAGTCTTGGACTGATGAGAGGGCACAGTCCTCTCATTGCCAAGTGCAAGTCCCAGCTTGGAGGGCAGGGCCCTTCCAACACAGTTATAGCCAACAGCTATAGTTGTAAGCTTGAACCTATGGTCCAAACACATGGTCTCAGGTGTCTGAGTGATATAGGCTTGATAGAGTTCAAGTGCATGTAGTTGAGTAGGATTGAAACCCAGGAGAATGTTGTAAACATCTTGGTCATGCCCTTACTTTGTCTCGTAGCATCTGCTATAAAATAAAGGCATGGCTCTGGGCATGGTTGCTGTCTCTCAGAGAAGCAGTGTCCCACCGAGACCTGGCTTTCATTCTCTTGTCTGTCTTTTCTAAGCCTTTCAGCTGCCTCCACTCAGGTTCATCCCTGGCTGTGCTGGCGCAAGGCACACTTTAGAAAGATCTGCCTCCACACTCCCAGGACGGGTTCCTGCCTCAAACCCTGCCCTTAGGGGAAACAGCTCCAGGAAACAGCTTGGGGGAGGGTGCAGCCATTGCCAAGACAACCCCTGCAGGACTGACTTCCTTTCGCTTGGTCGTGGCAGTTCTTCTGGATGTGATGAACACCACCCATGGTTTTTATATAAGTAGATGCTATTAAGAAACATCTCAAATATAGAACCTGTAGGACTAAGTACAGTCTTACTATTCCAACATGTCTTAAAAGCACCCTCTCAGTTGCATCGTCCATTTTGTAGAGTTTTAGGTTATATAACTAAAGATCATGTCTTTTTTATTTTGTGATTCTCCCCAAGTACTGTGTTTTTCAATCTCAGACACTTCGTAGCCTTTCATTATTGAATAAAAATGTTCAGTATTGAGTGCATTTTAAAGCAAGTCTTCATTCAAATGAAATATTTAAAAGGAGATTAAGTAAAAATTCCTAACCATATTTTTGTAATTGGAATACACTTTTCATCCTTTTCAAGTGATTATAAACTTAAAAATACCAAACTACACATTCTTTTACTACTCTATTAGTGGTTAATCTGGAAATTACAATATCCCATCCTTAAACTTATTACAAATCTAATTAAAAATTAATTCTTATGCAATTCATGGACCAGCTTAAACCTGATCCTGTTTAAATATACATTTCCATCATGAAATGGATTGTTGCTATACCTGGCCAACGTTATTGCGTGGTGGGTCTGATACACTCAGCTCCTGAGGAGTAGCTTTGATCAAACTGTTACTTGATGGCTAATGGTCAGGCTCCCAGTGCTAGAAGGGATGCAGTAGCATGCCTAGAACTAACTCAACAGTGACTAGTTCTCTGCCGCTGATGGTGGGACCTTATTCAGGAACCCTTGAAAACTGGACTGTGACGCTCAGAGCTTGCCAGACACTTCATAAGGCATCCTTATCTCTAGCTAATGTTTCTAGCACCATGGATGATGCGGGGTGATTACTGTATTGCTTATTTATTACTGTGTAACCAGTTACCACAGAAACTTATTAATTGGAAGCCTCCGTAAGCATTATCTCATACAGTTTCAGCCGGCCAGACATACAGGAGCCGCTTAACTGGGTGGTTCTGGCTTGGGGTTTCTCAGGAGGTTGCAGAGCAGCTTCCAGCCAGGGCTGCAGTCATCTGAGGCTTTAACTGGGTCGGGAGGACGACTTATAGCTGACAGGGTTGTGGGCAGAAGGCCTGAGCTCCTCCCTGGCTTTGGGAAGGCCTCAGGCAGCTCCTCGGAGGACTGCCTTAGTGTCCTCACGCATGGCCGCTGGCTTCCTGCAGAGTTACATGGTCTAGGAGAGAGAACAAGAGAACATTTTGATTCTGTCTGTGACCTAATTTGGAAGCCACACCATCATGTGTGCCTTGCTATCAGCCACGCACCCACATCAGTGCCAAGCTCCTTTCTCTCTCTCAGCTGTCACCTTCTGCCAGGGAGCACATGGGAATTGCAGACTCTGGCTGTGCATCAGATCTTAGGGGCCCACAGGTAGATGTTGGTTACAGACTCCCACTGACAGCTCACCGCTCCCTCCAGGCTCCCCTCCCCTGCCCATGCTGATCTCAGCCCACTTCTACAGTCAGGGTGAGGCTAAGCAGGTTTTCAGCTCTGAGTGTGCAAAACAGAGTTTATTCTTGTATTATTATTTACTAATTATTGTATTGTTTTCCACATGAAGAACTGTAAACCGAATGTTGCCGCACCCTCTAAATCTATGTAACAGAATGTGGTGGTTCTAAGCACCAGCAAAGGGGGAAATGTCACCCTGCTTTTTGTAAGCTTTGGATCATTGCTCTTTATCTCAGAGCCAACCAGTGATGTGTTTGAGTTACCTTAACTGCCCGGTTTTGTGTCTCAGTCCCACACAACTGCTGAAAGCTTTTCTAGTTTCTCCTTCCACTGGTAGCATTCTTCTGGCTAGGCTAAGCTCAGATTATTAGCCCACATGCAAATGACAAATGCCTCCAACACAGCAGACTGGATTAGCGAATTGTGGTATAATCATACCATGCAAGACTGTGCAGCAATGAGAACAATGGAATTACTGCTATTAGCAACAACATGGGTGAATTTTACAATGCTGAGTAAAAGGAGCCAGACAAAAAAATAATGCCACTTCTGTGATCCCATTAATATGCCTTTCAAAAGCAGACACAATTCATGTACACTTTAGAAATCAGGACAGGGATTACTTTTTGAAGTGTGGGTAGTAATGAGTAACAGTACTAGTGACAAGAACGAGGAGGCTATTAAAGTGCTGGCAATGTTCTAGTTCTTGGTCCAGTAACATGGACGTGTTCGTTGTTTGAAAATTTGCCGAGTCGAGCTCTTATGATTTGTATACATTTCTATATACACGTTTTACCTCAACGAAAACATAACATCAAATGTAGGAATTTTTCAATATTAGCGTTTTTTTAATTTTTAAATTTCTTTACTGATTAAGTTATTACATGTGTCCTTATCCCCCCAATACATCCCTCCCCCCGCCCCATGCATTCATCCCACTGTTGTCTGTGTACATTGGTTAGGCCTATATGCGTGCATACAAGTCCTTGGATTGATCTCTCCCCCTTACCCTCACCCTCCCCTACTTTCCCTCTGAGGTTTGACGGTCTGATGGATGCTTCTCTGTCTCTGGATCTGTTTTTGTTTATCAGTTTATGTTGTTCATTATAGCGTTTATGTTTTTATTTAAATGTTTCAAATAACGTCATAATAACAATGCTAATCATGGAGAAGTTTAATACACAACTGATAACCACCAGGGTTCCGAGAAATACCAGGGGTTATCTCAGTGTAATTGTGAGCATCTGAGCAGGTTTTGCACCTTTGTCTTCAAGGTATTTTTCCTCCCGTTTGGGAACTGTGTTCCAGTTCAGAGAGGTAAAAGCCATCGCTGATCTCTTCATGGACCTGACAAAAACAGCATCTTCTGGGTCATCAAACACAACTCTGAAAAAATGGCAATTATGTCAGAAAAATGTCAATTAGATCAAAATGAATTTTTAATTTAAATATATCAATGCCACATTTTCTATAGTGCCACTAACAAATATATTTTGGGCTCTACTGATAAATGACTTTCAGGAGAAGTAATGCTATTTTTATTATGTATATTGTTTATTTTAATAATAGAGTTTTTGACCATATTTGGGATCAGCTATTACAGTTTAGGTTTCACAAATGTATACATTCATGTTTTAAAACAGTGTTAAATGAAAGGATTAAACTATTTCTAGATCTTGTATGCATATTAGTATCTTGTATATATTTTGTTGGAATAGTTCCTATATCGTGCTATATTTTATAAATGTGCTTGGGGATAATATTTTTCAACACTGAATTAAAACAAAATTCCTAAGTTAAAAATTAAAAGAGAGCAATGATTTTTAAATTCATCAATATTCACAAATTTGAAATATTTTTCATAGTTTAATGAAGTATTTGCTTCTGAAAATGTAAATTCCAGTGAGTATAAAATATTAATAATTGCTGTCACTGGGCATATTTAGGGGAACAGTAAATAAGAAAGATAAAGACTCTCATCTATAATAGCTAATAATTATTGTTTTAATTTTTTACAAATCCAGCACATTTTCATTTATTTTAGGTTATAAAAAAACATTAAAGTGTAAATATGTCAAATATGAATACATAGCTTGAACTCATTTATCACAGAAAGACAGCAATTTTTTTCTATCTATTGAAGAGATAGTCATTTTTTTTTATTCACTTAAAATCTACTTTGGGAAGTGGGAGTAATTTAGGTAGGTCAGCAGAATTATGAAATAAATAATCCAATAATGAAGTTAAAATCACTTACTTGTCTACACTATTCCCAAATGCAAAATCTAAAAAAAAAATTTCTAAATTAGTATCTTTCAAATGTTTACTTCGCATTTTAAAACAATTGAGCAGTGCTGTAGAGAAAAAGTCAAGAGCATAGGTCTCTGGTTTTCGAGCAAGAATTTCAATGAATAATTCAATCCATCAAAAACAAACAAACCTTGATACCAAACCCTACATTGAAACTGTCTCTTAGATATAATGCCTTTGGTTTGTCTTAGATTTGTGGCAGATTTGTAAATGCAATGTACTTCTCAAAACTCTGAGGACAGAATGCTTAATCAATTTATTTAACAATAGAATCCAAGTGGGAATTTTTTTATCATTGAGATACTGAGTCTCAAGTACAGAAACGGATCTTTTTTTTTTTTTTTTTAAGATAGGCATATGCATTTACAAATGGAATAATAGACCAAATGAGGAGAAATATTTAGGGCATTTAAAACCATTTGGATTCTTGGCATTAACTTCAAAGAAATGGAATAAACAAATCCTAGATCACAAGAATCTCCATCTTCCCTAGCCCTGGCGCTCAAAAGCTAGTCCTCAAAGCTTGGCCTTCTTCTGGTATCTTGCAGAGACTGTCATTGCGTTGTTGATTCCTCTTCAGAAGACCTAGTGCCAGGCTAGAGATGGAATGTAGCAGCACCTGTTAGGCCACCAAAGCCCACAGTGCAAGCTCATGCCAACTCATAAGCAGCAGGGAGCACGCAGCCTCTGCCTTAAGAGAGGAGCTCATGGCATCCTTCCCTTCATAAGTGCCAACTCAAGTCTCCGACAGATCAGAAAGTTGAAGCAAATTAATGTCCAAAATACCACTTTGACTGACTAGCAGAGACGGTGCTCAAACCCAGGGGAATCTGACTTCAAAGCTCGTGCTCTTGCCTCTGCACTGGTTGTTCTCTAACTGTACTATGCACAGATCACGTGGAAGGCTAGTTAAAGCACAGCTTCCTGGGTCCCAACCTGGAGTAATTTCTAACTTAGTAGCTCTCATCTGGGGCAAGAATTAGCATTTGTAACCAATAGTTGCTAAGTGCTGCTGCTGTAGCTGGTTTGGGGACCACACTTGGAGAACCACTGCTTTACACTATACTCCTTTGCATCCAGAACATATCCTCCAGGCATTCCTTCTATTCTATGGGACATATAGGGATAAAGCAACAAGTTAAATGACACTTGGTGGAAACAATCATGCAAATTACATTGTTATAACTGGCCTGGTCTCTTCGAAAAGTCAAAAGTTGGGGAAACAATTTTGGAATCCATTCTAAATTAAAAGAGATTAAAGAGCCATAATAACCCACTGTAATGATGAATCTTGACTGAATTCTGGCTTGAAAAAGCAGCTATGGAAGCCATCTCAGGGCTAGGAAAATTTGAATATGGATTACATATTCAATAATATAAATGTTACTTTTCTTAGATGTGATAATGGCATTGTGGCTCTATAGGATAATGTCATTTTAAAATTTCCAGGCCAAATTAGGAGTGAAATGTCATAATGTCTGTGACTGAAGTATTTAAATGGTTCAACGATACTTTTATTTTTCCAGTTTACATAAGGCAAAGTCTAAATGGAGGGTGGTGAATATGGCAGAATATTACTATTGAATATACATGGGAATAAACAGGTATTTAACATTCTTTCAACTTTTTCTATATTAAAAAATGTCACAATAGTTAAGGGAAAAGTCCCGATTTTGCCCTCATTTTTTTTCTTCTTTTCTTGCTCTGTCTTTAATAATAATTTAGCTGGTTATAAAATTCTTGGCTGACTATTACTTTTCCTTAGCATTTTAAAGGTATTAGATCACTATTTTCTTACTTCCATAATTGCAGTTGGGAAGCTTGTTGTGAATCTACAAATTATTCTTTTGTAGGTAAATTTACATTTCCTCTCTATTTTAAGATAACTTTGCCTTTGATGTGTATTTTTGTTGTTATTAGTCTTATGTCTTTGGAATAATTTTGTCTGATGAATCTAAGGATTTATATCATTTACCAAATTTGGAAAATTCTCACCATTATTACTTCAAACATTATCTTCTGCCCAATTTATCTATGTTTTTGTCCCTTCAGGATTATTAAACTTATATTGAACCTTATCTTTCTAATATTTGCTTATCTCAACAGCTAATTTTCTATACCTTTCTCTCAGCTGCATTCTGGGTAATTTCTTCAAAACTCTCTCCCAATTTCATATTTTCCCCCTTGTTTTTAGAAAATCTGTTCTAGAATGTATTTTCATTTTCAAATGTATGCTTGCAAAGTGTCATGAGGAAAAGGTTTTTGTCTTTGTATCTTTTTAAATCCCTCTTTATGATGCCTGATGGTGCAGCAGCCACCTTCTAACCATAAAGCACACTAAGAATAGTAGAATAAAAGATAGTTACATTCTTGAACACTAATGACATCAATGAACTTTACACTAATCTGAAACCCTACCTTTGTACTTTACTATGTGAGAAACATAAACCTCTATTTGTGTAAATCACTACAGTTGGATTTGTTACATACAAGAAATTAATTCCAATTAATAAAATATCAGAATATATTTAAGTTATACTTGCATATAATAACCAAAATATTAACAGCTTATTTCTGGGTGGAGAAATTATGGATGATCTTTATTTCTCCTGAATATCTATCTATATAAAAGCCTAAGTAACCATCGCAACTGAATGAACAACCGAGCAGCAGGCTGAGTAGAGTGACCAGGCCAGTAGGGGGGTTAGTGAGGGGCAACCAAATGACTGAGCAGCAGGCTGTGTGGGACAAGCAGCCTGGCGGGGAGGCAGTTAGGGGTGATCAGGCAGGCAGGCAGGTCGGTGGTTAGGAGCCAGCGGTCCAGGATTGTGAGAGGGATGTCCGACTGCCGGTTTAGGCCCAATCCCTGGGGGCCTAAGCTGGCAGTCGGACATCACCCAAAGGGTCCCGGATTGAAGAGGGTGCAGGCTGGGCTGAATTTTGTGCACCGGACCTCTAGTGTTTTCTATATTATCAAAAACTTACAGCCTTAATTGGTGAAACTGAGTGATAGTGGTATAATAACAACTGTAGCTTACTAATTGATCCCTTTATACTGTGCTAGATACTGGGGTAAGGAATTCAGTGCAATATCTTGTTATTATTATATTATCTCATTTAATTTAATATATGTAAATGAAGATAAGAATTGCATATCCCTTTAATTTGACTAAATAAAAAATATTTGTTTCACTGTGTTGGTATTTTACTTATTGTAAATTACAGTTACTATTATTATCAAGTTACCCAAAAGTTTGAGAAATTATAATTTCTTTTTTTTTTTTTTTGCAAAATACCTGTAGGTACTGTTTTGGCTGGTTTTTGCTTAAAAGGTGATCTAGGATTCCATGAGGCATCTACTTTTCCTCTGAATGCTATTGATTGAAGAATATGAGCCTTTTTATGGTTAAAAATGGTAATCATTGATCTTCTTTCTTTTTCTGTAACTTCTAATAAATGCAAAAGGTAATGTTATTGCATAGCATTATAAATAGTTATGCAGAGTAATTCAAAACAGATTTGAACATCTTCAAAAATATAGGTGTCCCCCCAAAATCTATACACACATTTTGAATAATTATAAAGGCAGTGTTTATTAAAACACATTTTGTTTTTAAAATTGAGCTAACAACTGTTAAAGTATACGTTTTGGGGGGGACACCTGTATTTTTATCTGAATTACTGTATGTGAACATCTTGTCAAAACTAACTTGTGAAGGGCTATCACAGTCATTCCCATAATCTTACAAGTGCCCAATAGATGCCCCTCAGGTCATAGGCATGATCAACCCTAACGTCTCCCAGGCCCTTTCTCACACATCACCACGGATGACTGACGTCACAACTCTGATATATCCCTCCTTTCCTCCGGGCAATGGGGAGAGAAGGCATAAACAAAAGGTTTTGATAAATCCTCATTAGGAAGGTGCTCAGTAATTATTAAGAATGTTCAAACCTAGAGACAGAAATGTGAGTAGACAGCTGGATAAAGCAGGCCTCCGAAAATGTATAACGTAATGCACTGACCATTTTTGTGGCTTATATGAATCAGACATATTGGTTTATCTACAATGTCAAAGATATATTCATAAAGAAGTTATCATTGATTATATGCATTTTAATATACATGTTTACAGAATTTCAATGTACATGATTTTTAGAACTTAAATAGATGTTAAGGGATTTAGTCCAGTTCTCTCATTCTTGAAATAAGAAATTAAGGTACCAGTGGGTAAATGATTTAGACACTAGTGTCTAAAGCAGAATCCAGAGACCTAGCCTCACACTCAATTAGATGACCTTTCCAAGACAGTGGTCAAGAGGCATACATTCCTAAAGTCGGGCAGGTTTCATAGAGCAAACCTTTCAACAATCATCTTAAAACTTTCATTCACACAGAAACTTATTTTCAAAGATATTCAACATGTTTTAAAGCACTCAATTATGACTGCCTCTCAAATATTTCTCTGCAAGAAAAAGGTGTCCTTACGATTTCGGTCAAGAAACTCTACTCCTGGTAGGTGGTAGATGATATATAAACGATACAGGTTATACTGGCAAAAAGGGTTTTGGTAGAGACCTGCAAAGATGTCAGATTTCAAAATTAGTTTCATTTATCACTTGGTGAAATATGGACAATCACAGGATGCACATAAAACGTAAGGACATGTTGAGCTCTGCTTCACAGACCGAACCAATATCCTCAGCAAAACCTTCCTTATTCAGAGGAGCACTTTTCCTGTCTGTTCAGTTCATTCATTCAACAAATATTTTGAGTGCTTATTGTCTACTAGGAACTGTGCGAAATGCAGGGGACATATTGTTGGCCGAAATCCACAATATGTGAGAAAACTTTTAACACATCCATAAGCTAATTAGTCAGGAAGAACTAGCTATCAGGGGTCTTGATGCTGCTCTTTATCAAATACAAGTATCTGTTCACTTGATTCTCTTCTTCCAGCGTCAAAAGTCACAGGGATGCCTGTGTAGAGATGGGCAGAGATGCTGGGCACTGCTCGAATAGTTTTCTTTCTCCACTGAATAACTATTGCACATAGTTCAGAATATTAAATGCCAGTAGCAGCTTCCAATCTCAGCAGGAGCAGAGATGAGCAGGTGTGGATGTTGCATCCTGTCTACCTCTGGCCAGGTGCAGGGGGCTCTGATTCCCTGTGTACAGATGCTGGGACACCTCACGAGCCATGCTGGCTAATACAGTGGCAGGGTGTGGGAGGCATGTGGGTGTAGAAGAGTTCCTGGCACTTCTGACGTCATATTCCTTAGGTATCAGCATTTGGAACATTTAAAAAAATCTTCAACTAGGAAGTTGTGAAGGTTTTATTTTAATGGAAAAGGTAAAGTATTTTCCCTATTCTTATTTAGGTAGTATTAAACAGGGTTTTTCAATACAATGTAAAATAAAACTTTTATGACTTCCAGTTGGATATCTAGAGCTATTGAATTCTGCCTACATGCATTTTCTAAAAAAATAAAAATAAATAAATTTTAAAAAATGTACTTCTGGAAAATACATCTAGGGAGGACCACTAGATGGCAGTAGCAGAAAGAGCTCCAGTTAGTGTACAACTACTAGTCCACTCTCAACAATGAGGCTCTTTTAATGTACATATTAAACTAAGCAGCACTGCTGTAGCATCTGACTATCTATAAAATACAAGCAGGCTTGATAAAATCATGAAAATATTAAGCATTAGAAATCCACAAAAAACTGATTAACACTTTTGCAACCTAAAGACGGGAGGGCATGCTTAAAACACAATGAACTATTTAGATAAAAACTAAAAAAGTAAATCATCTGGGCATTGTCTCGGTAGTTAACCAAATGTTCTAATATTTGTTGTACAAACGTTTATGGCTAATAAAATCATTACATATAGCTATTCCCGGGGGAAAACGTGAGTTTTTTTTAGAAGGATTTAAAGTAGGCAATGGAAGACACTTGATGCATGATAAACAAAAGTTTTAAGACTGAGGAAAGGCATAAAAGACAATGTAGGATGACAAAAAAAAATTTAAAGAAAGGAAATATGTATGTATTGGGAGTTAATGAGAAGAAAAAATGAAATTTTCAAGATTTCTTAAGTGAGGGCAAAACTGGCTTGAATTTTCATCTTAAAAGAGAAGGAATTTAAAGTGGTAACAAATAATTATAACTACAGGACAGGGAATAGAATGGATGTATATTAAACCAGTAATAAGCACAGATTTAAAAAGATCCACAGGGATCATGTATTGTAGTTTGAGCCAGAAAGAGAATAGAAAAAGGACACCCTTTAAGGACATAAAAGCGAAACACAATTGTTTTTAATGAGAGTTTAGGAGGGAGAAAAAGTCACATATTCTTTAGTGCAAAAGTCTGCTCTGGTTCCTATCTTGGAGAATCACATCTGACACCTTGTAATCCTCTCATTCATTATAGCAGCTGAGAGCAGAATTGGCCTTTGCATATGAAGTTAATGGAAGATGTACCAACATCTTCC
Organism: Myotis davidii; assembly: GCF_000327345.1. Taxonomy (NCBI): domain Eukaryota; kingdom Metazoa; phylum Chordata; class Mammalia; order Chiroptera; family Vespertilionidae; genus Myotis; species Myotis davidii. Next base: position 9,542,611 of record NW_006383016.1, read on the forward strand.
AGTGACATTACTTCCTTATACCTTGCATATATTCTTTTCCCTCTGAGCACATTACCATATCATCTCTTTTATTTTATTTAAAAAATATATATATTTTTATTGATTTCAGAGAAAAAAGGAGAGGGAGAGAGAGATAGAAACATTAATGACAGAGACTCATTGATCAGCTGACTCCTGCATGCCCCCTACTGGGGATCCAAGTGGCAACAGGGCATGTTCCCCAACCATTGAGCCACAATGGGTTGGCTACCATTTCATTTCTTTTCTTAGCTTTTTCTCCTAGTGCTTAGTTAAGTAACATCTTTATGTAAACATGAAAAAAACAACAACCCACTTCTGGCTTCAGATTTGGATTTACTGCTATTACATTAGTTTAAGAAAATGTCTCAAAACTAAAAATCTGATGTGCTTATTATGGTTCCACATTCATCTCATCCTAAAAGAAAAGCTAAGTGACAGTAAGTCTGAAAACTCTGCTATTAAGCCCACGCTCTGCTTGAATTAACTTTAAAAAAATAAATAAAATTAAATAATTTGAAAGGCATTTCATCTTTATTCTTCTTCACTTTTTCCTTAGGTCTTCAATTTTAGAAGGAAGCAATCTTATTTTTAACTGTCTTTTTTTTTCTTCTCCTTCTATACTTTTAAGCATTTCACATTTTGGATTTATGAGTTTTGGATTGATGTTACTAAAATTACCATAAATTAAGTTTCTAAGATATGAAACTGGTTTCCTGTGTCTGAAAGTTCTAAAAGCCTTCTGTGATGTATGGGATACATTCCTTTAGAAAGTATGAAGCAAAATTGCTTACACTTTCACTTTCAATAGGTTAATACTAGTTAATCCACCTTCCCTCTAGGCTACTTATAGAGTACACCTCAGTGGCGCCAGCACTGTCTTGCTTATCTTAATTTGGGATTCTGAGTCTAAGCAATTTACATTCACACAATATATCAAAATGTCTCTACTACCTTACTGCACACACTTGAGTTACATGAGTCACATGTGTGAATCTACTTATTATTGAAACAGAAGAGAAAAAAAAAGTCGTCTAATTAATTGGCTTCAGTGAACGTGCTTAAACTTTTAAAGGAAAATTTAAAATCATAATTTAAATGAACCCAAATGTATTTAAGACCACCTTTGAAAAAAGTTGATGTAATTAATAATGTACCAACCTATCTGTTTTGACGCATGGGGAAAATGATAGAGAGAAGCTGAAAGCAGTTGTATTGTGTGCCTACACAGAACAGCCATGGAGGAAGTTCAGAGGCCAGTGATGAAACACCAAGATTTTAAGGTTCTGGCTCAAGGTTACTTAGTAAGGTCATCATCTCCATGATCATCACCATCTTATTTTAACTAAACTCTGTGGCCACTGGATACCGCTAAAGCAGGATCTGAACAGAGTGGAGGGGTCAGGATATTTTCTTCTTCAGGACATACAGCAGTGAAAAACCCAGCTGGCTCTCATTAGTGGGGGACTGTCCTGTTTTGTTATTGGAGGGGTGGGCCTACCTTGAAGGACATTTCAGGTAAAAGAGGTCTAAATGAAGAGACCTCTGAGATTGCAGTCCCACCCTGATCTTGAGTACCCCTCCTCATTCCCTGGCTGTTTGCCCGATGAGGAGAGGTAGAAAACGTTGAAGAACAGAACCTGTGGAAAATGAAGACCCTCTGATGAAAAGGGCACTCTCTGTTTTCAATGGTGAATCCTTATAGCTCTGCTAAGAAGCAAGTCTTAAACATTATGCAATGTCGGCATCTAAGTATCCTCTCCAATAGTGAAGCTAATGAAACAGAGAAAATTGGAGAGACATGCGGAGACTGAAAGTTTAAGAGCACAAATACGTAAGGACTTTCTTGCTGTTGGTGTTTTGTTCCCTCTGTGCAAGGAGAAAGGCAGGGGCCTGAAAGTTAGTGAATGTCATCAGCCAGGAAGTGTGTCCTTGACACAGGCAGAGCCTGCTGTAGGAGCGTGGAGCTGGGAAGGGAAGAGGAAAGTGGAGCTGGGGAAAGAGGGTGTGGAAAGGTAGACCGCCTGGAGAGAAGAGGTGGGGCCCTCCTGACTTAGCTAGGAAGTCAGGAATCCAGTTTCCAGGACCTCACACTCTGCGGCTGGTTCAGGCCTCCCTGAAGCTCCCGGGGCGTGGGTCTCCTGGGCCATCTCTTGGCAGTTCTCCTCAGAAATGCCCGTGGAGGGTGCATGCTGAAATGGATTAGAGGCTTGCCTCCAGGCAATCTTCTCACCCTCCGAAGAACTTGCACTTGAAGTGGAATAATAACACTTTAGCATTTTATATGGTTTTACAACTTGGAAAGATAAAAATTTTAAACATTTCAAAATACATGAACTTCTCATAGCTAATGAGCTGAATCTAATCTGTGATTGCAAACGAGGTTTATAGAAAATCTGAGGACATTACTGCACAAATACAGTTATCAGTTTAGTAAATGCAAACATTTTTTCCCATATAATTTCTTGAATGAAAATGGGGCAAATGCTCAAAATGTGCAAACTTGCTCCCAAGAGTTTTTAAAAAATGCTTTTTTTTTTTTTGTTAATTGGGCACAGCATTTTCTCCATTTTAAAATACGATTCCACTACAAGATTCTCAGTTGGGATGATTACAGTTCTAGAACTTGAATTCCATCACTCTGATTTCGAGTAGAGGTCTCTTAAGCTGTTGTGATAGGTAATACTATGGACATTGTATTACCAGGTTGAGAAAAGGCGCTCCTTCGCCACACTCAGGGCTGACACAGTTCAGTGTTCAAATACACACTCCACAAACAAGCCGCCTGGGGCTGGTGGAGACCCCCTCATTCCTGGGGCCAGCACATTATCTGTTGACTCTGACCGGGGAAACCTTGATGGCTAACCTCCAAATTCCATATTGTAAAATAAGTTTGCTTAGACTGAGTTCTTATCTTGAGCAAATTATCCAATTAGTTTTGAATCAAGCCCCTTCAACTCCAAGAAATACTTGGCCTGAGAGTCATAAAACTGCAAGTTCCTTAAAGGTCCAGAGAAGGTCTTTTCTGTTCACTTTTGTGTCCCCATCTAGCAGAGTGTCACATTGTGATACATGATATTCATTGAATCATCATTTAACAAATGAATAAGTGATAAATATTTGTTGAATGAATGAATAAATAATAATGGGGGGAAAATGAGGCATAATTGGAAGTTTCAGCATTTCTTAGTAGTTTGTTTAAAGCTCTGAGCCTTGTATTTTCACCACTAAAGAGGAAATATTTCTAATTATGTCAAAGGATTTCTGTGAAGATTTGAATCAGAATATTCTAAGAAAGCATTTTCTCAACAGGAAAGACATTCAATATGTTATTATAATGATTATTATTTAAAAGGTCAATTATATTTTTAATTTATTTACTATTCAGCAGAATTTCTAAGTTGGGCATCTTAACCCATTATCTAATTAACAAATCCACAATAAAGTAATTTTTGTTTTTGTTGCTACTTCAAAATAGCATTAATGTCAAAAAATGCTTTTTAAAAAAAATAGCTTTTACGGAAATAGCTGAATAGTCGGAGCAATCCTGAGAAGTAGCTATTAGCCCATTTTATAGAAAAGTGAGGATAAGTGAGAATTCCGGGTCTAGCATGACCAGTCTTTTAATCACAAAAGCATTTGTTCAGCACAGAAGGGCCAGATAATTCAAACTTGCAAGCAAATTCTGAGTCTTTCACAGACCTTCTCACATCACAAAAGTAAGCATGAAATTGCCATGAACTTGGTGTAATATTAACATTTGGGTTTAAAGAATTCACTTATAAGCACATGAATCATTTCTCCTAAATACAGCACATATAACTGATCAACACTGAAAATATATGAAAACTTGGATCACTATTAATGTATTGATCTGATTAGAACCTCCACCATCGGTATCAGTTTACACATATTCAAAATACTATCTCAGACAATTTTGAGAAATGAATGGAAAATGAATAGGAGAGAAACAACATTCATTTCATGACATTATTTTTAAAAGTTTCCAAACTCTAAAGTTTGAAAACCCATTCATTGTTCTGAGCGTCTTTTCCCTCAGCACATCTAGAACCATTTGGCCTGTAATGCGATTGTGTATGGGTTTATTTACCCTCCAATACTATAAGCTTAGTGAGAGTAGGAACCGTGTATTATTTGTTTTTCCAATCTATTTCATACGTATGCTTCCTTCCAATACTGAGGCCAGTTTCTTTCTGGGTGTGATTCAGTATTCATGAATGAAGTTTGCTGTTCACCCAGTTAAAGCTTAAATACAAATTTACTTTGCGGGGAGGGGGGGTGTCAGCTTTATGAATGTAATTCATCCACTTTAAGTATACATAACTCATGCTTTTTAGTATACTCACAGAGCTGGGCAACCATCACCACAGTCAATTTTAGAACATGTTCATCATCACAAAAAGAAAACCCACACCCCTAGTTCTTTAGCTGTCACATCCCAGTCCCCTCATCCCCGTGCCCTGGGAAAACACTGATCTATTTTAAAATAGTTCCCTGTCAGTATTGCTTTCTTGATAGATGGCCATGTCATATAAATGGAATCATATAATATGTGCTAAAACTTACTTCTGAGCTAAAACCCAAACCACTGATTTAAATGTGTAAAACATCTTTTGTCACTTTCATTTGGCATGCCATATAATTCCACAAAAATTTTTTTTCCTAACTATTATTCTTTCCACAAAATTTAAAATAATTACAGCTTGTGAAAGAATTATTATCAATAATATTATGAATTACCATTAAGAATAGAACAAAGCATAAGAATTCAATTAATTGAGTATAAAGTGGAATGTAGAATCAATTTCTTTTCAGTGTTTTTGTTTTACAGCTTTTTTTCTGTAGTAATGATTTATTTTATTTTAGAAGGGTTATTTTCTTTTTTTTGTTTTTTTCTATTTTGCCAATGTTACTTAGATTTATAATGCCAATCAAGGGAATACTCATTCAATTCAATATCTTTCCCCAAAGGTGAAGGGATTAATCAAAGAACATATATGCATATCCCATGGACACAGACAACCTATGGTGATGGTCAGAGGGAAAGGTGGGGTGTAGGGGCTGGATGGAGAAGGAACATGGGGGGAATGGGAACATCTATAATAGAGCCAACAATAAAAATAACCCCTCCCAAAATATTTTCTTTACACTATACAGAACCAAATATTCGTATCATTTTTGTTGATTCTAAATTTGTGATAGCCACATCATACCTTAATTGGCAAACTTTTCTTTCTTCATGGGACATAGTAGATATTAAAATTTGATGTTTTGATTCTATTATAATAATATTAAAGAAAAATGTTTTGTGTTGTACCTCTTCATATTTCATGAACATAGTACATCATGTACTTTTGTACCTGGTTTTAAATTGTCAGTTTAGAGATTGTTGCACATATAAAATAAATTCATAATGAAAAAATTTGACTGGTAAAAATTACAGCCAATAAAAAACATTAAGACTATTTATAAAGTTGTTATATTTATAAATGCTCCCAAATATTGTTAAAATGTGTTTCCATGGTATATAGTTTGTGTCCAACTGTGCAATAAAATCGCAAAATTTCTGTTAAAAATATTCATTTATCTTTTGAATATCAAGACACAAGACAAGATTGCATTAAAACTAGAGAACCGGCCTGAGGACTCAAGGGTCCCAGGTTTGATTTCGGTCAAGGGCATGTACCTTGGTTGCGGGTACATACCCAGTAGGGAGTGTCAGGAGGCAGCTGATCGGTGTTTCTCTCTCATCAATGTTTCTAACTCTCTATCTCTATCCCTTCCTCTCTGTAAAAAATCAATAAAATATATTTAAAAAAAAATAATTCATTAATTAAGATTGATGTTGCTGTTATGTAATTGAAAGAACATTTCTTAAAATGAAATGTATATAATGCTAAAAATTAATAGATTCCATCATATATTTTCAACAGGAATGTTAAAACAGATTTTTGCATGCAATTAGCAATGGCAAAATTAAAAGTTATTAGTTAACTGAAAATTCATTCAATCAACAGAGAAAATTTAGACATACCTTCTATTTCAATAATTGCATTGTTGTTTAGATACAATTCTGTCAGACAATAGTTTCTAGTTAGAAATGTTATTTCATGGAGCTGAAAATAAGAGTTAGAGAACAATTTACTTTCTACAATAATTATATATCCATATGCATATAAAATTATAGTAAGACTAAAGGCTTGGTGCCTGGCCAGTGATCAGGGCCGATTGGGGCCTTCTGGCTGCTGGCCGGAGCCTTCCCCTGGTGGTCAGCACATGTCATAGCGAGCGACTGAACTCGGGGGACACTTTGCATATTAGGCTTTTATTTATATAGATCATAGAAATTAGATGTTTGCTGTTATTTTTAATTATTTGTGACCTTTGGTCTGGGCTATGAATTTACATCTCGATTGTCTTTGAGGACAGTGTGGTATAAAGGATGTTTTTAGATAATTTAATATAAACCCCTCTTACCATATCTCAACCCTTGCATGGTTTCCAAAGCTTCTGTAATAGGGCCCTACCTAGACATTTTGCTCTAAAAATATTTCGCACATTCTTTCCCATACAGACTCATTGGATCTGGAGAGTATAGATATTTGGAGTGTTAGTATTAAGGTAGTGTTATATTCTAGATGAGTTGGTCAGAGTAGACCTTAAAGAGGAGGTAATATTTGAACAAACTCTTTTTTAAAATACGTTTTTATTGATTTCAGAGAGAGGAGGGGAGAGGGAGAGACGAATAGAAACATCAAGAGAGAGAATCATTGATTGGCTGCCTTCTGTTGGGATGGAGTCCGCTATCCAGGCATATGCCCTGACTAGGAATTGAACCGTGACCTCAGTGCTCAACCACTGAGCAACACTGGCCGGGCTTGAACAAACACTTGATGAAGGGGCATGTAAGAGGAGCACCTGGGTTCTAGCCAGTGCACAGGCCAGGGACAGTACAGTGCCTGGTGTGGCTGGATCCGAGTGAGCCAGGAAGTGAAGGTGAGGAATGAGGTCAGATGTCATCAGGGGTCTACTTGTGTGGGGCCTTGAGGGTTCGTGTAAGAAGTTGGCTGAAATTAACAGGAAATCATTGGAGGTTTGGAGCAGAGGAATGACATGTTTTAACTTAGGCTTCTATAGATCACTATGTCCACTGAATTGGGTGGGCAATCTCTCTCCAAGGGGCATTTGTGAATGTCTAGAAATATTTTAAGTTGTCACTTCTCGGGGGAAGTTTTCTAGATGCAGCAGGTAGAGGCCAGCGATGATACTAAACATTCAAAAATGCACATAACAGCCCCACAATCAAGAATCATCCAGTTCGAAAAGTCAGTGGTACTAAGGTTAAAACCTAGGAGCAAAGAACTATACTTCAGTGATTAAACAACACGATGAAATTCTGAAAAATTCTATAATCATGTGCTATTTAAAAGCATCTATTACTGTATACTGGAATAACGAAATTACATTATTTCTTAAATTCACATAAAACTAAGTATTAGTTGGGGAGAATTTTAACAATATACAAAATTACATAGGAAAACAAAAAGAAAAATTGCAATACATTTCCAAGATTCCTAAATTTATTTTCATGGTTTTCCTATACAGTTAATTAAAAAAAAGTTCATGTGTAGCTTGGTTTAAAGTATGTACAATACTTAAAAATACAATCTATACTTTAAAAATGTATTACAAATATTTTATTCAGTATAAACAGACTTTTATTCTCATGTTTTCCCTTCTTTATTCCATGTTACTAAAATTTTTGTATAAGCTCTTTTCCAAAAATAGGTTACATTCCTGAGATGAATCATTTTTAAGAATAGCCAAATATATAGTGCACATATCTATGAATTTCACAACCATGCATTGAGATCTTATTTAGGGTATTTACCTTGACTTACTTTTTTGAGGAGGTTTTAAATATTTGGCAAAATATAATTCTTTTAACAAAGTCGACATGAGAGATATAATTAATGTTGCCCTGAGGTAACAGAAACACACAAGAACCAAATTATATGGAATGCACGCTAGTTCATTTTATTCTTTCACAGGTCTTATACTCTACCATGGGGTTTGTGTTGCTCTAAATGGTTTTTTTGAACAAGGTAGGGTATGTATAAATAAATAATTAAAATATGTATACCCAAACCTGATTAAGGACCCAACTAAAATTCATGATACAAAGCTCAGAAAGCTACCTGAAAATGAGTACTGCAATTCAAAGAATTCTTTGAAAATACTTAAAACAGCACATTAAAAATAAGTATTTCAATTTTAAAATTGTGGCTTACTAGTCTGGAACACCAATGTTCCTTCCTAAAACACATAAGCTTCTGCTCACTAGCAAATGTTCAGTATGTACTACTGTCTGGGGATGAGAAACAACATCACAATGGCGAAGAAGGATAAGCTCAGGGTCTTTTTAAGGCAGTTTTGTTTACTTCAGTCCAGTCAGTCTCTAGTCAGCTTGCGTGGAAAATGTTATAAATAAGTATTTCAATTATTTTTCAGATAATGAAGTTTATAAGCAATGACTTTGCTAGAAGAGGTATTTTCATTTAAATTTAGTTTGTAAACTTTGTCACCTGGTTTTGCTACAGGGAAGAAACTCAGATTCCATTTTGGACAGCTGCATGGTAAGGCATTATGCCGTGTTTGTTTGTTTGTTTGCTTTTTTAATCAAAAGCTTATTCTAATCTGAGACAAATGAAACTGCCAAAGTACTGCTGGTTCTTCCAGAAATAGAAAAATACTAGCATTGTGCTAGCAATATTACAGGCTTATTATTAAATATCTGAAAAAAATTTTGAGGTAATGAACCAGAACACAACTTAATTGTAGTAGAAAAGACAAATAAATCACTTAGATCAATTGTCTGAGCAGACTCAACTTCTTATGAAAAGTTGGAAGAGATAAACTGTGGACCAAAAATTGCCTCACTCAGGCCTGCTAGAAGATGGGCCATGGAAGGGAGTCTTGAGATGGCCTGAGTGCAGCTGTCTCCCACTTATCAAACCAGGCAAGGTTAGAAAAATGTGACCCATAAAGGGAGGAGGAGCAGAACTAGTGAATATCTTTGCAGTATGAGGGGAAAACCAGCCCTGAGAGAGCATAACGAAGGAACCAGAGTCACCTGAGCAAACCTAGGCAAGCTGGGGCATTGGAGGTCCTTAGAAACAACCTGTACCAATTTAGTTTGCTAGTCCAGGGTCAGACCAGAAGTGTTTATCATCCACTAGATCCTAAAGGGGAGAAGTATTCACCCTTTTAGTATGCAGGGCTCCAAACATAGCAGGCTACAGTCATTGCCTCCCAAGACAACTGCTTTCTCTCATTCCACTCCACACAGTTGGCAAATGCAATGTCCTCACAGTCACTCTCTCTGCACTTCCTGTTATCACTAGAACAGGTACCATCACATTTATTGTTATACTAGAGGCCCGGCACATAAAATCGTGCACGGTAGGGTCCCTAGGCCTAGCCTATGATCAGGGCCATCTTCCCTGGCTTCCTGCAGCTGGTCTTGCCCCCCACTGGCACCCACTGGTTTCCCAGTTTGCCATCAGGCAATGGGAGCCTAACGGCTGGGGGGGAGGGACCAAGAAGTCAGCTGGTCCCGCCCACTCATGGCCCCACCCCTGCCGTGGGTTGGCCTGTGTGTGGGGCAACCAGCAGTGTAGGGGCCTTGGCTGGCACCTCCCACATCCCCTGCCACCCACCCCAGTTTTCCATTCACCATGTGGTGATCAGAGCCTGCAGGCCCGGGCCCGGGGGGAGGGACCAAGAGGTCGGCCATTCCACCTACTCACCAGTCCTGCCCTTCCCACCGCCACCCACCCTGGTTCTCGGTTTGCCATCCGAGATCAGAGCCTGCTGGCTGCGGGGGGAGGGACCAAGAGATGGTCAGTGCACCTCACAGTGACTGGTTGAGCGGTCATTCTGGTCATTCTGCTTTTATGGTCACTGGGCTTTTATTATATAGGATTCTATCAATGGCCTAAATGTAAGTACAGAATAAGCTGTACCAGATAGGATGCTACTGGCTCCAAGTAACTCCTAAGCTCAACTCATACTGGCACGTAAATTAGAACATATATTTATGTCACACACCAAGAAGTCCAAGGCTTGTGAGAGCCTCAGTCTCGTAGTCTCTCAATGATTCTCTGGGCTCTGCTTTTCTCTCAATGTTGGATCCATTCTCAAGTTAGCAGGATGATTCCTGGCTTCATATCCAGGCAAGAAGATATCCAGAGGAAACAAAGGCCCTCTGAGGAAGTACTATCATAGCTAATATGCCCATTAGAGTTTTGGATCTTGAAAAAAAATTTTAATTTTTCATGTAACTTAGCAACCAGTAAGTTATTGATCAATAAGAAAACTCACAACAACTTATTCACTTACCCACAACCACTTAAAACTTATTTTGGGTATGCTCTCCTTTCAGTGTTATGTGGGCTAAAAAAGTATTTTTTTAAAATATTTTTAATTGATTTTAGAGAGAGAGGAAGAGAGAGGGAGAGAGATAGAAACATCGATAAGAGAGAAACATGAGAAAGAAACATCAATCAGTTGCCTCCTGCATGTCCCCTGCTGGGGATTGAGCCCGCAACCGAGGCATGTCCCTGACTGGGAGTTGAGCTTGTGACCTCCTGGTGCATAGGTCTAAAAACAAAGTTAAGTGATGGTGATTTTGGAAATAACATAGCTAGTTTGTTGAACATAAAGAATCAAGTACAAGAAATGAATACTGCCTGTTGTTACACCCCTTCCCTACCAATCCCCCTTCAAAAACAAAAGAGAGTAAAGCAGTTGACAGTATACATAATCCCTTCGTATGTACATAATGTATCTGCCAGTCAACTGCATGAACATTCAATGACTGGTTGGAAGTTGGATGGTGTCCACTACCAGAACTCCAAAAAATATTACTAAGTTCCTAATCACCTCTCTCTTTAGACCTATTGCCAACAGCTATACATGTTCCTCCCTTTAAAACTGAACACAAGGAGCACACATGAGAAACAAAGATTAGTCACTTCTGCCATGCCTTGTGATTTCCATCTTTTTCTCATCAGAGGTCGCCCGCTGTGACCCAGGATGGTTTTTGGCAGAGGGCTATAAAGCGTTTTAAACTTGTGTGCCCTTAAGTAGTGCAAGTACTTTCCATTTCAGTCGTTAGCTGGCTGGGTCTCAGAGATATTTGTGTTTGTTCTTCTAGAAATTAGTTCAAGCTTATGAGACTTGTGCTTACACTTAATACTAGGAGCTCTTTCATTTTCCATTTACTTGGTTGTAAAAAAGACTGAAAATGCAATGTGATACTGAAATACTTTCGTGAACATGGCTGCTTCAAGATTCAATGCTGTGAGTCTGGACTATGCTTGATAAGCACACTATTGCTGAAAACTCAAGAAACTTTTTTTATTTAGCTGGCATTTGAAAGTCTAAATTCAAAATGCTAAGATGGTATAATGGATTTACAATGAGTAAAATGAAAGCTGCTGGAAACTCAAATTTTTGAAAGTTGAGGATAACCAACTTACTGACCAGCTAACTGTAATGACTGGGTCTGCATTTTGGTTCAGTCCTGCTCTTTGACTTGGAGATGGCTTAGAGCCCCCCAGACTCCCACTCTGGGGGAGGTGGTGTCCTCCTAAATGCTAGCCTCTAAGAGAAGATATAGGGGCCACACTCAGTGACCTTGAAGGGTGTTCCTGTAGTTGGGACATGATAGCTTAGTGCGTGGCACTTACTGAGGAGGCTAGATCAGCATGGGTAGCAACTGGGAGGTAACCCACCTCTTAGCCCCTGATAGCAGGACAAAGGTGTGTGAGCCCCAGGAACTGCATGGGAGACGGTTGTAGGAATATTGATCTGGGGCAGGATAAAAGAGACCCTGCCCAAGAGGGTGCGTTGTCAAGGCCAGGAGACATTCAGTTGTAAGTACCACTGGGATAAGTGGTGAGGGGCGGTCAGAAGTGGCCAGCGGAGAGGAATTACCTAGTAGGGGAGCTTCTGAATAACCCATTAAGAGAAAAAAACTCAATATTTTTTTTTAGTACCAGAGGGTGCAAACCAGACAACTTTCTCCCTTGCCTTTCCTCTACCTCCACATCTCCCCTTTCCTAGAGATTCCATACCAATCGTGGAGAAGATTGGGGTGAAAGTGAGAAGGAATGAAAACCCACCACACCTCCTTAAGCTGATAAAGAAGGCAGGTGGCACTCTGCCACCAGGCTTAGCTGGATATGGGAGAAAAAGTGAGGGGATATCTCATTTATGAATGAAGATCAAAAGTTGATTAATATATTTTCCTAATCATTCTTATTTCTGAACTGTGACTATAATTCAAATGAACTGTAAGATTTCTAATGACATAGGAGAGGTGAGAAAAGCCATGGGACTGGAAGGAATAGCTCCTCTGAGCAGCTTTGACAGGACATGGAGACACAAGCAGTTGTGGTATAATAACATCTCGCAAACTGTGCTATTCAATATACATACATATACGCATATAAACTTTCTCACCTAAGTTTAAATTAGGTATAGAAAATAATACTTTAAAAAATTAGCTCTATTAAAACAATTATAGAGACATTTAGAGATAAAATATGTTACCTTGTTATGATGCAGCCATAAGTATTTTAATTTTCTAAACCTAGAAAGATCAATAACATCTGTCAGCTCCCTGAAAAAGAAAGTAAATATTAGCAATGATTAGTTCAGTTGTAGGTAAGGCAGGATATTTATAGTATGACTTTGGAGTAACTGAATAAACTTCTTTCTTTGTCCTTTCAAAATTGTTGGCACTTACATGTTATTTTCCAAACTTCCATTTTTAATACTTCATTCATTTGGATTAAGATTTTGATAGCCAGTTAAAACAAATACTTAAAGGGGAGCATTTTATCACATTAGTAGAAATTGGTACCTCATTATGATTTAATTTATTGGAAACTCAATTAAAAAAACGATTTTACTGGGGCAGGGGAGAGGGATAAAAGGACAGGTAAATGTGAGAAATGCCATTAGCTCCTGCTTCAACAGTGTCTGCAGGCTTGTTACTTTGGGTTTGTCCAGATCTTGGCCAGACTGGGTTTAAGATACGGAGATTGCAGTGCACCAAGAGCCAGAGACAGAGTAAAGTGTTTTATTCTCCCTTTGTTGTTTATTGACTACTAGAGGCCCAATGTACGAAATGTGTGCCAGGGGCTCGGCCCTCGCAGCCCTGGCTTTGTCTGGAAGGTTGTCCGGAAAAATGTACGGAAGGTTGTTCAGTTGTTCGGTCTAATTAGCATATTAACTCTTTATTATATAGGATGAGGTCAAGGATTGCCCATCCTTCTTGAACTGGGCCATGTTGTTGGTGCAGCTCGCTCAGCTAAGGGACAGGCATGGCTGTGGATGGGGAGCTGTCAGCAGAGACAAAGCCTGTGAGTGGCTGCTGTGGGCTGGGGTATTCAGATCTCTTCTACTTCTCAGGGCAGAAATTGTGGGCCCAGACTAAGTATGCACACAGATATGTCTCTATTTATCACACATGTACAGAGAACACCCTGTGTGCCAGGCACTTTTCTAAGCAATTTAAAAATATTAATGTTAACTAATATTACCTACATTAACTCATGTGGCAACATACTTTCACATTTATATTTCTTTAACCAAGCAACCCTGAGGGACTAATTATTGTCCTAATTTTTTTAGCAAATATATTTCTTAAATGATGCAAACATTTCTAAACAAGAGAAGCCCCTCTTATCAAATTTTTATATTGAAAACTTTCAAATCTAAGAAAAGGTGAAGGAATCATATAATGAATGCTTATATAGCACTTATCATTTTTAATGTTTTTGCCACTCACCCTCTCTTACCTATATAACATATCTACTTATTGGTTGATCATTTCCTGGGGGAATCATTTGAAAATAAATTGCAGATTATTATTGCAGGGCTCTCACTCCTAAATTCTTCAAGCATATCTTTAAATAGGGACATTCTCCTGTATAACCACAATACCATTATCACACCTAGGAAAATGAAATTGAATTCATTCATATCATCTAATATACTGTTCATATTCAAATTGTCCCTGTTGCCTCCTATATTTTATAGTTTGTTTCAATCCATAACCCTATCAACACTCATGCATGGCTTTTTCAGTTGGTAAAATCACTTAGTCTTAAATTTAGAGCAGCCACTTTCCTGTTTTCACCTTAACATTGACTTTTGAAGAGTCCAAGACAGCTGTATGCTAGAATGTCTCACATTATTGATTTGCCTGGTTATGTCCTCATGATTAAATCTAAGGTAGGCAATTTTTCAGTAACAAAGGTGGTAATTACTGCATCACATCGGGAGACAAATGCTGCTGCTTGTCCCACTGTTGGTGAAGCTAAAAGGTCAGTCACTGGGTTAAGCCTGTATCTGCCAGGTCTCTCCACTATAAAAAGTACAAATTTTGTCATTAAAAAGTAATATGTCTTGCAAAACTCAGAGACTATGTGTATATCTCATTACTTAATAACTATTTATTCAATGGGTTTAGCTTCTCTGGGTGACTTTGCCTGAATCAGTAGATTTGGTATTATAAAATGCTGACCTGTCATGCTCTCCTTTTTACATTCAGTAGCTGGTATTCTCTAAAGAACATCTGCCACAGTATGTGTTCTCAGTGATTTCTCCAGGAGTAATTGGTAAGATGCTTTCCATTTTCCAAGCTCAACAGAGACAGGCAAATAACCCAGTTTACTGGCATCTGGACTGTGCAACTTTTTTTGGTTTTGTTTTGGTTTTTTGTACCCAGATGGGTTAAGTGGCAAACTTAGGATAAAAAATGTGTTGTCCTTTAATTGAGAAGACCACTAATTGCCCACTGTCAGAAGATAAATACTTATAATTTTTTCCTAATGTTTTAAATCTTTTTTTTGTTATCTACTTACCCGTTAGGTCAATAGTGTACAGTTGTTAAAATCATGAAAGGCCGAGGTGCCATCATTTGATCACATAAAATATTGATTGTTGTTGTAAAAGTAGCTAATCTATATAGAAAGGTTCAAAGCATGACCCTAAGTGTGTCAGAATTATCTACCATACCTGTTCCATAATAAAATATATATATTTAAAAATCTTAAATTAGCCAGTTATTTATTCCCTTGCTTCCAAGAGATTCAGGGCCACAGCAAAGATAAATATTTTTTCTCTGCACTAATAAATTAAAAAAATATTTATATATAACAAAAGAAACATGTTTATTAATAAACAATTTCCTTCAATTACCAGAGGTAAAGTGGTTAACTTCATTGATAAAGTAGAACATTAAAAAAAAATCCTCATCCAAGGATATGTTTTTATTGATTTTAGAGAGAGAGGAAGGGAGAGAAAGAGAGGAGGGGGGGGAGAGAAACATCAATTGGTTGCCTCCTCTCTGTGCCCTAACCAGGAATTTAACCCACAACCTTTTTGGTGCACTGGACAATGCTCCAACCAACTGGGCCACCTGGCCAGAGCAAATAAAACATTATCTTTAAAGAGTAACTGAGTCCCATAAATTACATATGAGTAGACATTTATTAAGTTTATTCTCAAAAAATGCATAAAAGTGACTGAGATTAAACAGCTTGAAGGGAAGAATAGGGTCATCGTTACTGAAATGCAAACTGACTGCACAGGTGTCACTTGGCTAGTACACACTGTACTGTCAGAGTCCAATCCAACCCATAGCTTCTCCTTCCCCCTCCTCCTGGATTCTATCTCAGGCATGGTGACTGCTCTGCAGAGCACAGTGACTTTTGCCATGTGCCACCTTGGGGAGTTGGAGTGGAATCAAAGAAGGTTATTATAAAAAGGAGAGGTTTTCCCACTTACCAATAACTTAGTATAAGAATTGTTAGGTAGGAGTTATTTTTATAGTATATGGGTATAATGAGTCATTCTTCTCTAGTAGTTAATCATATTAACTGTACTAATGCTCATTGAATGCTTACTGTGTACCAGGCCCTCCCCAACTACTCATTCACCTAATCCTCACAACAATCCTGTGAAGCAGGTAGTATTGTTATATGTATACAGGTGATCAGATTCCCAGGTAAAATATAGGACACCCATTTTGTGAATTTCAGAGTAACAGCAAATGCAGTGTGGGACATACTTAACCTAAAAATATATATTCATTTGTTTCTCTAAAATCTATCTATACTAACAAAAGAGAAACATGCAAATTGATGTCATTCCACTATGCCCACCAGCCAATCAGGATGAGTATGCAAATTAACCCAACAAAGATGGCAGTTAATTTGCATATGCAGGTGCCGAGCGAAGACTGAAGATGACTGAAGACTGAAGAGGTTTGGCTTCTCTGCTCTGGCCTGGCTTCTCCACTGCAGCCGGAGCAAAGGCCTGGGTCCCAGGTGCAGGAGGAAACCAGTGTCAGCAGCCAGGGGAAGGAAGGCTATTGTGCGAATCTTCATGCAACGGGCCTCTAGTATATATATAAAAGCCTAAGTGACCAAATGATCAAACGACTGGCCGACTGGTCGCTATGACACGCACTGACCACCTGGGGGCAGACACTCAATGCAGGAGCTGCCCCCTGGTGGTCAGTGTGTTCCCACAGCAGGAGCACCACTGAGCTGACCAACTCATCCCTGCAGCCCACCAGCCCAGTGGCAGCCACTCACTCCCTCAGTAGTCTTGCAGGTCCAATCTCTTGAGAATGGGCCAGGCACTGACGGACCAGTGCCACTGGCATGACCACCTGGAAGTCGGCCTTGGGCACTGCGGCCGCTTCCCCTCCCTAGATGCTCCATAAAGAAGAAACAATGTAAAAGCGGCTGCCAAGTGGCTCCTGACAACTGGCAGGAATGTCAGCAAATGTCAGTGAGACACATCCCGGCCAGCAAGGGTGTCCCACCACTTGCCCAGAGAGCCAATTGTGTCTTGAGCTCCCTCACCCCAACTCCCACCCCTCCTCAGGACCCCACCCAAGCACAAATTCGTGCACTGGGCCTCTAGTTCATATATAATTGTATATTCCATAGTTTTATTTGCTAAACTTGACAAACATCACCCAGATGGAAGAGGCAGAACTGGGATTAAATTTAGCTTAGCTCCATAATCTTTGTTCTCATCCATTCCAATGTTCTGCCTCTCCAATAGAGATTGTGACTCCAATAAATGGTAAAGTAATTAGAGTGTGGTACTTTCCCATCCAGTCTTTGGATGAGAGTGAGTGGGGGTGAGGTAGGACTGGAAAAGAACATTTGAATCTGTGAAACATTATAATCGGTGCTCTTCTATTTCTTACCTAAAGTACACTTACTTTTGAGAAAGGAACAGCTCAAAGACATCAACATCCCTCTTGTGGCCACATATCTTTAGTTGATCTTCAACTGCCTGATAACATATAATTACTCTGTCAAGGCACATTCCACTGAGCAAAAATACGGAGACATTTGAAGTCAATAACAATAAGGTCTACAAGGAGATCAAAGGAAAGGTGAATATGGAGGCAGCCACTCTACACTGATAAATTCCAACACTACAATTATATATTATTTAATCATTTTTGTGGTTGAATTTCATTATCCTTAATCCTGGGCACAGATGTGTTAAATAATTTTTAATCAAAGAGAAAAAAATATGTGTACATATACTCCAAAAAAAAGTTTTCATTCTCTATGAGGTAGAGTGATTTAGTCTTTAAATATTCTTAAATGTTCCTTCAAACACAAAGAATTTATATTTGGTAGGTTTTCCATATTTACAGAAGACAATATCAAGGTTGGAGGTGAAGGGACTATAATGCACATTTTCATACAGGTGCTTGGCACCCTGTAAATTCTCAATAAATGTCACACAAATGAATGAATGAGTGAATAAATGTCATTGCCTTTCTTTGCAAAGAAATCATGTCTTTAATTTTCATGAATTACTGCACCGTGGGAATTTTTGGTGAAGAAGAAACAATTTTTATTCCCATAAGCTTTGTTTTGAAAATACAAATCCAACAACAACTAGTTAGGTACTTTTCTTTTCTTTTGTGGTCCTTTGTTAAATTATAAAATAACATTTATAGGCCACATGGCCTAAGATTATATGGAAAAATTAAAGCCTGTCTGTAATTTTCCATGAAGGAATAAACCTAACAAGACACAACAGAAGTGGAAAGTATAGTCATTGCACTTCTGGACTCTGACAAACATTGTAATTATCAGAGTCAAAACAATCACCAAATTTCAACTGGGATTTGTTGTGGGTGGTGAGGTTGTAATGTCAGTAAGTGATTTATGAAGTTTTGACAATGGTTTTGTTGTTTAGTAGAGGACTTTTAAGAGGAGTTAGATTTAATCAGATGAGAACATATCTAAAGAAGTGATGAAGGTAGATATGCTAGGGATGGGGAACAGCTGCTAATTTATTGTCCTAAACTTCCTTAGTTACCCTGTTATGCAAGCTGAATCTTGAGGCTTAGAGAGTTCATTGGATCAGGTATTGGCATTTCCATCAAGGTATTTTGTTACTCTAACAAGCAAGCTGAATCTGGGGATTGGAAAAACCCAATACATCAGGCTTACATATCTTCATCTGGGTACTTTAACTGAAATATCTAAACCTTCAGCTTATATATGGTCAATTGCAACTTTGCCAAAGTATTTGGGATGTTAAAGGCCAGCCAAGGTAGAATTAAAATTTATCAGCTACCTATTAAAATTATAAATGTGCTTTTAACTTGATACCGTCATTCCATGTCTAGCACTCAGAAACACAGTGGTACACAAACACACACACAAAATTGAATATCATTGTTCACCTCAGCATACATTATCAGAGTTATGATATATGTACCATTAATTGATATATGATTTAAATTAAGATATAGCTTCACAATAGAATACTGCACAGTAGCTTAAAAATATGAGATAAGCCAAAACCGGTTTGGCTCAGTGGATAGAGCATCAGCCTGCGTGCGGACTGAAGGGGCCTGGGTTCGATTCCGGTCAAGGGCATGTACCTGGGTTGCGGGCACATCCCCAGTGGGAGATGTGCAGGAGGCAGCTGATCAATGTTTCTCTCTCATCGATGTTTCTAACTCTCTATCTCTCTCCCTTCCTCTTTGTAAAAAATCAATAAAATATATTTTTAAAAAAATGAGATAGATATCTGATCATATAATAATATCAGAAATGTATTTTTAAGTAACAATTCCATTGCTAGGATATGTGAAAGAATAACAGTATTTTCATTACTATACATTTATATGCACATAAAATACACACACTCCAAACTGTAAATAACAGTTATCACCTGAGATCATGGGGAGCTTTCACTTTCTAAACAATATACTTTTTAATAATGTTTGAATATTTTATAATAAGCACATATTAATTTAGTAATCAGAGATTAATACACATTTTGAAAAGTTTAGCCACAGAATGATTAAGCATTTAAATTAAGTTTTGAAAATTAAGAGATGAAAAGGGAAATTGAAGCTATCAGCATAATTCAGAAACCACTGGCGTAATCAATTATTTATTTACACAGATTTTGATCATGATATGTTTCTTTCCAACCAAAAATTTCCTATGAATCTGGAATCATGTATTAATGCCAAAGTGCCAAAGAACACAAAGATGGGCCAAGAGGTTTCAAGTTTCAGTGACTCCACTGTGGAACAGCTCCAATTCCCAATCAACACACAACTTCATTAGCAGTATATTCCTTTCATCTAAAGAAGCACAAAAAGCATTCTTCCCCTGAGAGAGGTTTTTTTTTTTAATTGTGGTAAAACATACATAATATACAACTTACTATTTTAACCCTACAGTTCAGCACATTCACATTGCTGTGCAAGCATCTCCACCATCCATTTCCAGAAGGTTTTCTCTTCTCAAATGAGACTCTGCACCCAGTAAACACTAACTCCGCATTTCCTCCCTCCCCATCCCCTGGCTACCACCCTTCTACTTTCCATTCCTATGAATTTGACTATGCTCAGTACCCCATGGAAGTAGAATCACAAGTTTTTCTCCTTTTGTGATTGGCTTATTTCACTTAGCATAATGTCTTCAAGGATCATCTATGTTGCCCTAACTAGTTTGGCTCAGTGGATAGAGCATCAGCCTGCGGACTCAAGGGTCCCAGGTTTGATTCCAGTCAAGGGCATGTACCTTGGTTGCGGGCACATCCCCAGTAGGGGATGTGCAAGAGGCAGCTAATGTTTCTCTCTCATCGATGTTTCTAACTCTCTATCCCTATCCCTTCCTCTCTGTAAAAAATCAGTAAAATATATATTTTTAAAAAGAATCATCTATGTTGTAGTGTGTGTCAGAATTTCCTTCCTTTTTAAGGCTGAATAATATTCCATTGCATGTATGAACTACACCTTATCTGCCCATTTATCCATCAAACACTGCAAAGGAAGATTGTTAAGGGCTCTGACAATTCACCAAATATGCTCTGGTGAATTCAGCTTGGGAATGCTGAGATTTCAGTTGGGGTGAGCTTGAAAGGGCGAGGAGAAATTAGAACTAGGATACGGATGGGTGGATGTTTTAGTCAGAGAGAAGTAATTACACAAAAGAGAAGATGTGAGGAAGAAAATTTGAAGAGTATGGGACTGTGCAGCCTTTGGCTACAATGAAAGGCACATGGAAGGCAACTGTGAGAAATAAATTAAGAAAGATGATTTGGGGTCATATTATTTGTGCTAACTTTGAAATTTAAGCTCAAAGAGTATACTTAGCGTGCAAGCAAAACTTTACAGGCCTAAGAACTCTCTAACTTAAAATCACATAGTTTATGCAATTTACCATTTAAAATTAATTTTATTTTATGATATACATATACATACATATATATATGCACATGTATATGAAATATATATACTAACTGCATGGTTAAATCAGTGTAAGTCCAACAAGATTCTGATTTTTACCAAGACAACTACATCAATGCTTTTAACAATATCCATTATCAAGTTATTTTAAAATCACTGGACTCAATTTTGCAGTTATAGGGAAACAGGAGACAGAATTTTAAACTGGAGAAAAGATGTGGAAAAAAAACTAGGCCCCAGGAAGATGACTTGCAGTGACATGCATGATGGCCTCGGGTGCAGAGAAGTGCAGATAGGAAGCAAGGCTGCCTTTGGAAAATCAAAGCAAGAGCAGATGAGACTGCCCTGGGATAGTGGCAAGTGGGAATGAGCAGTGAACAGCTCTGGCATGGGATGTGCAGAGAGAGCAGAGGGGAACTGGCAAGTAGCTGGAGGTGGAGAAGAAGGCCAGGGGAGTCCCAGGTGATGATGGTAATGTGGTAACATGATGATGATAAAAGTGACTATTGGTTAGAGAGGACAAATTCAGCCTGGAAATGCTGGGTCTGAGGCGCTGGTGGAACAAACAGGCTAAGGTATCCAGCAGAGAGCTGCAAGTGGACAAGGGAGCTCACCAGAGATTTCAGAGTAGGTACAGCCTGGCGAGTCAGGTCAGCCCAGAGGAGAGAGTGGGTCCCAGGTAAGATTCTTGTGAGGTATCTGCCTTTAGAAAGAGGAGAAAGGAGGCAAGTTTGGTAAGGGGACAGAAGAAGGACAGTTATAGAGTTAGGAGAAACAAAAAGACAATAGGAGCTGAGAGAGTGAATTTCAAGAAGGTAGAATTTGAACCTGCAGTTGCACAGGGTGGAAGAGGATATTACCCAGAAAAGGTATTGAATTTGTGAAGCAATGTCAGTAACCTGATCAGGGGGAAAAGTCAGATTTCAAATTAACTGATTAACATACCAGGGGGAAAAACAATTATTCTTTAAGCCATTATCTTAACTGCCTTCAACTCTGTTTGTATGATTCCTCAGAGAACCTTCCCTTCTCAGTTTGCACTTTAGGGGGACAACATTTTAGGGGATATATATATAATTTTGGAGAGTCAAGGCCCAAATGTACGGTCTGTTACCTACTTTCTAAACTGCCATAATTATATATGCAGCAGGTGGTGAGTAGGAAGAGGTCAGTGTACGTCGTTAGTGTGTATCAGGGGTGGCCTCCAGTCCTTAGTGGAAGTGTGCGGTCCCAATGCTCCACCCCCTCCGCCACAGACCCCTGGGGCAGTCTCAGGCTGGCTGGGCCCTTCGGGCAAGGACCCGAGGGGCTCTTGGTCTGGGAAGGGGTGCCCCTTACCCTGTGGCTGACCTCCAGGGCACGTCCTGGAGCCCTAGCTAGGCTCGTGGAGAGTCGGGAGGAGCGGGGCGGATGCTTCGGATCCCAGGTCATCAGGACGCCAGGGCGGCCAGCGGCACCTATGACTGACCCAGTCTGGCCCGCAGCTCATTGTTCCCACTGTTACCAACAGTTACCACAATCTCGCCGACTAAAAGCCAATCCAAACCAGGGAGATTGGAAGCCAAATCCTGACTTCTGTGACGTTTGCACATGGAGTCCTTGCAGCCCCACCACGTGGTGGTTTCCCTTGCGCGCGGTGCTTTCTGTGGCTGCCGCAGAGCGAATGACCAGTTATGCCAGAGTGTGTCGGAAGACCCCAACGGCAGCCCCCCAATACTACCAATTTTATTGATTTGAGAGCAGAATATCAGAAAATTTAGGTTCTTAACATTAGATGTGCCTGGTGACCACTGGTCATGTGTGGAGGGTAGGGGTGGTGAAATCCTATTGGAACTTGAGACAAAAGGGGAAAAAAAATCAGTTCTGTTGATCCTGTCTTTACTTAAAATTTTGAAGTTTTTTATCATGGATGTTTTGCAAAAACATTGCATTAAGATTTATTTTCCTGATTTTTGTGTGTGCCACCTTACATTTTTGTAAGGTCACTGCCTCACCCTAGAGTCCTGGGATGGAGATAGGGGTGGCAGTATCCAGGCACTCCTAGGCTCCGGGTGCCCAGGAAAAAAAGAACACTTTGCTGACTTTATTGACTAACAGTAAACACATATTGGTTCATAGCTGAGGAGTCAGTCCTTCCTCTGGCAGAAAATGGGTTCGATAAGCCACTATTTAGCTAGACTTGATGTCTCCCCAAGTTCTAGTGGTACCTCTAGCGCACACTGTCTTACGATCTTATTTATATGAACTGGGTTCCCCTCTCGCCTGGGAAACTTAGGAGGCAGGACTCTGTCTGTGCCATCGCTATCTTCTGTCAGGAACCGACACACTGCATTCCATAAATGTTGATTCAATGGAACCAGTTGGTTTCTTGGTTCCCAATTTGAACTTGAAACCTAAGAATTAAATACAGGTTGTGTGTTTTTTTTTAAATGAATCAGGCTACTTGCATATAAAAATTCTGGTGTTAGAATAGAGCATCAAAAGTATGTCACTAGAGAAATCAAGCACACGCTATTTTAGTACTTCACAAAATATTTCAGCCTGGTGAGGCTGGGAGGGTAAAAGTCCTCCAAGTCACTGTGGAGAGAGTAATAATCTGAGAACTACTCTTTAAATGGTTTTTATCTCATAAATAAAAATCGAATGAGAAGAATGGTCCTCTAAGAAAAATGTATAAGATAGTTTCCTGGTCTTTTGTCTCCCATTTTTGCTGTTAATATGTGTTACAGCATTTCAGATATCATTCATAAATAAGGCACATGGAAACATGGACATGTATAATACTTGATCAATTTCATTCATACTCAAATGTGAGTTTTAGAATCATATGCAAAAATACTTTGAGAACCTTTTACAGAAGTAAACTACTAACCGGCTGATTTCTACTAAAATCACATTAAAATGTTTAGCCTTGACTTTTTGTTTAAATCTTTAAAATTTACACTGATTAAGAAGAGAAAACAACAAACAAGTAAATAAACAAATCCAGCTCTGTTTTTAAGAAAATAACTCATTTCTTATAAGGTCTTAATGTGTCCCATCTCCCCCCCCCCCCCCAAAATTACAATTTAACTGATCATGAGGACTAAAATAATGCAAATTTAATTATGGGATGTGAAAAACGGAGGTTAGGAAAGGTACTTTTTGGATGAAAGATCCTGCCTAGACAGCCTCACAGTGACGGTACACAATTTTCACAAAAGAAGCATCCCAGAGTGAGCAGAGAGAACCTTTACCTCCATGGGGTGGGATTATGGCCTGAGGAATCCAGCCTGAAATTTAAAAAATTCACGTAAAAGGTACATTCTCCTTTACAATCAATCTTGTTTTAATATAAAAATAAAGTGGTTCCCCCCTAACTCCCCTCCAATCTTTGAGCAATATTTACACTGAAGCAAGACACCCTGTGTTTATCCTGTGGCTTTGCCGCTCTGGCACGCCGCCACTGCCTGCAGGGGTATGCATACCCCAGTTTGAAAGCTCTAGCATATCATGGATGTGGATTTGGAAAAGAAGAAAGAGCTTGTGCTCCAAGTCAGGGCATGTGAGGTTTAGTCTCAGCTATGACATTAACTAGTTGTTGGCCACCTTTGAGTCACTTAATGTCTCTGGTCCTTAGTTTCTTCAGTAGTAAAATTGAGAAGTTGGAAGTTTAGCTAAAAAAAAAATCTATTATTTAATTATACTTTCCTAGAAAGGTGGTATGCAATGTTCACAGAGTAGAAGATTCTTGCTGAGATGTTGACATGTAATTGTTTTTAAGAATAATTTCCCAGTGAAAAATGTCTGAGGAAGAAAATGTGCATATGATAGCTATCATTAAAACTACATAATTTTTAAAACTCTCTTTCTAATTTTGTTAACAATTCCAGTCATCAGTCTGGATGTTATTTTTCTAAGTGAGTAAAAAAATATTTATTAGATAAAATAATAATTACCAGCCATTTTCTACCATGTAGAAGGAGCAGAGGATGAGCAATATCCCAGTCACAATAAAATCTTCTTACATGCAAAGAAAGGTATATCTTCTTACGTTATTTCATGACTACAGCACCACGATTTTCATTGTTCTAAGTTTAAATAAAGTAACATTTTAATTATAGCTATCGTTTTTTGTCTGTTTACACAAAATGAAAATGACAATAGAATGTTGGGAATTCATGGAATTCTCTATGAGTCTTTCATGTTACTGCACATTTTAGGAGAAGAGGCAGTGACTGCTTTTTTCAGGACTATATTTTAGGATATTTGTGTAGGG
>NW_006383016.1:9567764-9578638 GCF_000327345.1 Myotis davidii
GCTTGGAAGGGAGACAGTGTCTTGGAAAGGCAGATGCTTTTTGTGCTTTGTTTTTATTGTGCAGCATAATAAAGATAAAGTCTCTCTCCCTTATCATAAAGATAAGGTCAGGCAGGCTTACTGACAGCTTAGGATAAACTTCTATCAATAACTCGTCAAGTCTAAACTAAGCAAAGTGAGAGAAAGGTTAGTAATTTAAATGACATCATGCAATGAAATCTTACAATAAAAATAATTTTTATGATTTATATGACTTTTCCACCCGGTACCATCTCTAATTTTAGGTAACGGACCTTTTTTCCTGGGCTCCATGATGTAGAGAGTCCTGTTAAGGTTGTCCTCTGGACTCACCCCCCACTACTACCACCATCCCATGACCCAAGCAGATGGACTCACCTGGAGTTCTTGCCCTCCTCACCTTTTTCGCACCCTGTAACTAGGGGAGCACTTCCGGGCATGTGCTCCCCTTGGCCCAAGGGGTAGTCAAAGAGTGGCTGTTTGGGATGATAGACAGAGCTTAGACATGGGGGCTCACTGTACTTGGGAGAAAATGTAAAATCACAGTAAAGGAAACACAGGTTTGGAATTCAAAATTATATTATTTGGTTAAGCTGGGGTTCTGTCTTGAGATTTCTAGCTATTCAAGACAGTAAAGGAATGTTTCCAAACCCGAAGCACTTCCTGTTCCAATACAGGTAGGAGTTTGGAGGATGGTGTGTGCATTTGAGAGAAAACAAGGTATGTAAGGGGGAAGTGGAAATGGCTGCTTTCCTGAGAGAGTTTAAGAAATACTACATGTGGATAGTATTCCTTCAGAACCCTGATAATGAAGTGTGCCATGGGGATGTGGAGAGACTAATGCTTCCCCATTACCTCCGAATGCACCACCATGCCAATAACTCAAAAAATGGCAAGACTTAGAGCATTGCGTGATAGCGTCTTGGTCCTGAACCTGAGAGATCCATGAAAGGGTACTTTGGAGATAGAGAAATGGAGTTTATTTTAACAGTGTGAAGGGCAACAGGCATTAGCCAGAGAGAGGAGAGCAAAGGAAGACAGCTTTGCAAGACTCTACAGACAGTCTTGTTATGCCAGAAGGACTGCTTCATTTTATCACACGTTGGATATAACAACCAGGTATTTGAAGCATAAATTATTTCTCTCTATAAATGTGTGGGTTTATTTAGGTGGGTATGTGTGTGTATATGTGTGTGTATATATGTGTGTGTGTGTGTGTGCATTCACATGCATATATACACATGTACACACACAGTAGACTAACTCTACAAGAACCCAGTGACCCCTACCTCCTGGTTTTCTCATACTTGTGTAACTAATCCCCTCCCCTTGCATGTGAACTCATTTCTAATCAATAGAATATGGCAGAAAGGATGGGATATCACTTCTGAGAGAAGGTTACAGAAAAGACTGCGGCTTCTGTCTTGGACACCTTTTCTCTTGTTCTCTGGTCCACTCGGAGCTAAACCAGTTACCATGTTGTGGGAGGCCCATATCCAAGGTGTTGATGTATCTGGCCAACAGCCAGAGAGGACCTGGAGCTTGACAATAGCCAGGTGAGTCAGTTTGGAAGCAGATCTGCCCAAGTGGAGCCTTGAGAAGACAATAGGCCTGGCCTGTATTGCAGCCTTTGGGAGACTCTGAGCCAGAGGCACTCAGCTGAGCCAAACCCAGATTCCAGAAATGGACAAAATAAAGTTTGTTGTCTTAAGCTGCTAGATTTTGAGGTAATTTGCCATGCAGCAAGAGACATCTAATTATACATATATGTATATTATTATGTATTATATAATAGACATGAGATACACACACACACACACACATATATTTAAATTAAAAATATACAGAAAACCAAAAAGGTGGTCCTCTGTGGTCAAATTCCATTCTTCTCAAAAGAATCCCTGTCCTTTTCATTATACATAGTAAAAATTTGACAGAATTCCCATCCTGGAAATTTTCAGATTAATATTTAAATCTGGAAAGACAAATTTATTCTTGGAATGTTATCTACATGCAACCACAAGTTTAAATGTAAAAATAAATTAAACTCTTTTATCATAATAGACAAAATTTTAGTTAGAGAATAATTTAAAAGAGATTTTTACTAAGCTACAACTTAATCTAAGTTGAGAATTGATTTAAAAAAAATCATTTGCCAGAATGAATACTATTACCAAGTCAATTTATATTTTTCTCATCTGCTTATGAAAACTTTTCAAATGTGCTATATATTTTTTAAAATGGGACAGTATGAAGCACTATTATTTTGTGAAATTTGAGGTGTTATCTTGTGGTTAGGCCTCACCTCTATCATTATATGGGTTCCTCTGAGACTCTCTAACTCGAGAATATGAAACTGCTGAGATTTTCTTCTCCCATTCTTATGATTTTTTAGGTAAACTTTAGAATGATGACTAAGCTTGGAAGTAATTTTTCTTTTGGGCCTCGATTAGTTTTGCAGACAATCACCATGGGAGGTGGCATCCAGGATTCTTGGGGACAGAGTCCTTTTTCCTCTTATCTGCATAGTACAGTGGCAGGGAGGGAGAGACTCCCAAACATGCTCCAGGAAGCCTGGGTTCAATGTGTGGTCGTCTTGGGCCATCAGGCCATTTAAAGTGCTCTTCTCAATGCACAAGGAAGCTATTTTAGATGACTTCTCCTTCATTTATTCATTCATTCAGTCAGGCAGGCACTGAAATTCACTGAGTCCCTACTACAAACCACACACTGGCCAGGGTCTGGGGGATATGAACAAGACATCCTGCAAGGAAAGAGAGCTAGGAAGCAAATAGTACAGGTACCCATTGCTTTAAGCCTATCTTAATTGTATTTGGTTCTGCTTGAGATTGGCTGTCATTCAAATGGTTCGTTAAGGATGTTACTACAGTGGGGCTTTGACTTACGAGTGTCCCGACTAACGAGTTTTTAGAGATAGGAGCCGTCTCTTGGCCTATTTTTTGCTTTGAGTAGCGAGCTAAAATTCAGGCTACGAGCCAGCTTCTGATATCCCACCGCTAGTTGGCGCAGCGAACATCACAGTGAATGCCACAACATCAGCCCAGCATTACGTGTCTCACTCGTTCACTTTTGATTTGACATACGAGTAATTTGAGTTACGAGCTCCATCACGGAACGAATTAAACTCGTAAGTCAAGGCCCCACTGTATTATTTTCTTAGAACTTGAACTGTTTCAATTACCTGAGCACATAATTCCAAACTACCTTATTGCCCATGTTAACTGTGTGCTCTTTACGGCCTTTATTCAGCTAGTAGGTTTTTATTAATGATGTTTTCATTACCACCTTTTCACACAAAGTGAATAGGAGAGAAAGGTTCAGTAATCATTTCAATTAGAGGTACTCCATGTTGAAAAGCAATTCAGAAGAAATCGTTCTCAGGAAAAGTACAAAGGCATTGAGAGGTTTTGCATTGCAAATTTAATACCTCTAAACTTTTAAAAAACAATTTTTGTTTTATAAATCTATTTTAGATTATAACAAAGAAAGAAAGTTTGTTTTCACAATTAGAGTACACTTTCTAATAAGCTTGGAAATTTTCCATAAACTTGGGGAGAAAAGATAGACTAATGGCTAATTTGGGCTCTGCCCAATTTTTTACCCTTTACCTGATGATCTGGGTAATAATGCAGGGAAGAAGCAGAAATCAAGCTGATGACCACTAGATCCCTACTGCTCGAATAAGGGATGTCTGTGGGTGGCGTTTGCAGGCATGAACTGTTTAAAAACGGGTGGAGGATAAGGGAGAGTGAGAGAGAATAGAAGAAAAGTAGAAGGAGAAAGAGACAGTGGAAGAAAAAGAAAAGAAGGGTGGAGAGAAGAGGAGAGGAGACAGAGGTTGAAGAGAAGAAAAGAGAGAAGAGAAGAGAAAAGAAATGTAGAGAAACAGGTAAGAGAGAAAGGAGGAGAAAAGCAAAGGAAAGGGACACATTGTGGGTAGAAATTATGGTGCCCTTTAATCACAGTCATCTTATGAAAACAGATGTGATTCTTTGGGGACACAACTTCATTCTCAATCCTATGGCTCAGTGACACTGATAATCACTCTCTAAACTCCTGGCATTAAAGGTAGGCATACGATCCATGCCAGAGTAAGGGGAATAAGCCCCCCTGGATGTTTCAAATCTGAACTAAGGGGAAAGGAGGAGTCTATTCCTTGTGGTGAAGCTGTGTGGTTTGAGGCCTTAAATTCTTGCTATGTGCTGCCTTAATCTCTGAAACGGGGAGGGCCTCACACAACCTAACTGCAAGCTCCCTTCCTACTGCTCCCACAGAGTTCCCCAGACGAGCACCCCTCCTTATCAAACAGACCAGATGTAATTGATGCTTATCCCTGAGTAGCAGGTTTAAGTTCCCTGCCAGCCAACAGAATTATTAAAGCAACCCAATCACATCCTTGTGTGGGATCCACGGCACCCCACCCTCATATTACCACAAAGCCTGCTTCCCACAGTTGCTGGCTGTTCCCTCCAAAGCCGCTGGTTGTTCACTTTACTTGAGAGTGCAACTCCTGTGTGGTCCTACATGGTAGGTACACAGTGAACTCCTTGCCTGGGCTGTGACTACAGGTGACTTGACGGATACACTGCGACCAATCTCATCTCCCCAGAGTCAGGTGCCGTGCATTTAGTCATCCCCACAAGCCTACGGTGGGAATCCCTCACCCCATAACAAAGAAACAGAATTTCCAGAGGATGAGGCCCAGAAATCAGGATTTTAAAAAGATTCCAAAGGTGATTCTAATATGCAGCCAAGGTTGAGAACCACTGGATTAGAGTTTCCACCACTAACAGTCACCTTAGTATTATTCAGTGAAGCCAATGATATTGGCTTGTTTTTATTTGAATTTAAAATAATAGCCTATTTATTTAGTAAGTATATAATTATGTGACCTACATATTCCTTTCAGGATGAGAGAGTATAGAACAGGTATAGGAAACTAGTGATAGTCCAATATCATGAACAAGGAAAAAATGTGAGGCTCTCCCTTTGGGGGAGTGCTTTTCTCTTCCCCTCTTCTTCCCCGCAAAGCCTTTCCCTCTCCTTAAGCTCCAAGGGCCCTTCTTTAGCTTCTGTAACTTGTTCCCTGAGCCTCCACAGCCCAGTTGGCTCATTTCTACCACCTCTGTCACTTTCTAAATAAGCTTTGTCTTACAATTCAAAAAAAAAATTCCACATACAAAATGCATATTCTGTAGTGGGATAAGGAAGACACCACCTTCCTAAGAATCACCCCTATGGAGAAAATCAAGTATTACAAAATTACAATATTACCTGTAAAGTAGTATTTATATTTAAAAGCACTAAAATTCTTTTTGAAGACCTACAGTGTTTCTGTCTAGAAAATGAGAGGGGCTTAAAGATTATATGCTGATGATTTAAAAACATTTTTTTTATTGAGGTGAAATTCACATAACATAGAAATGAACCTTTTTTGATTGCACAGTTCAGTGGCAGTTAGTGCATTGTCGATGTTGTGCAACCATTACCTCTATGTAGTTCCAAAACACTTTAATCACCCCCAAAGAAGTCCCCTTACCCATTAAGCAACTGTTCCTCATTCCTCCCTTCCGCCAACCCTGGCAATTACTAATCTGCTTTGTATGTCTATGAATTTACCTGGTATGGGTGTTTTATATAAATGGAACCATACAATATGTGACATTTTATGTCTAGGTTCTTTCACTTAGAATATTTTTGAGATTCATATAAGCTTTAGCATGTATCAGTAATTTGTCCCTTTTAAGGCTGAATAATATTCCATTGTATGAACATTTTGTTTATCCAATCATCCATTGATGAACACTTGGGTTGTTTCTACCTTTTGACTATTGAGAATAGTGCTGCTACATTCATTTATTTACAAATCTTGGTTTGAACACATGCTTTCAATACTTTTAGGTAGTGCCTAAGGGTTGAATTACTGGGTCATATGGTTATTTTATGTTTAACTTTTTGAAGAGCCACCAAACTGTTTACTACAGTGGTCACACCATTTTACTTCTGCTAGTAATGTATGAGGGTTTGAAATTCCCTACTCCTTGCCCACACGTTATGATTTCAGTTTTCATTTACTTAATGACTAATGACTGAGTATCTTTTTCATGTGTTTGTTGGCTATTTGTATATGTTCTTTGGAGAAATACCTATTTAAGACCTTTGCCCATTTAAAAATTATTTTGTTTATTTTTTGGTTGTTGAGTTGTAAGAGCTCTTTATATACTCTGAATACCAGCTGGTTGTCAGATACATGGTTTGCAAATATTTTCTCCCATAGGTTGTCTTTATAACCTGATGATTTTCTACAGATTGTTTTTATCCCTTCTCTAGTTAATGCTAATTATAATTTATCCTACAGGTATTATTATTTCAGTATTTTTTTCTACCTTATCCATATAATGAGAGCTTTGGTTAAAGAGCCAGTGATTTAGAATAGGGTCTGCATGACCCACCTTACTGGCCATAGTTTTTGGTCTAAAGGTGGGTATCTAAACCTAAGTAGACCTCACAACCCTAGCCACACTATTGGTCAATCATACAAGCCAGGCCAATCAGAATCTTGCCCTAGAACCTACTCATTATCTTATCAATAAGCTGTTAGTGTGTGAACTTAGAAGCTGCCATCAGCCATGTTTCTCTCTATATAGAAAGTGGATCTAACAGAAGATAAAACTAACATACAAAGCAAGAGACCAATTCTAATGGTGTTTGAGTCTTGGTTCTAGCTACCCCTTGCCTTCACTGCAGTTTGACTATGCAAGTCAATGTACTTCCTTTTTGTTATAAGCTGATCTGCATTAGATCCTTCTACTTTAAATGAAGTCTGACCAAGTCAGTGAATGTGGGAATATTTCCTTGAGGGTGTACCTCATAATATCATGGCATTTTTAAGTACACATATCATTTCTTTGGTCTACATATTGCCCACAATGGCTCTAGTTTTTACTGTAACAGGTATCTAGGGCTTGTGTCTATTGACCTCCTTGCCTGACCCCAAACTCCCAAACTAAGAACTAATAGAAACATTTGAAATTATTTCTGGTAGAATTGTTTTCTATCTCTTTTCCTCTCTAAATATGTACATTAAAGTTATTGGACAGCTGCCAAGAACTTGAAAAATTAATTTAAAAATTAATTTAAACACCATAACCCTGTTTGCATTTTCTATCTGTAACTGGAATGTTTAAAAAGCACATTTACTGCCCTAGCTGGTTTGGCTCGGTGGATAGAGCATCAGCCTGCAGGCTGAAGGGTCCCAGGTTCAATTCCAGTCAAGGGCACATGCCCGGTTGCAGGCTGGATCCCCAGTGTGGGGCATGCAGGAGGCAGCCAATTGATGATTCTCTCATTGTTGATGTTTCTGTCTCTCTATCCCTCCCCTTCCTCTCTGAAATCAATAATTTAAAAAAGAGCATTTACTAAAAGGAATGTGTTGTGTAACTTAATGTGTGATAAATGTAGGTGGTCTAAAACTATTTTTACTGCATTCCTACTTTTGCTCATCAACTTTTAAAATACTTTCACTAAAGTGTGAGTATCATTTGACAAAAGGAAGTCAACTAAGCCCTTTATATGACATTACTTTAAATAATCTTTTCAATATTTTCTAAGTCGGTTTGTATAGCTAGTTAATCCATCCACCTATTGTAATATTAGGTGCTGAAAAATGTCATGCATCCTGCCTTTGGTGTAATTACATACATTCCTTTTCAATTTTCTTTTGTTGACTTTTGATATGTTTTGTATCATAGCTTTAGTAACTAGGATGTCTTTTGGTGAAGAAAATCCCTATTTCCGATTATTGCCCTTTACAAATTAATGACTCAAGGTATTACATGTACAATCCCATAGTTGTTTATCTTGGTGTGGCCCATGCTGAAAACGATTTCTACTATCAAAATGGTTCTATTCTTTGAGATGTTCTCTTGGTATTTTTTTGGTTCCGGTTTCTCTAAAAATTCAGGAATTGCCTTTCGGAAGTCCCTTGACAAGAAAATTTACCAAGAACAGTCTTAGAATGGTAAACTTGACAGTTTCTTTACTAAGAAATTATGGCGTCCATAGCCTAACTTCTTACCTTACAGCTATTTTTTCCTCTCATCTCATTTTTCCCCCATATACTATTCTGATTTGCATAAACTATTTTTTACTAACTTCATTTTGTTACTTAGATATGGATCACACCTAAGCTGTATAGCTATGGTAACATAACAAGTTCATATTTTATATTAATTAAGAACATTGAAGAAACTTAAGTTAACTGGTGGAATGACCCTGAGGCTATTGACTGGAATTTTGCATGAGAGAGACCCACTGGGAAATCATAAAGTCTGTTTCTTCCCAGGGCAGCTTCTAAGCCCTGCATCATATATTGCTTATCTATAAATGATCCCAGTTGTTGCTTCCAATAACCCAGAATATAAGTCCCTCTGATTCATCAGGCACAGAACCACCAGCAGACTGACTGATTGGCAATGATAGGTGCTAACTTTGGAGTAAAATTATTTTTATCAATTAGGGTGTCTTTCATTATATCAGGACACTAAGATCTACTTGTTTGAACAGTAAAGAAATGTCTTGCCTCCATTAATACATCCAAAAAGAGAGCAGTTCTAGGCCCCACGTGGTCAGGGCCAGAGTGCCAGCTCGCTGCTGCCTTTGAACCCCACGCTCCTCTCCGTTGGCTTTCTTTTCTGGCTGCCTTCCCTCATCACAAGGCAGTGGCAGCAGTTCCAGGTTTCACGTTCTGACACGTCACTGTGGAGAGGAAGAAGGGGGCCTGTTTTCCATTGTCACTTTCCTACTAGAGAGGAAGCCGTTCTGGAGACCTTTCTCTGAGTGCTTCCCTTCATGTATCCTAGGCCCAAACAAAGTCACATGCCCATTTCCTGGTGAAGGAGTGGTATTTCTATGATTGGCAGAGAATCAAGATCCACTCTGAAGGGCTACACCAGGTTGCCCTGTCAGGTGGGTGTTTTGTCACTCAGCTAGGAGGTCGCCAGTCCATACCCATCTGTCTGTACTCCCATGTGGGTGCCATCTTGCCCCTGCTAACGCTCTTTCACCACCCCCTGGGCTGCTCTTCTTCCACCAGGACATTCCCCACACCTTCCACAAATCTGACACTGCACCCAGTTGTCCTCCCACCCCAACCCGCTTGGAATGCTCTGGCAATGTGCTGGGCCCACCCGACCTTGGACGCCTTCTTTACCAGCCTGGGCGCTGCTACCCATTCCTTCTTTCAGCCACTGAGACGGACACTTACCCAGCAACAGTCTGTTCCATCAGGAGTTAAAACCGTGCTCAGATGCAACTTTATAGCAGTCTATATAAAGAAGCAACTTGATATGCAAATAGCTCTGTACAAAAATTTTTTAAAAGAGCTATGAGATTTTTCCCCCATTCACATAAAAAACAGAGTTGTCTGAATAGAAAGCTGTGATTATACATGCACACTGTTGCTATGGTACATACAACTAGTAAGTGTGGTTTTCATAAATTAAAAAATTCTATATAACTATTCCCCCAACCCATCAGCAGTATCTTGAGTTACAGATAAAGAAAATAGCATCCGATTTTTACCCCCACATTCTCTTTTTGCTCATTTTTTCCTTGCTTTCTTCAGATCCCCTGCCAGCCACAGCCATGGCCACTTCTACACCAGATCAGCACTGGGCAGTTCTGGCCCTTGTCCCTGCTCATTTATTCCATTTCATCAACACCACCCTTTCCTACCATTTGTGTCTGTTCTCTGATCTTGAATTCTTATCTCTGTCAGGAGGCTTTTCCTAAACGGTGTGACCTCATTTCTCTGTTGCCCTCACCAGACCCCCTGCGAAGCCAGCAGCTCCTGCCAAATCTCTCCAGGACTCTTCACAGTGACTTACCCAGTGAAGCTTTGTTTAGGGTTCCCAAGAAATGAGTCACTTGAGCTCTGTTTAGGAAAAGCTTCTACTTGCCTAAGGAGACTAACAGAGTGGCTGAACGCTCCCTGAATCAAAGTTTATAAACCCCAACTGAGAGTTTCATTGTTTCCTCTCCTTGATCCTCTTGCTTCGGATCCAATAGACCATCTCCTTGTTCTATCTGTTCCAGCTGAAGGCAGACTTTGCCAGAAATCTGTCTGGGCACAATTCCCTTGATGCTGTGTTTCCATATCTTGTGTGTACGTGTGTGGGGGGGTGGGGGGGTGGGGATGGCAAAGTTTTGGGTAGTGGCTCCCATGTTTATTCTGTTTCTTACCCTTTGATGCCCTGGGACCTCTTGCTTCTCTGCCCTCTGTCTGATATTTTCTTCCCCCTCCCGATCCCCTATGAAATGGAGACTCTCAACTTAATGCTGGAGGATGGGGGGTAGGGACTACAGAATATCTCAGCATCTCTGGAGGCGGGAATAGTTTAAAAACACCTCTTGCCTTTTATAAGAGCATTGTATATTTTTAAGGTTAACAACTAAAATTTTGCTCTTTTTAAAAGTTATGCTCAAATGACTTCATATTGGTTAACTGCAAAATTATTTAAAGATAACTATTTTTTCTCAAAACAAGGCTAATTATGCTATTGTTCAGTGTAAAATTTCTTACAAGATTTACATTGATTGCAAAATAGATTATTAAATCCTTAATGTATTATTAAATGGCATCCCCAATATGACTTTAACATAATTTTTAACATATTCCTATATACTGACTTAATTTTTTAAGTATCACATATTTTAAAGCTAATGAACTGTTGCTCACTCTTTTCTTCCTGTGTGCCTTCCTTTATTGTCACCAATTCCAAAGACATATTCTTTTCTCTCCTTTGATTTCTTTTTTAAAAAATTCAAATATATAT
>NW_006383016.1:9578668-9604092 GCF_000327345.1 Myotis davidii
TGCTAATCTTGTTTTATCTATTTCTCCATTTTTAAAAATATATTTGTATTGATTTCAGAGAAGGGAGAGGGAGAGAGAGAGACATCAATGATGAGAGAGACTCATTGATTGGCTGCGTCCTGCACTCCCCCTACTGGGACTAAGCCAGCAACCTGGGTATGTGCCCTGACAGGGAATCTAACCGTGATCTCCTGGTTCACATGTCCACAGTCAATCACTGAGCCTGTAGCTTGCTAAGTTTGAACTTTGTTACAATTAGTAAAATAACCTAGATTTTAAAGACTCGCTGAAATAAATGAGTGGGACTCTGTTATACTGAAAAAACTTCTGCTCAGCAATGGAAACCATGAACAAAATAAAAAGGCAATCTATGACATAGTAGGAAATATTTGCAAATCATGTATAAATATGGGGTCAATATTCAAAATATATAAGGAACTCACATAACTCAAGAGCAAAAAATAAATACCCCAAACAATCCAATTAAAAAGTGGGCAGAGGAACTGAACAGACACTTTTCCAAAGAAGAGAGACACAGGACAACATGAAAAGATGCTCAATATTACAAATCACAATGAGCTCCTTATAGCTGTTGGATGGCTATCATAAAAAAAGCAAGAGAGAACAAATACTGGTAAAGATGTGAGATATATATGTATACACACACATATATCCACCCATACATACTACACACAGAGACAATGCAATATTATTCAACCATGAGAAAAAAGGAAATTCTATTTGTGACACCATAGATGGATTATGTGGGATTATGCTAAGTAAAATAAGCCAGTCAGAGAAAGACAAATACTGCATGGTATCACTTATATGTGGAATCTATAAAAAAAATAGTTAGGCTCATAGAAACAGATAAATAGTTACCATGAGGCGGTGGTGGAGGTGGTTCACTTAAGGAAATAGAAAGAGGTTGATAAAAGGGTACAAACTTTTAGCTAAAAGATAAATAAGATCTGAGAATCGAATGCATAACATGATGACTTTAGTTTGTAACACTATCATATCATTGAAATTTGCTGAGAGTAGAATTTAAATATTTTCACCATGAGGGAAAAAAAGGTAAACATGTGAGGTAATGTATATATTAATTAACCTGGTGGGGAGAATCCTTTAAAAATGTAGTTATATCAAACGATTGCAATGTATACTTTAAATATCTTAGAATTTTATTTGTAAATTATAGCACAATAAAGCTGAAAGAAAAGACTCACTGAGCGAACACATTAAAAGCATCACACAGGGGAAAAGGAGTTAAGGAGCTTCTAGATTTGGAGTCTAAAAGGTGATGTGTATTATATTGTTCCATTAGTGCAATAACATTTTCAACAGTGGCACTCAGACAGCTACAGTTTCTGTTGACCTCTGATATGTGACATTTTTCTCAAATTTAATCAAGGTTATTTAGTTATGTAGGGATAAAAGAATCTTGATTTGTTTGAGAAACACATTTGAAAAAGTTATGATGAACTTTAATGGGAAACACACTTGTATAGAAGCCTGGGCATAAGGTTGAAATTGATCATCACATTGTTTGTTTAGAAAAGAAAACATAACATTCAAAGAATATGTTGGAAGCATTGGATTTCCTCACATAAGAACACACACATTGAACATGACGAGGTTTGGCTAAAGCCTATATTACAGACTATTTTTTTCTTTACTTAAGAGAGTTGACATATTAAAATGCACATATAATTGAAGAAATCTGAATATTTTTGCACGTAGACACATTTTGGAAAAATGATAGAAAATAAAAAAGAAACTTTTTAAAATTGATAATACTAATGACTAGACTTTGAAAATAAATCTATAAGTGGAAAAATGAAACAACTGACAGTTTACAGGCAGCCAAATATGTAGATTTTAGGCAGCAGCCTATCACTGCTCCCCTGGGTGGTCTCCCATTTCCCAGAAGAGGGACTTGCTGAGCTTCGTGATAGAGTCAAGAGTACTCAGCACCTAAGGGGCCTTTGTGTGTGGGGAGGGTGGAGGGAGAGGAAATAACTTTCTAAAAAGTCATAGAAGGGGGTCAAAAAATCATAGAAGAAACTTTGTGAGTTATATAAACCAACCCAGTTACCCCCAAGAAAAACCACACCTAAATTCTTCCAGACAGATTAGAATCTTTCCTATTTCTGCAGACCTCCTGAGAAGGAGTTTCCATTCCCTTACGTTAGTATTTAACAGACTTCCTTCTCAAGAACACTGCTCTCTTGACTACGTTAAATCTTTGATAATACTGCCAAGACTTTTATTTGTTCTTATAATATCCTGTACAGGGAAGGAGGACAGCTGAGTGAGCTTGCTTCAGGAACTCTGTCCCTCATTCCCCCTTGGCCCTCTTTTCTCCACACGGATAATTTCCATGCCTTTAAGGTAGGGATTGCATGGGCTTTTCGGGGTCAAACCAATAATATGCAGGTTGAGGCAAAAGTAGGTTTACAGTTGTGAGTAAGCAAAACGCAAGAGTTCATTCTTGTATTATTATTTATTAATTACTGTATTATTTTCCATATGAACAACTGTAAACCTACTTTTGTCCAACCCTATATAATTTGTAAGATTTAAGATTGTAAGGAGTGGCCCTAACCGGTTTGGCTCAGTGGATAGAGCGTCGGCCTGCGGACTGAAGGGTCCCAGGTTCGATTCCAGTCAAGGGCATGTACCTTGGTTGTGGGCACATCCCCAGTAGGGGCGTGCAGGAGGCAGCTGATTGATGTTTCTAACTCTCTATCCCTCTCCCTTCCTCTCTGTAAAAAATCAATAAAAAATATATTTAAAAAAACAAGATTGTAAGGAGTGGTGGCAAAGTGGAGAACCGATGCTACTCTACAGGCATTTAATTATATACTCATTCTATGCACTGAGTAGGTTAAGCCAGATATGATTTAGGGGTAAATTCTGCTTGAGAGCTGCCCAATTACATCCTTGCTTTAAGCCAGTGGTTCTCAACCTTCTGGCCCTTTAAATACATTTCCTCATGTTGTGACCCAACCATAAAATTATTTTCGTTGCTACTTCTTAACTGTAATGTTGCTACTGTTATGAATCGTAATGTAAATATCTGGTATGTTGGATGGTCTTAGGCGACCCCTGTGAAAGGGTCGTTCGACCACCAAAGGGGTCGCGACCCACAGGTTGAGAACCGCTGCTTTACGCCCTTTCTAAAAAGGTAGGACATGATAATCAGGTTGCATTTACCTATGGCTACAAATGCAAAACCAAGGCTTAGGTTAGTTGTGATGAAAGATGTTTCTTGTCTGCATTCTCTAGTACAAAAGCACTCTCATCCTATATAATAAAGAAGTAATATGCAAATTGACTGCCACACCCTCACACAAGATGGCTGCCCCCATGTGGGTTCAAGATGGCCAGCAGGGGAGGGCAGTTAGGGGTGACTAGGCTGGCAGGGGAAGGCAGTTAGGGGTGACCAGGCTGGCAGGAGAGGGCAGTAGGGGGTGACCAGGCCAGCAGGGGAGAGAAGTTGGAGGTGATCGGGCCATCAGGGGAGCAGTTAGGCATTGACCAGGCTGGCAGGGTAGTGGTTAGGGACAATCAGGCAGGCGGGCAGGCAGGCAAGCAGTTGGGAGCCAGCAGTCCCGGATTGTGAGAGGGATGTCTGACTGCCGGTTTAGGCCCGATCCCATAGGGGTCCCCCGAGGGGTTCCAGATTGGAGAGGGTGCAGGCTGGGCTGAGGGACACCCCCCCCCCCCCCCCAGTGCACGAATTTCATGCACCTGGCCTCTAGTTATAATTTCTTTTGGACACATATATTCTGCAGGAAGTTTTAATGTATGCATTACCTCCAAGAAGGCCCCTCATGATTCTTGTCTCCTGGTAGTCATACCCTTGTATGTTAGCCCTGTGTGAGCATCAGTGTGGAAGTGATTATGTGTGACTTCCAATGTTAGGTCATGTTCATGTACATCATTGCAGCTTTCATCTTTGTCTCTTATGTCCCTTACTCCAGAAGAAGTCAGTTCCATGCTGTGAGGACACTCAAACAATCCTGTGCAGAGCCCTGCAACCAACAGCCAGCACCTACTTGCTAGTCTAATGAGTGAGCCACCTGGGAAATAGATCCTCCAGACCCAATCAAGCCTTCAGATGCCTCAAGACCAGCCAGTATCTGACTAAATGAGAGATTCTAAGTGAGAACTGCCACAAGTTTTTGACCAACAGAAGCTTGAGCTGTAATAAATACTTCTTATTGTTTTAAGACACTATGTTTTAGAGGTGATTTGTTTGGCAGCAATGATGACATGACAAATCAAATAGGTGGGTTTAGAGTCATGTCTCCATAACAGTTGGCTTCTGTCACTTAGAATGAGTAGAATGATAGATCCTGGTGACCCATTCCTCTGTTTCTTCTTAAAAATTTTCCCAGCTTTATTGGGATATAGTTAACATATGACATGGTGTAATATTAAAGTGTACAACATGATGATTTGATATACAGGTGTACATTGTGAAATAATTGCCACAGTAATGTTAGTTGACATATCTGTCACCTCCCATATCCTCTGTTTCTTTGGCAACAGGAAGGGAGATGTTGTGTTTTTCTCCTCAGGAATGTGGAGCGAGGAGTAATGTAGAAAGCAGGGTGATTTTACATGGATGCATGCCATATTTTTTCCATACCATATTAGCTTTCAATGATCATTCGACAATAGCTGATATTAATTGAACTTTTACTATGTAGCAGCACTACATTAAGAATTCCACCCAAGTTGTGCTCATATAATCCTCACAAGAACCCTAAGAAGTAGCTACTACTATTTTATTTTGCCTGCTCACTGCAAGACAACTCTTAAGGAGCTGATGAAATAAGCAGGTATCCAAGTAGCTGGGATTTGAAAAAAAATGCCACAAAATTTCCGTTCCCAATATCTCTACAAGTCAGACATCACAGTTACTTCAATTTCATGAATATGCACCTTGCATATATTTAAGTCATCTCTAAGCAGATGGTCAGTTAGTTAATGAGTCCATGTATAGCAGACATGTTTTGCACCCATCTTTGTGAGAGCTACTGTGTAGCAACTGGCCAAGAAGCTGGGTCTCCACCACTGCAAGGAGCCCAGCTGCTATCATCCAATGTCCACACCTGTCTGCACCGGTACATACGACATGTGCTGACAATCTATAATAATAAAAGCATAATATGCTAATTAGACTGGACGCCCTTCTGGATGACCTTCTGGACAAAGACGGGGATGCAAGGGAAGCCTGGGTCCCAGGTGCTGGGTGCCAGAGGGAAGCCAGTGCTGGCAGCTGGGGGAAGGAAGGCCTACTCTTGCACGAATTTCGTGCATCGGGCCTCTAGTTTAAAAATAAATGTTGACTCGTGCATGTGTGATACATATAAAGCTCTCACTGGTGCCAATTGCACGCATATGTTCCAATCTGTCATTGTTGATCGTGACTTTGGTTGACACTTCTATTATAGAGAAAGGGCGAATAGCAATATTAAAATATTTCTTCTAATTAATTTCTTTTCAATGTGCACGAATCCGTGCACCAGGCCACTAGTTAATTTATGGTTAAAAAGATTTTTTTGTCATGAAATAATGACCTACCAGTATGTACGGTGTGACTAACCAAAGCCAATCAAATCTGTTTTCTAGTATATGTGATTTAAAGGCAATAAGAGTTTTGTTGAAAGAAGTAATAAAAGAAGTAATAGTGTGAGTAAGGATATCTGCAGTGGATTTGGACGTTTGGGATTATTAGTTCTCAAGCACTCAGGCCATCAGTATAAATATTGTGATGCTATTTAGGAGTTACATTCATTTTTGGCAGTGTTTTGCATTTCGTCAACCACAGATTTCAAGTACCTTTAGACTGTGAGAGGTTCTGCATAAAGCAATCAATCATCCCCTTTTGACTGTTTGGCAGAGACAGCCAATGACTTGTTCTGTCATGAACTGAATTCATATATATTCATGAGGCACAGAGAAACACTTCATTGTTTCAGATTGTTTTGTTATTTCAGAATAAATCATAAAGACACCATCCCACCCATAGTTGGTAAAGAAATATTTGTCCTATGATCCTCACCTTTGTGGTTTGTAGTGTTTTAACTTGCACAGTTCAGCCCACATTTCATGTTACTTTTTTTTTTTTTACAGTAAATTGCAACCTTTTTTTTAAAGCACCACATCTCTGTTACCTTGTATCAGCAAATATTGGAAGCATCTAAAAACTGAAATGACATGTGTCCTAAGATAAAGTGATTTAATTCTCACAGACTCAGGGACTCCTGGCAGAATGATAAAATTTCAGACCGATAGGTATTGTCCAAGCTCCCAACAGATTCCAACAATCTTAATCTTTTTAGTCCCTCATTTATTTGTGCAGAACCTTCCAAGAATCAGTCATATTTGGCAAATTTTGTATTCTGCCAGGATGTCTGTGAACTCCCATAAGAACAACAATAACACAAGCACCATGAAAACAACTTGCTGAGAAAGCAATTTTAATACCTCTGGAAAGGTGAATATTTATATTCAAAGCCTCCTAAATTTCTCACTTTGTTGGCCTTTCCTAATCAGTGAAATCATATGCTGGTAAATCTTATAAAACCAGGGGAAATAAAATCCAGAGACAACAAATCCCATAGACAGAAAAGCTATTGAATATTCTTGATCACCACCGACATGGGTTCTCAGAAAAGCCAGTTTATTGGATCTTCCCTAAGAATAATGTTTTCAGCAACAAGACTTGTTTCAAACATTTACTG
This sequence comes from Myotis davidii, assembly GCF_000327345.1. Taxonomy (NCBI): domain Eukaryota; kingdom Metazoa; phylum Chordata; class Mammalia; order Chiroptera; family Vespertilionidae; genus Myotis; species Myotis davidii. The sequence continues at coordinate 9,585,430 of NW_006383016.1, forward strand.
TCTTGGATTCTAACAATGGCTATTTGTTTAGGTGGCACAATGTCTATTTAGAACTCATTCAAATTCTTGCCATAGGGATCAACAGTATTAAAAAGGACAAACAGTAATATAAATGTGGCTTCACAAAGGGTTGAAATAGACTATTTGGGTTTGGCTCGTGGTCCTTGGGCATATTAGCTGGTGAAACTCAGCCATTTATTTAATTTTTAACCCTAGATTTTCTCATCTGTATACTAAAGATAATATGATTTTTCTCAGTATTTAAAAAATATGTGCTAGGCATAAAGTAAGAATCTGTCAATATTAGTTTGTGGATTTTTTTTTAGCCTCACCCAAAGATATTTTTTCACTGATTTTTAGAGAGAGTAGAAGACAGAGGGATAGACAGAGAGAAATATCAATGTGAGAGAAACACATCGATTGGTTGCCTCCTGCACAACCCCGACCAGGGCCCAGGTCAGCGAGGAGCCTGAAACCAAGGTACATGCTCTTGACCAGAATTGAACCCGGGTCCATAGGGCAATGCTCTATCCACTGAGCAAAACCAGCCAGGGCTATCAATATTACTATTATTATTATTAGTTGGTGTGCTTAGTTGTAAAGAATAGAATCCACCCATCTGTTTAACCTGGATTAAACAGAAAATAAATTTTGAAAGGAGACCAGGTGGCTCATAGATTCTGGAGGTAAAAGGGTCAGAGAATCACATTTGAAGTGACATAAAAATGAGAATGCTTAAATCATATTGTAGAGGTGGCTGAGGTACACAGAAACTGGAGCTATAAAAGTTGTGGAGCCCAGTGTAAAATGAAAATAGGAGCCACTTGTTTAAAAAATAGGAAAATTTCCACTAATAAATTAAAATATAGAGCTCTTTCCTTTTATCTGCAGTCTCGCTCACAACTTGGCATGGTGTTTTTTTGTTATTTCATGTTGTTCTAACTAAACAACTGACATTGAAACATTTAATATAATATGACTTTTTCATTCACCTTTATGTTGTACAATGTCAGTCTAAAATGCAAATATAAGACCACTTCACTTACATGCAGAATTACCAAAATTACACAATTCATTTATCACAGTTTGTCCATGCATCACGTATTTCATTCTTACCAGAAGAGTAGAAGTTATACAAAATGAACTGTTTTAATTCCACTCCTTGATGCATGGGCATTCTACCAACAAACACTCTCTGCCTTCCACACAATGATGAGCAGGGGAAACTGAAAGGAAAAGGAGATATGGGTTGCCCTAACTTTCTTTTTCCTCCTTTGTCATCATTTTCAGTGTAAGAGATGGTCTCCTACAGAGGAATAACAGGAGTAAGGAAGCTATGATAAGGTTCCTGGTTGTCTGTGTTTATTAGAATGGTATTGCCCTTTCTTTTGGTGTTGAAAACAAGTTCTGGCTTAAATGGGGAAGTGTGACCTCTTGGGGCTGTCAGTGCCCCCCACCGCACCTCTATTACTTCATAGTAGACATCACCATGTTTGCTTTGTGCTCCCTTTGAGTCTTACTGAACTCCCACACATCACGGGTCTACTGGAATGCTGTGTTCATGGGTCAGTAAATGCTATGTGCAAATGGGCAGTAAGAAAATGGGGCAGACACCCATATGTGCAAATTATTACATTTAGCATAGTCTGGTTGGGGTATGCATTGGAAGATTTTATTTTTAGCTCAGAAAGGCATATACTTTACTGTCTGGATATTCTTTTCCAAGAATGTAAATACTAGTGTCAGCAAATGCATCTGCACCAAGAAACACACACAGAGACTGAATGAGACCAAGCAGAAGAAACCTGTATATAAATTTATCATTGCCCTGTGAGGTGCAAATTGCCTAAGGACAAAAGTCATCTGACATAGTATGTTGCATAATGATGATCCAGAACAACAATAAAAATCTCTGTTAGAAAAATTTTCAGGAGCCTAAACTGTGTTATTCTATAAACTCAACTTGACAGAGAGATGTACTTTACTACTCAGTTCCCAAGGACAATCTCTGGGACCTCTCATCAATATACACCCTCAATATACATGAGCTCAACTAGGATCAAGAATATGCCTCCTCAGCCCTGGCCAGTGTTGCTCAATGGTTGAAGGATTGGCCCACACACCAAAGGGTTGCAAGTTCGACGATTGGCCCCTGCATGGGCACATGCAGGAGACAACAAATCCATATGTCTCTCTCAGATTGACTTCTCTCTCTCTCTCTCTCTCTCTCTCTCTCTCTCTCTCTCCCCTCTGTCTTCTCCACACCCTCCTTCTCTTCTGCTCGCTCTAAAAATCAATGGAAAAAAATCCTTGGGTCAGGATTAACAACAAAAAAGAATATACCCTCTCAAATAGTCAGGGTTGAATGTATAAATTCATCATGATAACAGGGTGTTCCATATTCTTGAATTCATTTCCAAACTCATTGCTCATTCTATTTTAACCTTGAATTATTCTTTCAAGTAAAATTTGCTCTTTAACTTTTAAGACAGCTTAATTTTGATGTGTAACATATTTCCACCAGATGTGTTACTCAAATAAATTATGTGAAGAATTTCTTGGCTACAGGATTGTTGGAATATTATTATTTTTGTTTCATTTAACTATTGTAAAAATAAAAACCTTATATTCTGAATCTTATAACAAAATGTTAGATTAAACCAGAAATACACAATTCTTCAGGATAGAAATGAAATTAGTAAACTGGCTTCTATGTCTTCATTAATATTTATCAGTTCAGATGACATGGATGAAATCATATGATGAATATAAAACACTATTGGGAATTGACTTTATTTTTGGAGTGTTTTTCAGAACTGATGTAAGAATTACTCAATAAATATTTGGTAGGGTGAATGACTTTTTGAGTAAGTTACTGTGATAGTTCTAATGAAGTTGTTGACCCAGCTCATAATGGCCAATAGATTTAGGTAAAGAAACCTCACAAACTAGATTTCCTGTTTTGCATTACTAGCACTTAAAATTCAATTTTTAAAACATTTTTTAAGGGATTTGATCAAGTATTTAAAGAAAAAGGTAGCTTCCCTGGAGAAGTAACTGGATGTTTTTCTAAACTAAGTTGTGAGGTTACTGAGCACAGCCTGTCACAGTCCACTAGTTCTCCCTTCATCCTCAGAAAAAAAAATCCAGATGGGCTCATGGTGGCCCAGATTAAACTTCCCAACCTTCACAAAGCTAGATGTGACCAGATTTTTAGAACAATGAGATATGAGCAGAAGTGATGTGTACAATTCATATTGTGTTGTTAAAGGTAGGAGAATAAAAATCAATTTTACACAAGTCCCTGTGATTTTGGATTATAGTACATAGAGCCAAATCTTTATTGTATAAAATAATGGACAAGATAGAATGCTTTTGGAGACAAAAATATGGTAAGAACCCATTAGTTTTCCAGTGAACTAAATAAATGCAAGAAGGAAATATTTAGCAGTTACTTCTGGGGAAGGGCAAGCATTTGGAAGGGAGTAAGGTGGAGGTGAAATTTAATTTTTTAGTGTATGTTTCTTTTTGTTCAAATGCTATATAAAGACTATGCATTTGGAAATTACTTATGAAGTTTGATATATACTGATTCGTCTGGGCTTATGTTCCAATAAACCCATTGTAAGTTGAAAATACTGTAAGTCAAAAATGCATTTAGTACATCTAAACTACTGAACATCATAGCTTAGCCTATCCTACTTTAAATATGCTCAGAACACCTACATTAGCTTATCATTGGGCAATGTCATCTAACACAAAGCCTATTTTATAACAAAGTGTTAAATATTTCATGTAATTTATTATGTACATTAGAGGCCCAGTGCACAAATTCGTGTACCAGTGGGGTCCCTTGGCCTGGCCTGCGAGATCAGGGCCAAACCAGCTCTATGACATCCCCTGAGGGGTCCTGGATTGTGAGAGGGTACAGGCCAGGCCAAGGGAGCCCACTGGTGCATGATTGGGGCCAGAAGGGACTTGGGAGGTTGGCCAGCCAGGGAGGGATAACGGAAGGGCTCCAGGGCATGTCTGGCCCATCTCGCTCCATCCCAATTGGCAGGACCCCAGCAGCAAGCTAACCTACTGGTTGAAGTGTCTGCCCCCTGGTGGTCAGTGCACATCATAGCGAGCAGTTGAGCGGCCTTAGCATATCATTAACATATCACGCTTTAATTGGTTGACCGGCTGACTGGGCACTTAGTATATTAGGCTTTTATTATATAGGATGTATCATTTTTACACCACTGTAAAGTTGAAAATCATAAGTTAGGAACCCTCTGTGTATATATGTGGTATATATGTGTGTTGAAATTTAAATATACATATATTATTGAAATTGAAATATATATTTATCAAACATTTAACTAGTTATATATGACAAAGGTAAAAGCAAACTCAGGAAGACTTAATTTGGTTATGTTGCCTAAGGAATAGTCTTTAGATTGTTTTACTTTAGAGTTGCGTCACCCTAGGTTTGCCTTCTGGTTCAATAACTTGGTAGAAGCAGCTAATGAGTAAGTTACATGCATTCTTTTAAAAGCATAACAAATAACTTATATGTATATATGCATAGCCTATGGACACAGACAATAGTGCAGTAGGCCTGGGGGGGACAGGTGTAGGGTGGAGGGGGCTGATGGGGGAAAAAGGGGTACATCTGTAATACTTTCAACAATAAAGATAAATTTTTAAAAAGCATAAGTTATAATGTAACCTTATATGGTGGCTGTGAGGACTGTAGGTCCATTCAAGTACCATTGCCAGATACATTAGAAGCACTCAATAGATGCTATTACTTTGAGATCACTTGTAAAATGTGGAAAACTGGAATGAAATCTTTTTTATATATGCTTATAATTGTATTAAGCCAGATAAAAATTATAATAGATGAATAGAGGAAGCGTGCCAGGAAAAATGTATACAATGTTTTAAATAAGCATACTTTATAAGTGAATTTAGTAAAGTTACAATTAAAAATGTTTTATAGCCCTGACTGGTTTGGCTCAGTGGATGGAGCATTGGCCTGCCGACTCAAGGGTCACAGGTTCGATTCTGGTCAAGGGCATGTACCTTGGTTGCGGACACATACCCAGTAGGGAGTGTGCAGGAGGCAGCTGATCGATGTTTCTCTCTCATTGATGTTTCTAACTCTCTATACCTCTCCCTTCCTCTCTGTAAAAAACCAATAAAATATATTTTAAAAATGTTTTATAACATTTATAATATTATTTATAAGTTAATTTATAGCTATGGGTAACATAGAAAATATAATGAAGGGCTCTCAATTCATAATGTAGAAGGAAATAATAACAATAAATATGAGAACTGGGAAAAACCTTAAAATGAAACCTGTAAACCCCATATGAAGAGAGGTTTGTAAAAAATATATAAGAAGACTTAAATAAATTTGGAGACATCTCATATTTCCAAATAGAAACCTGAATGTTAAAAGAGACTCAGTTTTCACCAATAAATCGACAGGTTTGGCACTATATTGCAATTAAATTTGTTGTAGGTTGAGTGCTTCAGAGAAAGAGGTTGAGATGGAATTCAGAGTATCAAACATTTGTTAAGGATTGATGTCTGAGAAAAAAAGGGGAAAGTAGCAGGACTGAGAACAAAAGAACTGAGATGTGAATGCAGCAAAGTCTCAGCCAACCATCTGGGAGCTGGTTGCCCCATGGAGTCATCCCGGGCCAGCTGAGATGACTGATTTTTCATCACCACCTCCCCCAGTTGCCCAATGGAAATGGCCTCTGGAAAAGTGAGACTCCAGAGGATGTGACAGCTGGAATGTGTCTATGCAGTCCTCGCAGCTGAGCAACAAGCCATTCCTTGCAAGGGCATCCTGGTGATGTATTTCTGTGTCTGCCACATTTTTGGAAGAACTTAACAAAGTGATTTTTAAAGTTCAACTGGAAGAATAAGCAAACAAGAAGAGCCAACAATTCTTTGAAAAACAATAATAATGAGAAGGGATTTGCTCTGCCAGGTATGAAAACGTTTTAAAAGCCTCATTAATGCCTGGTGGTATTGTCATAGGTGTAGACTGAAAACTCAGAGACACAGATCTGAACACCAGAAACAACCCCTGTATACATAAATATTTAGTGCATGATTGTGTGGCAACAGTTTTTTGTGTCCTTTTTTTTTTTTTAGATACTCAGAAGATAAAGGCAATACTAGGGTACTGTCTATTCTTACAGCTCACTCTCATAGGGCTGTGGCCTTGCTGATAATTAGGTTTGTTTAAAAAAAACAAAAACAACAACCTGGTTAATTTCATGTTAATAAAACTGTCCATAAGTGGAAGCAGATTGTTGATATAAGTTGTTCCAAAATGAGGATACAAACCCCAAATATTTAAGACTTAGGGTAAGGCTAGAGTTGGGCTGTACTCTGCTGTGACAAGCCTCCCTGTGACAAGCCTCCCTTTCTATCTGAGTCCAGTTAGAAAACCAACAAGAAGCATCTACAAGAACACATCCACTCCTGTCTGTGGACATCATTATAGTATGTGCGAAAAGATCAGAGTAAGAGGCTTTATGTAGTGAATTTACTTCTATCACTGCAGGACAAGCCGCAATCTATAGTACATAATAAGCACTCAATACGTGTTAGTTAGAAATGGTGAATAAATGAAGGGGAACAAAGGAAGCATAATATAAACCCCACAGGGAAAATAAATATTCCTTTGGCATTGATAAGGAAAAATCAGTTCTTAGGTTGAGCATGGGGAGGTTGGGCCACTAAGAAGATGAGGATTTAAAGATGTGAATTCTTGAAAGGCTGTAGGCCTTGTTTTGAATCATATGATGATTTCACTGGATCAAAGAGTAGTTTGGCAAACAGTTGTTAAGGAACCCTGACACTGTGCCAACAGTTCTGAGCTGATCTGCTTGAGAGTGAATAAATTTTAAGGAACTATAATTACCATGTGCATTAGCCACCTATATAATTGGAAAGGTAAAACAGCGCTGAAACAGTGCTGTAAATGACAACATTATGTGCTTAAGGGTTGTCTTTAAAAACTCAATCTTATAAAGATTTGATCAGCAAGGATACAAGCCTTTCAAGTGCTTCAGCCTTGGACTTGTATGGTATTTGGAGACAGTCACTCTAGGGCGTGGCTGTGCACAGTTGTATTTTGTTTTGCTCAACTTCTTAGGCTAGCCAGATTCCCGGGACTACCAACTATGGCAACAAAGCTAGCAGAACATTTTAGACGGTCACTAAACAGCTAGCAATGTCCTGGCAGGAGTGAACCGTCCCAGCCTGTTTTAAGTTCCTCTTTGGCTGTTTGTCAGTGGACTCGTGCCTCCCCAAGCACTCGTTGGGCCAACAACCCCCAACTGCTATATAAACATGCTGGAGAATTAGGCCTGAAGACAATCTAAACTGTTAGTTGACATAAAATTCTAAACCATAAGACATTTTAAGGATCCACTCTCTCTTTGTTGAGAACAATTTTAATCAATGCTTCTTAATCAGAGAATAGTGGTTAAATTGTCTCCCTGAGATTTTTAATTGACTTAATCTTTTGCCAACCTCAAACCAGGCTAAAGTCTTCAATAAAGATTGCAAAAGTACCAATTAAAGGTAAAAGCAATGCAAAATAAAAAGTAATGGTCATAATGCAGGCATTGCTTCTCTTATTTTTTTTCTCTTCAAAATAAACTATTAAATCTTGACTCTTCATATTACGTTCCAAACTATGTTTGATGTCAGTATAAAATCAAAGTGGTATAATAAATCCTTAGCAACTTAAGACTGTAGTAAAAGCATGATTAATTTTTGTTGGAGTTGTATTTTAAAAGAATCAATGGATATCACAAAATTGCACATATAACTATGTCAAGATAAAAGAACACTATTTTAAATGGAAATTTTCTCTTTAACCATTGAAAAAACCCTATTCTCTTATGTATAAAAAAGCTCTAAAAGTAAAAGTACAACTTTATATCAGGATATACAAAATATCTTGGTATCTTAGACACTGCAAATGTTTATGAATATGGTATGAATTCTAGTCTAGAAGCTTAGATGGACACAAAATATATATTGCATTTCTTTATATTTTTAAATCAATTTAATTTACAACCCTGGCCCTCATTTTCCTTTCTCTCCTTCCCTTGCCCCTCATCAAGGACATTGTAAAGTTTCTTGCATAGGTCCAAGGGACTGATCATCCTCTAGGCACTGATCATCAGCAATCATTCCTCACTGGTTACTCCTGAGCTATCCATTTCTGATCTACATGATCCCTTCAGGTCCAAAGGCTCTGGAACTACCTATCTTATCATAATATATAATGAATGTGGTTATCACGCCTTTCTGAAGTCTGGCCACCTGTCTAAGAGATTATCAGGTAATAGGGCTTGGCTTCTGATCTTTCATGAAGCACACATACCCAACTTCATTCTTCCACTTCCAATTTTATTCTCTCCTTTACCCTGGATGAAGGAAAGGGGGAAAACAGGGGACTATAAACATAATTGCTCAAAACAAATATCCTGAAACATTTATAAAGGAGAGAATCTACTTTATAATCCATCAATAGAGAACTGCATGAACAATTTATGTAACACCCATATAACTCATTGAAATCAATGAGGTAAATCTGTACATTTTGATATAGAAAAATGTCCAAGATAGGTCATTAAGTATCAAGTGCAATTTGAGAAATCATATATATGATCCAGTCTGTATAAAGTTTTAAAAAGTATATATGTGCATACACATATACCTGCTTGTAAATGCAGACAATGTTGAAAAACATCCCCAAAGATTTTAACTGATTATGTCTAAAGAATGAAGTTGCAGGAGGGATGGGAAGGGTGGATTTTGTATTTCTATTTAAAAATTATTGACTTTTTTTTTTTACAACATATATATTTTATTTTCATAATTTTACAACCTTAGTTTTTATATAAAAAAGCAGATATCTGATGATGTGACAATAATTCCATAATTCCAAATTTTTGTATTTGTTCAATACATTTTAAATAAAATTAAGAACTATTAAGTAATCATGTTAATTTTCTTGTTAATACCATGAGAGCATTAAGAAGAATACTTGTTCAGAAAAATTTGAAAATTTAAAGCAGTATTCTTTTTCATGCTTCAGAAATTAAGTAAATATTCTACCCTGAAAATCTGAATATATTCTTTCTTCTATTATTTTATACTTCATTTTATTATATATTAAATTATTTTACTGATTCTAAATGCATTTTGCTTTATATGAGGGCTGGAAATATAAATAATACAATTTTATTGAAATTAAACTAAATGTATTTTTTTTTAAATATATTTTATTGATTTTTTACAGAGAGGAAGGGAGAGAGATAGAGAGCTAGAAACATCGATGAGAGAGAAACATCGATCAGCTGCCTCCTGCACACCTCCCACTGGGGATGTGCCCGCAACCCAGGTACATGCCCTTGACCGGAATCGAACCTGGGACCTTTCAGTCCGCAGGCCGACGCTCTATCCACTGAGCCAAACCGGTTTCGGCTAAATGTATTTTTATTATTTTAAATCATAGTACATGATACAGAACAATCTCTTAAAAATGCTTATCTCAACATTTCGTTTTAAAATGTCATCTCCCACATGTTCAGAAAAGCTTCCTTTGCCCCACTGTCATTTTCCTTGTTTCTCACTGTTTGATTAATTAAGTCTGTATATTACAGAAAGTCTTCAAAGTGCAGCACTTTGAATTATGAAAAGAACAGTCATAGGAATAAGAGGCATAAAAAGCAGCAAGTCAAATTGTGAGCATGAAAATCTACTATAGCAGCATGACATACAAGTAAGAGAGTAGCAAGAAATGAGGGTAGCTTGCTCATGAAGGTATTCATTTTAGAATTAAAAGGAACTGACATTTCATAATGAGATGTTAGATAAGCATTTTAAAGAGATAATTTTGTATCTAATTGCAGAGAGAGACCTTTAGGGTGATAAGAATGGAAGGCAAGATATCAGTTAAAAATGTTATGACAGCAGTTCAGGCAAATAATGATGAAAACTTGAACTAAGCTAGTGACTATATGGATAATAAAAGAAGAGATGTTGAGAGATATTGCTTATTTATGTTCCGCATAAAATACAGGGCATACATTTTACAAGACTGTATAAATATATCTATACCATCATGCATACTACTTGGGAATTACTTAGAGTAGGGAGTTATATTTTTAAAAATCTAGGGGCACAGTTAGATGACAGAGTATATATACATGAAAGTCTTAGTGTCATTTGACAAAACGTTTCTAAAACAAGTGATATCATTATCTATCTATCTATCTATCTATCTATCTATCTATCTATCTATCTATGCCTAAGTGACTGTCTGACCGGTAGCTATGATGCACTGAGCACCAGGGGACAGATGCTCAGTTCTCGGGTGACACACCCGGAACCAGAGGCACCCAGAACCAGACAGGAGGGAGCCCAATTCCAGGGTTCATCACTGGAGAACCGCCCTCTTGGAATCTGGGATGTCGGAGAGCCAGTTTTGGTCCATCCTTACAGGCCAGGCCGAGGGATCCCACTGCTGCACGAATGCATGCACTGGGCCTTTAGTAATGTCATAAGAAAGCATGCTAGTGAAATTTCTGCCAGTTGGACAAATTTTTGAGTTCTGATTCGAGCTGTCTCTTAGACATGTTCTCTTAGATGCCCACCAGCACCTCATTCTAACACAGTCTTAACTCATTACTGAACTCTAAACTCTGCCAATCCTGGTGTCCTGACACCTCAGTCTCCCCAGTCACCCAGCTTTAGAACTTTATTTTCACCTTTGCCTTCATCTCCAGTCACCTGCCAAGCTACCCCTACAGTATGTCTAATCTGTGTCCTAGACTAGTCTCTCTCCTAGAAGTTCAGGATCTTACTATTTTTCTTTAAAAAAATATTTTTATTTATTTCACAGAGGAAGGGAGAGGAAGAGAGAGATAGAAACATCAATGATGAGAGAGCATCATTGATGGGCTTTCTCCTGCACACCCCACGCTGGGGATTAAGCCCACAACCCAGGCATGTGCCCTGGCGGGGAATTGAACCGTGACCTCCAGGTTCATAGGTCAACACTTAACCACTGAGCCATGCGGGCTGGGCAGGATCTTACTATTTTTCGCCTGAGCTCTTACAATATGTCCCCCCTCCCTATGTTCCAGTACAACCATACCTAAATCATCTCATACATTGCAGCTAGATGCAGTGTCCTGAAACATAGTGTGGATCATGTTCTTCCCCTGCTTAGCATCAGTCAGGGCTAGTGGAAATTTTATTTAATAAAATCACTTTGGAAAACTCTTTGGTATTATCTACTAAAGTTAAGCATATACACATCCTATAACCTGTTAATTTCACAACTAGGTATATATCCAACAAAAATGTATGTCATACACATCAGGAGACAAGAATGTTTATAGCAGCATTATTCATAATAGCCAAAAGCCGAAATCAATCTAATCTAGACTGGATAAAAAGTTGTGAGTGTCCATGCAATGCAATAGTATACAGCAACAAAAAAAGTCATTTTTATATCAAATTCTAAAACAGGCAAAACAACTGGTGTCAGAAATCAGAATACTAGTTTATTTTAGGGAGGAAGAAGGAAATGATTTCTAGAAAGGACAGGAAGGAAACTTTTGGGTACTGGAAATTTTCTATTTCTTTACCGGTGTTATAAGTTACACAGTGTTTTCACTTTGGGAAAATAAAAATAAACACACACACACATACACATATAGAACATTTAATGGCTTTCCAAACTCTACCAAATTATGTCCAAATTTCTAAACCTACAAAGCAAGCTTGTAATCAATGATCTGCTCCAATCTATCCATCCGATCAATGTAGTCAAATTTGATTCCCATGTTCCCTATCACATCTCCTTTTCTCTAGCTAGATGGTTGGTATAAGACCCCTTATATGCTGGCTTCATTCTGCATATAACTTAGACACAAATCAGTTCACTAAAAATATCAGAAGTGTAATTAGAAATTTCACCAACAACTTTATTTTCCACATAAGACTGTGGCATTGCTGGGCCAAATCCTCTGCTAAAGTATTTATCTTCTCCAGTTTTCTGACATATCAAGAAGTTGCAAACTGTTAAGTCTCTATTGGAGATTTAAGCTCATAACCAACTTAGGCTTGGTGATGAAACCCACTGGTACTAGAGTAAGAGACTCCAGGAAATTATGAAGCAAGACTGGGTGTTGCCAGTGCTAGGAGCCTCATTTGGTTATGGAATGCTCCTGAGGATGGCAACAACCAAAACCACAGGGATCAAAAGTATTTTGCCTAAATCTGGGTCAACACTGATATTAGATATGGCTGCCTAAATTTCCAGGAAGTGATGATGACACTGTAGGCATTGTTGTTGCCATTTCTGTGGAACAAAGCTTTAATCAGTCTCTGGGGGACACCAAGAGCATCCTGTCCCTAGGGAGGAATACATACAGGAAAGGGAAATTGGTTTGGGTTTTGGCCAATTGGGCTGAGGTTTAGGGCTCTCCTCTGATTGGGCAAACTAGAAGAATCTGGAGCCCAGTTAAATAGATTAGGCAACTGTAGTGGAGACTATGGAACAGGCCACAGGAGGGCACATGTGTGTTCTAGAACAGTGCATCTCCAAGGTTAGCAAGTATAAGGGTGATGTGGAGAGCTTATTAAAACTGGGCTCCTGGGTTCCACCAGGGGATTCTGACTCCGGTCTGATGTCAGGACCAGAATGTGCTGCCTTAACAAGCTCCCAAGTGAAACATGGTGCTTTAGAACAACTGTCAGGCTTGTGGAACAAAACTAATTCCAGCTCCCACCCACCAGTGGAGACAGGATATGGAATATGCTGCCAGCCTTGGTCCAATTTCGTTTAGGAACTTGTGTGGGCTGAATATGCAGAGTGAGGACATCAATTCCTACTGCACACGGTAGCAAATGTCCGTGAAAAGGACAACTTGCTGCTTGTCCTTGTTGGTGCAATCAGAGGAAAGCCCCTTCTCTGCTGTCCTAACCTGCTCCTGAGAGCTTGCATGTAAGGTTTTCCTTAATAGCAGTTTGCTGGCATTTTTAGGAAGTTTACTGGAGAATTTGCCTAAACCAGTAATTTATAACCCAGGATGATTTCGCACGCAGGGACATCACCGGGTGAGGGAGCTGCTATTGACATCTAGTGGGTAGAGTCCAGGGATGCTGCTAAACATTCTACATCAGACAAGACAGCTCCCCCAAAAAGGATTATCCAGACAAAATTCCAATGGTGCTAAAATGAAGCTCTAAGTAGAAATATATCAACTGGGTTTGGAATTTCCACTTGGGTTTTACTAGTATATCAGGTTACACAAGGCATTATACGCAGCATTATCTAGATTACTGTTATCTGTTAAGGCAGCTTATAATAAAAAGAACATTGATTCTACAAATAAAGCTAAAAAGAATTTAAACAAAATAAAAATAAAAAAACAACTAATAAAAAACTCCTGTGGCGAGGGAGAAAGGAAGTCATGAAGGGAGGTCAGGTTAGAGGAAGTTCCGTTAGTGGAATTCTAAAGGGAAGAGCGCAGGCCCATGTCTTAGTCAGCTTGTCTGTTCCTGGACTACAGCTCTGACAAATACTGGGCATACCACATGTTGAATGAAAAACAATAAAATGTATTAAAGATGTTAGTCCGTTCTCTTTTTAAGAATTTTGATGCATGAAGATTCTACAGTGTTATACATGAAGATTATTAGTATTTTTCTTCTGGTCTAATATAATGATGATTAATTACTTTTCTAGTTATGAGTTCTATCTTACTAACTGGATCATTCTGAAAATAAATCCATAGAGAACCAGATATAGCTCAACATTGCATTCAATAAATATATTTTGTTTATATTTACCCTATTCTGATTCTTTTTCTATCAAATATAAAAGACAATTGGTCAGGATATATTTTTTAAAATAAAATGACACCTACACATTATCTCATATTTAATCAGCCTGAACAATCTCTTTTCTCTCAACATTTTGTTGTCCACCTTAAATAGGGTAATTGTATTTGAGATTTCTTGAATCTCTCCAAATTCATTTTTAAATTCAAAGACTCTAATGAGAAACAGTACTCTTAGACTCACATTCAATGATTATATTTTCCATATTTCTTCTGGGCCAGGTTTTGGGCTAGACACTTTAATGTTCTTTATTCCTCTAGTTTGGTTATGTTTTACAGATGAAGAAACTGACTTAGAGAGTTTCAGGAAATATATCCAAGTTCATACAGATTGTAAATGGTAGAAATAATATTCAAATTCAGATGTTCTGATTCCATTGCCAAGAGTCACATGGTAACCAATACTAATTAGAGCATTTAAATAACTTTCCAACTTGTGCATATCAGACCACTAGTAATAGTAATATCATATTTGATTGTTAATAATAATAATGACAACACATTGATGACTCTCGGCTGAGGACTGGGAAATAGATTTCAAGTCTTGTCCAAAGAATGAAAGGTGCACAGCCATTATATTTAATAGTCCCACATCTGATGCTTTCAAAGCCCTAGCACAAAATTGATGGCATAATTACTATATATTCACTTTTAAGCAAATAATATTATATTAATTATCTATGGCCGTATAACAAATTACTCCCACACTTAGTTAAAACGACATTTATTAATTCTAGTTCTTGGTGCCTCTGGCTTAAAGTTGCAGTTGGTGTGGAAGCCAGGACTGCAGCCCCATTTGAAGGTTTGACTGTGGGGAGATTGGATTTCACTCATGTGCTTATTGATAAATTCAGATCCAGATGGGTTGTTTGGTTGAGGGCCTCAACTCCTTGTTGGTGAGAGACATTGCTTCCTTGCTATGTGGGCCTCCGCACAGGAAAGCTTACATGATATTGGTTGGCTTTATTAAAGCAAGTTAGCTAGAGCAGGCAAACCAGACTGAAGTCATGGTCTTTTGGTAACCTAATCATAAAAGTCACATCTCATCACTTTACTATAGTATATTCATTAGAAGTTAGTTGCTAGGTCCAACCTATACTCAAGGGGAGGGATAGCAGCCAGGGTGTGAATCCCATGAGAAGAGGAGTATTAGGGGCCATCTTAACAATTGCCCACTAAAAATGTTACCAATTTTTTTATATATAAAAGAACAGATTTTTTCTATATTTCTTAAAATAATTTATCCACTTATTCAACAATATTCATAAAAATAGTCCTATCAAAGCTAGTTTCTCTGGTACATATGGACGGGGTACTGAACCTAGACCTGTGGAGGTAGAGGGCAAGGGAAGTTTTCTCAGTCTTAGTGTCATCAAAAAATGGGACTTAACGGAGAATAAAAGGGAATGAGAAAAGGCGAGAGAAGGATGTTCCAAGAAGAAGGAGAAGAACAAGGAGAAGAATGTGGAAAAGGACATGGCTTGGTTAGGGGAATACATCCTTAATCAATTATATTATTCATCTATATCCATAATCTTATTAGAGTATTACAGTTTGTGATTATTCTTAATGAAGTAGTTTTAAACTGATCAGGATAATTGTTAACTATCAAATTTATAATTATGTCTAATTTATCATAGTAGTTTTCTAATTTGGTTCTGACAGATAAATTGGGCCTAAGAACTCAGCATTGTTCCTGTCCACATGCACCAATCACATTGCCTTCATTCCTAATTTGTCATCTGCCTAAGGCAATATCCTAAGGCTGAGCCTGCAGACTACTAA
Source organism: Myotis davidii (assembly GCF_000327345.1). Classification (NCBI taxonomy): domain Eukaryota; kingdom Metazoa; phylum Chordata; class Mammalia; order Chiroptera; family Vespertilionidae; genus Myotis; species Myotis davidii. The sequence goes on from NW_006383016.1 coordinate 9,601,161, forward strand.
GTGCAGGGAAGATGGAACAATTATGAGTTACTTTGGTCAATCTGATTACCCCAACCTAATAATTAATTTGAAATTAAAATATCTCCTCCTGGCACACACAAAAAAATAGTTATGGGAAAGAGATTAGATTATTACTTCCTTTAAGCATTGGATCTACTGCTCAATGGTTAATATTGACACACTTCATGGAATTTATGTCAAGTTCTCTTAAAAGGATGCCTGACATATATTCTCCATTTGTACTTAATACACTGATGTATTATTTTCCAGGAATGATATTAGTCTCTATACAACCTTCAGATAAGGATCTGATTTTTATTAGGCAGTATGTATACATTGAGTTTTTTATTCTAGTTTTTAAATTGCTTACTATGTGCAATTTTGAACATACCCACGAGTAAACAGAATAGAATATCCATCATCCAGCCCATAACCAATCTTGTCTCATTCCTACCTCTAACCACCCACACCCATGTTATTTTGAAGTGTATTACAGACATCATATCATTTCATCTAGCAATATTTTAGTATATAACTCTAAATGAGTTATTGTTTTTCAACAAAACCATAATCCCATTTTATTCCTAAATAAAAGAACAATAATTCCTTAGTATTATTAGTCTCTTCTTAACTCTACTTTCTTTTTATAGTGAGATAGGTAGATGGATAGATAATTAGTAGTTCTACTAATATCAACTTCAGTTGATATTCACCCACGGGGACAATTGAGAATATCTGAAGACATTTTTGGTTACAACTAGGGGTTGCTACTGGCATCTAGTGAGTAGAAGCCACGTATGCTGCAAAACACACAGTGCCCCATAATAAAGAATTATCTATCCCAAAATGTCAATAGTGTGTCTGTGGAAAAATGCAGATAGATAGATAGATAGATAGATTTGAATAGAAGTTAAAATGGGCAAAAGTTTATAAAGAAGAGCAATACAAAATATCCATGCTTTTTGTGTGGCTACTAGCAATGTCAATAACAATGTCATTGTTAGTAGCCACACAAAGAGCAAAATATATTTATGATTGAAAAGACCACTCAGAATATGTAATTATTCCAATCTAAGTGTCCCATAAATCCAATGAAATTTAAGTATAGAGAAGAGTGGCCTAGTATTAATTAATAGAACACTGTTCCAGGTGTGATAAAGAAGTTCATAAAAGTAAATGTTTCTTACATGGGCAGCAGAATCAAGGGAATACTTAGTAAATACGGGTAGAACACTACAAAACATTATTTTGAATTTGCTAAACAATAACCTGTCAGAAATGGGCTTTCTTTAATGTAAAATGGTGCTATGAATGTTAATGCTCGTGACATGTTTTTAAGATAAAAATGGATATTAATTACTTTAATGCAGACAGAACTATGCTCATTATTCTTTGCACAGACCCCTGGCAATAATTTACCTAGCTGCGCCACAGTTCATGCAGATCAAAGCTGCATTATTTAAGTGTGTCCAGGGGGCAGATTCTAGCCCTGTGCCTCACGCTTTAAAGAAAAAATATATATTGGTTTGCTTCTTGAGAAACAAAATATAACTCGGTGCTTCAGGCCAGTTCTACAATATTTAAACTCGCTTTAATTCCTCTTATTATCTAGGGCAAACCCGCTCCCTATTTCAAATAATCTAAACTCTTAGGGGAGTACAGAACAACTGTGGAAATGTAAATTTTTTCAAATGAACAGCAGTGTGTTTTCATTGAAATTAAACCCGAATGGGAACTAGATTCAGGAAAGGAAATGGCAGGGAGAGAGGAAAAGAGTCTGTAGTTGCTATAGAATGTGCCTGGCTGCTGCAGCTGACAGACAACTGATGAAGTCCAACTCTGAAATTTCAGGCAATTTGTATACCAAGCTCCTCCTTTTCTGTAGTCTCCTCTTCCATTGGTAAAATTCTTTTGCAGGGTCATGTAGGGATCCCACCCCCTCTCTGTGTTTTCACTCTGAAGCTCTACACAACTTTACACCTGAATGAACGCCAAACCTCAGGGATATATAAAGGGAACCTTGAGGAGGAATTTCACAGTTACAGTGCAGAAGCAGAGGGAAAGGAATTAACTAGCTCTCCAGCCAAGCAAATCCTTACTCACCATGCTTCCTCCTGCCATTCATTTCTATCTCATTTCCCTTGCTTGCATCCTAATGAAAAGCTGTTTGGCTTTTAAAAATGATGCCACAGAAATTCTTTATTCACATGTGGTTAAACCTGTTCCAGCACACCCCAGCAGCAACAGCACGCTGAATCAAGCCAGAAATGGAGGCAGGCATTTCAGTAACACTGGACTGGATCGGAACAGTAAGTATGTTTTACTTCTATGGATTTTGTCTTTTCTTTTTTGGTAGCATTTAGCTCACAGTCCTGTAAATTTGTTTCACTGCTTTCTAACTGGAACCATATATATTTTGCTAAATAATCTGGGGGTAATCTACTGCATGTGTAGATTGGCATTGTTTCTATAAAGTTAGCATAACTAAAACAGTGATTTGATAATGCAGGCACAGACTTACTAGTAAGTTTTATCAAACATCCTAAGAGAAAATATTTCCAGGAATTAAACTGTTGCTTCTTTAAATCATGCACAGTAAGAATTTTTAAAAAGTGTTGCTCTAGATAGTTTAAATTGAGGTTGTTTTCTGTTTATTTCAGGACATGTGCAATTCTGGTAAAGTGCATAAAGGTAACTAAGCAAAGTATGTATAAGAAATCACAAGGGAAAAAAGATGCTTTCTCGGGGGAATAATTGCTCACCATGAATTTCTAAAACATGTCTAGGGAAATAGTTGAAAGTTTTGATGATAATCAATGCAAATAAGGGCTAAAACTAAACAGGTTGGAAAATCATATTTTTCTGAGATAATTTCTTATTAACCAGGTCAACATTCAGGTTATTGTTTATTTCTGTGACACAGGGAGCCTTT
>NW_006383016.1:9604330-9633071 GCF_000327345.1 Myotis davidii
CAGACCAGCCAGAATCATCTCTGGCTGATTCCAGGTGCATTCCGGAGGTAGCTGCCGGAAGGTGAGCTGGAATCAGAGGCAGACAGGAGAGCACACTGACTGGCCAGCGATTGCACCCTGTGATTTTAATCCCACACTCCATAGCTATATGTATGTATGTATGCATATGTGCATTTTCTACAACTATCGCATCCCTTAGGTTATATTTCTCGCCTCAGAAATACTGGGACACAGAGGTGAAGTGAAACTCCTAGTTCAAGACTTACTTCAAATTAGCTTTCACTAGTCTATGAAAGACCACTTCAGTGTCCTTGTTAATTTTTAATGTTTTAAATGTCAGCAGTTATACTTTTAAACTTTTTTTTCTGGTTAATAAGCTTTGCTTTTTTTTTTCTCCAGCTTATTACAGGCAATTTTCCTCAAGTTTAATAACAAAGCAATGGAAAGGAAACCTCAAATATTTGAAGATTAATTTTTGCTTTAATTACATAAAGCATGCAACAAGAAGCAGCCAATTAAAGAACATTCTTATTAAATTCAAATAACTAAACAAAAAGTTTGCCATGACCAATATTCACTAAATGAGCACCGTGGTTCCTTTTGCAGTTGTAAATCAGACATGTTAGGCATTTTTCTGCCATAAAATTCATGGAAATGTAGCCAAGTTGTTATGGCAACCATACGTTCCTGATTTAGAAGGTTTTATATTCTTTAAATTTTGAGTTGTAGTGGCATGTTGCATTTCAAGCATTTTAATATTTGCATTTTTAAAAGACAGCTTGGGAATTTATGTTTAAATGTAGTTATTAAGTGTGATATGCAAGATGTCAGACTGTACACATGTATTTATGATTCTTTGCAGCTAAGTTTTATAACTGAAACAAAATATTACAGAGATCATCTGCATTGTACACAGTATTTAAATACTTTCCACATTTACTCAATAGATTTCTTAAAAAAAAGTTAAATAAAAGCAATTGTAGACATTAACAAATACGATCTGTGAGCAAAACGAACATTAAAATATACTCTTTTTTACACTTAAATGTAAGAGCTGCTGAAACCTTACTGGAGAGTGAGACTAAGAAATGGGATTTTCAAATACTCCCTCAAGTAAGCAATTATCTAATGCTATATGTGAACAAAAATATGGCCTCGTTTACTTTATTCCAAAAAAATTATACTTATGTAAACGGATCATTTTCATGAAAGTGTTTCTACCACCATCCAGGCAGATTTTTGCATTGTGGAAATAAAATGGGTATTTCCTTTCTATTGGGCAATTTGCTATCACTTGCATAACATCTTTGTCACTGCAGACTACGTTTAAGAAATGTCCATCTGGTGATACCTCTGTACACTCTCTTCTCTGTTTCCCGCAGCTCGGGTTCAAGTGGGTTGCCGGGAACTGCGTTCCACCAAATACATCTCTGATGGGCAGTGCACCAGCCTCAGCCCTCTGAAGGAGCTGGTGTGCGCTGGGGAGTGCCTGCCCCTGCCGCTGCTCCCCAACTGGATCGGAGGAGGCTATGGAACGAAGTACTGGAGCAGGAGGAGCTCCCAGGAGTGGAGGTGTGTCAACGACAAAACGCGCACCCAGAGGATCCAGCTGCAGTGCCAAGATGGCAGCACGCGCACCTACAAAATCACCGTGGTCACCGCCTGCAAGTGTAAGAGGTACACTCGGCAGCACAACGAGTCCAGCCATAACTTCGAGAGCATGTCGCCTGCCGAGCCGGCCCAGCACCACAGAGAGCGGAAGAGAGCCAGCAGGCCCAGCAAGCACAGCATGAGTTAGAACTCAGACTCTAAAACTGGACTGACTGGTAACCATCTGCTTTACAGATTTGATTGCTTGGAAGACTCAAGTCTGCCATTGCTATTTTCTTACTTGAAAATATATGCTTTCTGCTCTGATCAAACCCAGCAAGCTGTCCTAAGTATCAGGACCTTCTTTGGGAGTAGCTTTTCCTTTACAGGTTTTTCAAGATGTACACACATCCATGAGTGCAATTTGTATTTAAATTCCATGCATCCCGTAGTTTTAATTTCCCATGATTCTTGAAAGACCGGTGATATATATTGAATAATCACTTTTTAAAAGGAAAGGGCTTCTTAGTTACCCTGCACTCCCCAACCTATCCCCCTACCCAGCAAACCCCTCCCAAACTGAAAAGTTAAAAAAATTGTTGCCTTGAGTATTTACAATAATACTTCAGAAGGGTGCTTTTTCTTTTTCTTGGCAATCTTCATGGAACAGTTTAGCAGCCATGAGTGATCTTCCTTTGACAGAGTGAAAGACCTTGTGACATTTCACTTCAAAAATAAGCCCTGAAGCTTTTTACAGTCTCATAGTATGAAATTATACCCTGCATGCTGACCCTCGCTTGGAATGGAATGCCAGAAATGCATGGCAGCAGCTAATAAGTAAAGTTGATTAACTATTTATTTGTCAATGTTATTATTTAATGAGCTTTTACATGTGATTTTTTTCAAAATGTAATTTTTTTATGTTATGAAGCTTTTTCATGTACCTAAATATTTTCCTGTATGATTTGTGGTTGATCTAGAAAGATGAGAATACATGTTGTAGATATGTAAAATAAATATTTTAGCCTTCTTATTACATATATGTTGCATCATGAACTTTATCGATAGTATGGATCTTTTCAAATCAATAAGATGCTTTGTAAAGCTAAAATATGAAATACTTTCTTGTTTAATCTGTGCAATCAGAAGGCAATTTGACCTTCAATTCCATCAGTTTCTTTTAACAAAAATAAATACTGCTAAAAGTTACTGTCTTTGTCTATAACATGTATAAAAATGTACCTGTTTACAAAAATTACAGAATAAATGTGCCAGAGTAATTGATAATGTTAGATAAGGCACATTCAAATTTTGACAGACAGTTCTATAGTGAGAAAGAAGAAAGGGAAGGGGAGACCATCATTTTAAAAAATATATTTTTACTGATTTTTAGAGAGAGAAGAAGGGAAAGGGAGAGAGAAAGAGAAACATCAATGTGAAAGTGGAACATTGACTGGCTGCCTCCTGCACGCCCTCTATTGGGGGTCAAGCCCTCAACCCAGGTATGCGCTGGGAATCAAACCAGCAACCTGCTGATGCATGGGATGATGCCCAACCAACTGAGCTACACCACCAGAGCGGGAGACCATCTTTTCAGTAAATGGAATGATTGAAAAAGTTGGGTGGCAATCCAGCAATGAGTTGTAATAAGAATATCATAGTTATATTCCCCCAGAGATGCCAGTTTGCTGCCCATTATAATCACCTGGGGGAGATATTATGAGACCCAATGCCCAGGTTGCCATCCAAAATGCATCATAATATCTGGGGTAGAAGTCAGATATTGGCAGGTTTTTTTTTTTTAAGTTTTCCAGGTGATTCCATTGTGCAGCTATGTTTGAGGAATAAATTGTGCAGAAATCACTATCGTATGTTGGGGAACTTTGAATACTATTGCATGGCCTGCAAACCAAAAAATAAAAAAGTATATATAAACAACAAAGGAAATAAAAACTAATTTTTCAAGTTTGACATGCTGCTATTTAAGCAACATAATCACAATCTTGAAACAGATTTTATAGGTAAATGACATGTATCAACTCAATGAAATGATCAGTCCCATCATTCCAAATAAAGAAAACCAAAGAGGCTTGGTTATGTATTGGTAAGAACTTCTGGGTTTTCCCATTTTGAATGCTAAGCATGAAGGAGTCCTTAGTACATTTTTGTAGTAGGTTGTTGTTTTTGTAAATAAATGAGTCTAAAAGTCACATGTATTATTTCCTATATCATTCTGTCTCTTGCCTATGAGAGGTGGGAGAGTCTCAACATATGTAAAAACAAGGAAACATCTCTAGATTTTCTAATAATGCTAACTTTTTGTATCATCAAATAAAATAATGATTCATAGTCCACTAAGTCCACTACTGATTTATCTTCCAATCTTAATAACTAAGATATTAAACTATTTCATATTATATCATCATATTAATACATGGGATATTCATGATAATTATATCATAGGTTGAATATACCAAAACTGTATTGTTTCATATGTCTATGTTACTTGTTCATCATTGCTCAATACAAGCATAACACAGAAAACTAAAGACACGTTAACCATTTATTCCTTCTCAATAAGATATCACCTTCTATAGAAGGCCTTAGAGGTGATCTCAAAATTAGTGTGTCCTAAGATATGAGGCATAGAAAGGACTTGTCCTGACAATGATTTTTCACAATCAAGAAGACTCTGTCATTGCCTTTTACTGATAAACATTAAAACAAAGGTTTTAGTGATAATGAAATGCTAAGATCACTAATTTTATTACTCAAGGTATGTGTTAGTAAAGGAATGTACTAGAAAAATGAGAAGGAATAAAGGAAGCTTATAAATAAGATCTTTTTAGTCTCTGCTAAGTCAAGAATTAGATCTACTGCTCATGGTCATATTCAATGTACTAATCTACTTCAGGCCATGTTGCATTGGTGATGCATTTGTTGCATGGTACTTAACATCAAATGACAGGAAAAGGTCAGCAATGAGTAAGAAAGGCTGAGGATAAAACCAGGCTCTCAGTGAAGTAAACACTAAAAGTCAACAGAAAGAGTAGCTTTGTAGTTATTATTTAAAAGTGCTAAAGTGCACTTGCCTCTGATTTGTTGATTATATTTCCATGTTTGTTTGTTTTTCAGTTAACTCACATGTTCCAATTGGTTGCACCCTGCATAATTGTATTCTCACCTTAGTAATTATCATTTCAAAATGGTGAATTGTGATCATTTTAGCAGAGTGACCTCTGATTCACATTCATAATATTTATCTATAAAAGATTTGTGAATCAAATTTATTTTGGCCACTATGGATAAAGGATTTTTTCAAGTGGCTGAATAGATAGTAGATGGTTAGTTAGATTGATAGAGATACATAGATGGACAGATGAATATTGGTATGTATAATTATATTAGAAATATAGTTAGATATATATCAATAATAAGAACTAAAGAAAAATTAATAGCATATATACAAATATATAACATATATAGTGTGCTATATATAAACTAAACATAGACATGAAGCCTATATAAATACCTATTTTCAAAAAATATTTTAATTATAAATCATTTATATTTATTCATTTATGCTAGTTATAAATACTCACTAATTGGCAATAGTCATGTTTATTTTACTGTACATTTTTGAAAAGCAATGAAAATTAGTTTTTTTTTAAAGTAAGATTCAGTTTCTTTACTTAAGAATGAATCTTAATCCATTATGGCCCTGTATGAAATTAGTAAGATATTATCAGGAGATCTAGCTGTTTCATTTACCTTATGCTACTAGAACTATTTCTTTTTATTATGTAACATGATCTATCTATTTAGCATGATATTTACTTTAATAGACACTCAATAGCCTGGTTATATTAGGTAATTATGAGTAGGAAGAAAAATATTTTGCTGAAGCAAAACCAGGTAACTTCCAAATTGCTGACTAAAATGAAAGCCTTTGGAAGTTTAATTTAGTATGTTGCAATATCCTTTTTTTGCAATCACCATGAAATCTAAGTATCAAAATCTAATTCATTATATTTGGGACTAAAACATCATTTGGATTAGATTTAACTCTTGAACATGTTTTTAGCACTAAAGTGGCAATTCACTGCATAATCTAAATTCAGCAATTATGTGCTTCTTGTAGTCATATCATTCTGATAAAAATGAAATGTATGTTAAGTCTTTGATAGAATCCTTACAGAAACCCAGAAAGAGTTCAAGGTGAAATGACTTAAGATCTGAAGTGCTGGAGTGCACTCTCTTATTAGAATGCTTCCCTCCCTCCAGGGCAGATAGAGATGACTCCCATTTTGGTTTCATGAGAAACCATTAAATATAGCTCTATGTCAAATTGAAATGAGTCTAGATTTGTGAACTAAGTAGACATTTGCCACTAGAAATTTTTGTTACAGCTAAAAAGAGAGACCCGCAATAATAGATATACCCAAAGTCATTCTCTTTGTATCATTTTCAATGTTATTGATTTTTCCATCATTCCTGACTCCTGAGCTAACATGGCACTTGGTGCTGTAGCCTGCATATTTTGCAAACTGTCTGGAAGAGCTATAGGGTAACAGCTATTGCAGAAATCCCAGTGGGAAGATGTTTAAATTTCCAGGTTCAAGAATTGATTAAAATGAATTAATACAAAGCTGACTGCATAATTATTTCCAGTGCAAATTAGACTGAGTGATAATTTATCATCTGCATTAGCAGATCAGCTGGAGGATTTATTTTCTGTTACAAATAAAGACTGAAACAGTCTGTGAGATTTATAGGGGAACTTAAATATTTTCCTTTGAATATTAGTAACTGCAAACCAAAGGTTACCTTGTATTATTGCTTTCATTTTTTAGCATAGGATTAGGTGCTTGAATCTGAGAGAGAATGTCTACATTGACATAGTCAGTGACACAGCCATACTCAGCCAAAGTTCATTATTATTAAAGCAGAATAAGAGTTTCATGGCCTAAACATAACTTATTATTAAAATATAAGCATCACTTTTTTCAGTAGCAATAAATTCCTTTTTTGAAATTTGTCATTAAATTCACACAAATGTAAAACTCTTTTGCATTATAATATTGGCAAATTTTCACAAAATCATCATGAGTCCTTTTATTCATTGAAGTGTTAACCTGAATTAGGTATTCAAAAACAGCCTAAAACACAACCCAGCAGCACAGTTAGAAACAGCACTTTTTAAACAATCCTTTACAATCTTTAATCAGTATTATACTTTTATGTTAATCAGTTGAAATTTTTTACTAAATAAAGCTTTCTGTGTATTTGTTTGCTCTCTTACTTTATATACTAGTATGTGGCTGATAAAATATTTCGAGTGTGTGTGTGTGTGTTTTACTTCTTTAAGCTTAGAGAGTCTAAGCAACAATAACAAAAACAACTAAAAACACCCAACTCTTTGTTGCCTCAAATTTCCTTATTGCAAACCAAAGACAAAAATTGCCAAGTGCATTTAATAATTTAATAAAGGGTTGCCATTTTGCCCGTTTGTTGACACTATCTTTCCCAAGAGTTGGTTCACTTTGAATACTAATTGATAAACATTTTACATTTATTTTGTGCTTAGTTTGACATTTTAAAAAGTAGTAATAGACTTTTCAATTTGATTCATCTGCAAATTTTAAGTTAGCAATTTTATACAAATGATTTCAAGATATGTGATCTTGGAAACAAGACTTGCTGCTACTAATTAGTTGGGTGAACTTACACTTGTGTCTTAAACTTCCTAAGGCTCAATGACTTTACCCATAAAGTAAGGGAGCTGAACTGGATAATGTCTAAAGTGTCTCCCAGATTAATTACTCATGTTCTGTTATCCCAAACAATATGGCCATATTTTTAGTCACACCGACATTCACACAAGCATATTTGACTAGTGCTACTGTCCACTTCTAATGTTTCTAGGGCACTCAGTTGTGAAATTTCAGAATAAGCTGATCAGACATATGATGGAATAGACAGATTCCATCATACAAATGCCTGGTTAAGGCAGACCATGTAAGATGACATTAGAAATCCAGCTCTAGGAGGGCTGAGACAGTATCTGTTTGGGAGCATTTCTCGTATTTTGTCCAAACTTGAACAAACACCAGGAAGATGTTAAGGACCAAGGAAAATGTATTAGAATTTTTCTCCATAGAAAACACCATTGCTATTCTATTACCTAATCATTTCTGCAGAAAATAATAAGAAAAATCACCTGTGACCTATACTAGGAATTGTGTTTTATTATAAAGTAATGGTGTATGATTTTGTTGAAAGTTTTCATTTTTAAAATCAAAATCATACATACTGTCATATAAGTGGGATAGTGATTTTTCTAGTCAAAATATTTTATGATATTTGACATTTATTACTAATTTACTCATTTGTTTAGTAATACTGAAAATCTGGTCTGTTTTTCTTAGGTTCGAAGAACACATTGGGGAACAAATGGGAATCCAATTAAGAAAATAAATGCCCTACTGCTAAATGTAAAAGTAATTACACATAATCTCGCTTTTGAACAAGACTCTAGAACAGTGATTCTCAACCTTCTGGCCCTTTAAATACCATTCCTCATGTTGTGACCCATCCATAAAATTATTTTCGTTGTTACTTCATAACTGTAATGTTGCTACTGTTATGAATTGTAATGTAAATATTGCTATGATCCATGAACTAAATTGTACTGTGGACATAAAACAGAGAAAATATATTTCAGAAGGCAATGCTATTATTGACATAAAAATTGAAGGCAGACTATTACAAACAAAAAAACACACTGGAAATTGGACAGATACATGCAAAAATATGAAACTGCACCACTTTCTTACAAAATGTAAAAAAATAAATTCACACTTTTCTGAATGACTCTTTAAGAGAACAAACAATAACTGTTGGTAAAGATGTGAAGAAAAGGAAACCCTTGAGCGCCTGGTGGGATTGTAAATTGGGGTAGGCACCATGGCTTAAAGACTTCAATGTAAGACCTGAAACCATGAAACTCCTGGAAGAAAATGTAGGCAGTAAGCTCTTTAACATTAATCTCAGCAATACTTTTGTGGATATGTTTCACCAGACAAAAGCAACAAAAGCAAAAATAAATGGGTCTACATCAAACTAAAAAGCTTTTGCACAGCAAAGGAAACAATCCAAAAAAGAAAAAGGCAACCTACTGGATGGGAGGAACTCACAAATGATATATCCAATAAAGGGTTGATACATAAAATATAAAAGAAACTCATACAATGCAAAAAAATAATAAGAGATAATCCAGTCAAGAAATGGGCTGAGAACCTTCCTCCCAAGAATACACACAGGTGCCCAACAGACATATGAACCGATGCCAACATCACTAATCATCAGAGAAATGCAAATCAAAACCACAATGTGATATCACCTCACACCTGTCTGAATGGCTAAAGTCAACAATAAGTGTTGGTAAGGATATGAAGAAAAAAAAACCTTCGAGCACCCAATGGGATTGTAAATTGGTGTAGCCACCATGGAAAATAGTATGGAGTTTCCTCAAAAAATTAAAAATAAAATTATCAATATAATCCAGCAATTCCACTTCTGGGTATTTATCTGAAGAAATCTAAAGCACTAGTTTGAAAAGATATATAGACTCCTATGTCCATTGCAGCATTATTTATAATAACCAAGATATGGAAGCAGCCTAGGTATCCATCAATAGGTAAATGGGTAAAGAAGTTCTGTTATGGATATGTTTATACACAATGGAATACTACTTAGCAATAAAAAAAAAGAAATCTTGGAATTGCAATAACGTGGATGGACCTAGAGGTTTTATGCTAAGTGAAATAAGTCAGACACAGAAAGACAAATCCTATATAAAACAAGCCTAATATGCTAAGTGTCTATTCAACCAATCAAAGCGTAATATGCTAATGATATGCTAAGGCCACTCAACTGCTCGCTATGATGTGCACTAACCACCACAGGACAGATGCTCCAACCAGTAGGTTAGCTTGCTGCTGCGTTCGGTCGATTGGGACTGAGCAAGGATGGGCCGGACATGCCCTGGATCCCTCCCGTGGTACCTCCCCAGCTGGCCAACCTCCTGTATCCCTCCCCAGCCCCAATAGTGCACCAGTGGGGTCCCTTGGCCTGGCCTGCGCCCTCTCTGAGTGCACAAATTTTGTGCACCGGGCCTCTAGTATCATATAATTTCACTTATATGTGGAATCTAAAAAAACAGATAAATTAACAAAGAAAACAAAACAGACTCATAGATAAAAGAATAAAATGATAGCAAGGAAAGTGGGGGTAGAGGAATGGGTAAAAAAGATAGAGAAGAATAGGAGGTATACACTTCCAGTTGTAAAATAAATAAGCCATGGGGATATAGCACAGGGAATATAGTCAATATCATCATAATTTTATAATATGAAAGAAAGTTACTAAACTTACCATGATTATCACATTATAAGGTATACAAATATTGAATCTCTATGCTGTACACCTAAAGCTAATATAATCATGCATGTTAACTTCCTTTAGTTAAGAAAAGATTTTTTAATAAAAATATACTGAAAAAATGACCTCTATGATTGTTAGGCCTGCCAAAATGAACTGAAGATTTTATTGTTCAGCAGATATAATTTTAGCATTAAATTCTTCAAAAGAACTTACCTTCTTGTATAAAGCTGTTAGAAATTTTATATAGATTTTTCAGTTTAATTATTTAAATATTCTTGTATTTATAAGTTGCTCTTTGCAGTTCATTTTCTTCTAAACATTTTTAACAAAATATTCCTGTTTCCTGATACTTTCCATATATTAGGTGAAAACATTTTATTGCTAATGACAGCATGAGTAAAGAAAATGGCTGCAGACAGCTTCAGCAAACAAGTTATGTAGAGATTTGTTCATATAAATATTGCTTGTACCCAACATTTATGTTGATATTTTAAAATAATGATACACTTCTGAAAAATGCCATTGTTTTCATTTGACCTGGAGAGGTGCACATGAGTGGTGATCTGCCTGGCTGTGTATGGTAATGTTCCAGCAATGCAGCCTCCAGAAATATGGAGAATTTTATGGATTACACCAGATGGCTGCAGTGATATCATGCAACCCACACTGATATTGCATAACTTAAGTTAGTTCTCTGTCATTACTGTGTGTTTGAAGCTAATAATTTTTTAAAAGACGTAAATAGCCTTTGTGTAAGTGTATGTTATATCCCCACTTAACCCATACAATAGTGGAAAAATCCAAGAGAATGCCACCAACGGATATTGGAGCTGGAACAAGGCTATGTTTTGATCAGTGTGTTCTTTTGGAATTAAGACATTTACGATTGAGTAATATCACTCAACTGAAACAGGTATGGTTCCTGAACATTCCAGGTTAAAGAATTTCTACTGTGTTTTACTATGTCTTTTATTACCAGTAGGAAGATAAGCATTTTCAATGGGAAGATGGCCACAGCACCAGGGCAGCTGTATGTTGCGCTGAAATGAAGAGCTGGAAAAGGCTGATGACAAGGAGAAAAGGCTTGTAAGGACACGCTGTCAACACCACAGCACAGCTCTGGAATGAGTTCTGAAAAGCCACAGTCTCTTGGGACTGCTGCCCAGAATAGGAACCTTCAAACGCTGTATAGTTTCCAGGCTATGAGAAGCCTACTGCCCTGCTTTCTGGGTGAAAACAACAAACAAACAAACAAACAAACAAAAGAATTTCTCTCCAGCTCTTTTTGTAACTACCCATACCTAATATTCCACCATTAGAAAATCATTATTTAACATTTTTAATTTCTCTCACAAACAAACATCTCTGGAAGAAAAAAACACATTGAAATAAAATCTGCAACCTTATGACCTACGAAGACTAATAGGTTGGGAGTAAAGCAAGGGAAAATGGTGGAGACTATGGAAAAAGCCGCTTATAAAAGAGGGCAGCTTCAGATCTACTCACACATTTAGCAGCAACATCCCACCAAAAATCCAAATATTTTATATGAATTTTTCCTAATTTGTAATACCAGCAGATTTAAAAACTCCTGTACTAGACTAAATATACAAAGTAAAAAAATAAGTAAATAAAAGAAAGTAAGTCCATTTACTGGGTTAGATTAAGTTGTTTTATGGGGTACGTGAAGAATCTCTCAATCAGGAGTTAGGAGACCTGAATTCTAATCTCAAGTCTGCTACTTCTAAATAGCCTTTAGGAATGCAGCTAAATTGTAAACTTCCTGAGATCTGAGTTGACATCTCGGTATTAGTTAGCATCCCAAAAGGAAACAGACAGCACACTCAGACTAAGTTAAGCAGGATTATTTACTGGTGGCCTAATTATAAAGTCTGGGTGGGGTTCAGGGAAGCACAAGTCATCGGCATACTGGAGCCCAGCGCCCCAACACCAGTGCTGCCACAACAGAAGACCCTAAGAAAATAGGGAAGGATTCAATTATCTGAGACTGGAAGGTGGGGGCACACAGAGGGGAACAGTGGCTATAGTCAGTCTGAGGAGTCTAGAGGAACCGGCAGAGCCAGAGAGCCAGGGGAATAATACCCTGGTCACTCTCCTCTCTCCTTCGCCTTCTGACTGATGTCCTGCCAGGGATCCCCACTGGCTAACTCTATTGGAGGCCATTGGATTGGACACTGGTGAGTGAAATTTGTATTGGTCAGCCTGGGGCAAAAGGCAGGGTGAAGAGTAGAGGCTGGACAAGGAGAGCCAAACATAAGCTGCCTGGCACAATCTCCCTTCGCATACTTTCTTTACAACATTTGGAACAGTATATTGCATTGAGTAGGTGTTAGGGTTGCTGAAGGAGGGATGCAGGAGGCCAAAATGGGGTGAAGAATTATGAACTTATTAGGTCATCTGGATACCCAGATGGGCTGAGCCCCAAAATGGCGCCAGCCCCCAGAGGGAAGTCAGAGGTTTTTAAAGGACTCTAGGCGGGCTTTTTCTGGGCAGAGAATACTCTGAGCAGGTCTGGATTCTGGGAAACTCCGGAGGACAGAGATAATGGTCTTAGCAAGTGGAATGTGGTCTAAGCAAGTGGAATGTCCATTGGGAAACGGCCTAAAGGTCAGTTCCCAGGGGAGGGGGTATTGATTCAATTCTTTGATCAGATCTAACAGTAGGCACTGAATCATTATAGAATCTCTCTCTTTTTTAGTTTCTAAAATGTATATATTTAAGATGTTCTCCAAGGTCAGTTTCCACATTAATCTTCCAATTTCATCATTTTACACTTGAGATAAGAATCTGAAAGGACATTTGGGAGAAATTCTGAGGGCTTTGAATGGCCTACCTTAAGGTTAGATATCATGTACCTCAAGAAACAAATCAGCCTATTAAAGCCAAAAAGACATAACTGAGAATATTATTTTCCAGCAGTACCTCATGTAGCACATAACAAAAACACAGGAGCATCCTTACTGTAGATTCCTATAGACCAGACATTTTCACTTATTTTATCCTATAGATAGAGTGAAAGATAGGGTTTGGGTGTGTGTTTTTTGCGATTATTGTTGTTACATGTTTTAATAACAACCATGTCCTTAGAACATGCATTCATAGGTGATTTAACTATAAATCAGTTTCTATTTGGGAGTCTGTTTCATGAAAACCATCCAACCTTTGAACTAGCAACTTGGAAGAAGAAATAATCTATTCCATAAATCCATTTCACCAAATATGATAATGATCAGTAAAAGACGTTATCTATAATACAAATACTATGTACTGTTCAATTTATTTCTCAACTTTAGAAAAGAAAGCATTTGGATCTGGGAGTGTTTAAGCTTGGCTGCCATTGTATTTAATGGTGAGTATGAAACTTCAGAACTAAAACCCTAAGGTTCAAGGTCTATGGATTAAAAGGAGGTTAGCTACATAACTCCTACTTGATTTCAAGCCATGTGACACTTACCATGATTGTTGTGCCTTCCAGCAGTCATCATACTAACCATTGAACTACACACAGCTGTAGGAGGACCTCGTCATGGCTCCAGACGCAGCTGGTGTCTTCACTTGGGACAGGGATGCCATATCACAGTTTCACAGAGTGGGTCGGATCCAGGGAATGATGGCAGCAGGATGCCAAGACACTTTAAATACACATCAAAGTCCATTCTGAAACTTGGCTTAGGTGTGGAATGATGGGAAAGGAAGCACTTGCCTTTCAGAATTTCAAAGACTCACTTTAAGGGGAAAGCACTACATAGATAAAAGGGGACGAGAAAGAATGAACAGCTGTGCCAGGCTCTGCTTAGTGGTTACTCTGCTGAGCACAGCCTTTAGTTGTGCAAAGGTAAGAAGCATTGCCAATTTTGCAGTTCCTTCTCCACCTACATCTGAATCACAGAAGTAACATCTGTAACTGGCTAGTTCCTTTCCTCTTATTCTATTCTTTTACACTTGAAAGATCGTATGTTGGGCTTAATCCAGTACTTGGTCCAAACAAAGATTCAAGAGTATTGGCATCCTAGGAACAGGAATACAAAGAAAAGATTAAATGGGAATCCATTCAGACGTCATTTGTATGTTAGTTGGCATGTTGTTAGGTAGTATTACAGGTACTGGAGCTGGAATAACCTGGATTTGAATCCTGGGCTTGACCTTAATAGTTGTCTACCTTGAGCGATAAATGCTGAAATTTCTACATCTGTAAAATGGGGTTATTATATTTATCTTTAGAAGAGTTCCCAAATGTAAGGGCTCATAGTGTTACAGTGAGGCCTTGACTTACGAGTTTAATTCATTCCGTGACGAAGCTCGTAACTCAAGTTACTCGTGTGTCAAATCAATTTTCACCATTACAATGACACGTGATGCTGGGCTGATGTTGTGGCGTTCACTGAGCCAACTAGCGGAGGGGTATCTGAAGCTGGCTCGTAACCCAAATTTTAGCTTGCAACTCAAAGCAAAAAATTGGCAGAGAGACAGTTCGTATCTCGAAAAACTCGTTAGTCGGGACACTCGTAAGTCAAGGCCCCACTGTAGTTGTTACTGTTATTATTATTGTTATTATATTTCTTATGTTGAGAACAGATAGTTGAGTGAAGAATATAGACTTGGTTAGGGACTTCATCTTCTCCAAGCCCTTGGTCCAGAAACTAAATTAGGAGTAGGACAGAAAGAAGCAGAGTAAATAAGGAAGAGTACCAAGGTAAGAGAATGCAAGATGGAAAACAGAAGCTTCTTTGGAAGATGCTGTGGACTTAAATAAAAATAAAAAGCTTTGATATTATGGTAGTTTTCCAGGAAGGATCTCTCTCTCTCTCTCTCTCTCTCTCTCTCTCTCTCTCTCCTGTGCCAATGCCTTTATCCATTTCCTTTTGTTGAATTACCCAAAGTTTGCTTTTCCTAGCTGTATTGTCATTTCCCATTTATTTTATGTATTTTCATGACAAAAAATGGATGTAGGAAACATTTTCAAACATACATTCTCCTTTATGTCCTTATACTTAACATTGACTACTACTGTTATTTGCTTATTTTACCCATTTGTCACATTAGGGCTCACCCTCTATCATTCATTTCTTCAAAACTGGAACAGAGCAGTTTTTTTATTTCATTCTTGTTTTTCCATAATTCTACTACAATATGTTATTCACATCCTAAATGTTCAGAATATTATTTTATTGTTTTCTCTTATAATTTGTGTTACCTCCTGGCTTATAACTCTAAAGTCATTTTCTAAATATTTTAAACATGTTCTCCACAGAAAAAAGTTTTGAGCACCTTTCTCAAATGCACATTTATTTATTTACTTATAAATTATATATAACTATCCTATATAATAAAAGGCTAATATGCAAATTGACCGAATAGTGGAATGACCAGTTGTTATGATGCACAATGACCACCAGGGGGCAGACACTCAATGCAGGAGCTTCCCCCTGGTGGTCAATGAGCTCCCACAGGGGGAGCATTGCTCAGCCAGAAGCCAGGCTCATGTCTGGCGAGAGCAGTGGTTGTGGCATGAGCCTCTCCTGCCTCCGCAGCAGGGCTAAGGATGCCCAACTGATGGCTAGGCCCTACTCCCCACATGAGTGGGCCTAAGCCGTCAGTTGGACATTCCCCAAGAGTTCCTGGACTGCGAGAGGGCTCAGGCTGGGCTGAGGGACTCCCCACTCCTGAGTGAACGAATTTTGTGCACTGGGCCTCTAGTATTAATATATTATGCACATCATGAAACACATTTAGAAACAGGAATTGAATAAAATGATAAAATTGAATAAATAGTTTCTTTCTGTACTCCAATAGTTTAACACATTGTATGCGGGAAACCTATTTATATGTTTTACATTGACTGGTAGTAGAGCGCAGGACACGTATTAATACGTTTTTTATAGACTAGCAGTAGAATGCGGGTAACGTATAAATACGCTTATTTTTATACTTTTTTATTGCTCTAAAGGGATGCTAACATGCAGATATACGAATTCCAAAGGACAAAATTTGGGTCTCTAATACATACAATGGTGAATTATGTATGTACTTCCAGATATAACGGTAATCTATTCAACTGCATAGAGTCATCCCTTCACACAATTCTCTGCCTCTCCACGCATTCAGTGCGATTCTAAGAAAAATAATTCAGTATACATTTTATAGTAAATCACAAAAAGTTTCATTGAAAAAAATATGTAAAACTAAAGTTATCGTAATTTTACTGAACATTGCCATTTGTGCAAAAAATTAGCAAAAATGGCCCACGTCACCTGTTAGTGCGCAATAAAAACTACCCGCAATGTGTTAATAAAACTTCAAAAATGATTATATAAAAGAACAAGAACAAGTAGGCTTTACTATATTCTCTGAAAATAATAAACACCAAATAATTTTAGAAAACTTATACATTTTATACTATTTAAACTATACTTCTATGCATTTCTTGTACATTTCTGAATCTTCTATTCCTACTCCCTGAAATGTTCTGTGTTATCAGTAATTGTACATTACAAATTACAGTCTCCTTTGAGATCACAACCTGATAACTTTTCCTTTATTTACTAAGTTCTTTGTCAAGGTTTTGTGGGGGAAACCCAGAAGACAATAACATAAATGGAAATAATGTAGTTATCACCATTCTGAAAAGTAATGGCAAAATACCAGGAAAATATCCTTTTATATTTGGAAGTATGTTTTATCCTTGGCCTCATAAGAAAATATTCAGAAGTATACATAAAGGCTTTGCTGCTAAAGATTCTTTCAATATAGTTTACTGGCATAAAAAATGATGAAACTTTTTATACCAGTATACTTTTAAAATGCTTGGCAAATTTGTTTCATACCCTTGAGAAATATTCTATACCTAATTAATGTCTGTATTTAGAATGGATATTAACTCCCCATTTGTGTCTTTTTTATATTTGAAAAGGCGCATTAGAAACATTAGAATTTTCATTTCTATAAACAAAAAAACTTCATTTCTTTTTATTCTATACTAGGAGAAAGGTATGGCTTGGCAAATTTAAAATGGTAGTTAGCTGTTAATGGCTCTTTTCTCTCTTGTTTTGTGTCTGCTTTCCATAAGTGAGACTACTGTCACACACAAGTTAAACCAGTTTTGATTAGTAAGCTGTTTCAATTACAACAGCAGCACATAAACTTTGGAATAACAATAAAAGTCTTTGAAATGGAAATAGAAATAACATTGTTATTTGATGCCTCTCTCATCTGTTGCCTCTATAACCTGAAGCACATATCAACCCTTTAATTGCACTAGGTTTTGTGTACCTCATTTTTTTCTTCAATTACACTGAAATTTCTGGGAGAGAAATTCATGACCTATACCATCTTTATAGCTCTTGCATAATAGGTTGGTACTCTCTTGATGAGAAAGAATTTATCTTGTTCTTCCAAACCGGAGAATCCCTCAGAGCAGTGGTTCTCAACCTTCCTAATGCCACGACCCTTTAATACAGTTCCTCATGTTGTGGCGACTCTTAATTTCATTGTTACAAATTGCACATAATTAAAGCATAGTGATTAATCACAAAAACAATATGTAATTATATATGTGTTTTCCGATGGTCTTAGGCGACCCCTGTGAAAGGGTCGTTCGACCCCCAAAGGGGTCGCGACCCACAGGTTGAGAACTGCTGCCTTAGAGGGAGGTGGGATTGACTTTTGCTATGAGACAGGCAGAAACTATTGAGACCCTCAGAGAGCAAGATGGTCAGAAGTGCCTCCTTTTATTCTTCCCACCAGCGGAAACATCTCCCAAGCCACGTTAATGGTGGGCCTTGCACAATCCCTGCTTCTCAGATGTCTGGGATCCTCCTCTAACAAATGAGTGCTAAAAAGACAGCGTACATTAATTAATAAAAAAAATGACATGTATTGGTGAGGTTTGCTGGGGATGTGGGGGAGTAGTTCAACACTAAGACTGGATCCAGCATTTGTCAGGGATTTATAGCAAGTCTATTTCATGTGGATGATGTTTTCCCTTAATGTTTCTTATTTTTCTCCCCTACTCTTTAAAGGGCTCATTATATCCATGCCATGTCACACCCAATTCTCTACTGTATTTCTCAGTTCTGTCATTGGGTTCTTTATGGAAGTGAAATTGGCATCCCAAGCAGGTTTCTGAAGCTCAGACAGATGACTAGTTACAGTGTGTACACAATGACTTGAACACAAAGAATCATTGTCTAGTAAACCAGAAAAATCTCAACAATGTAGGTGAAACAAAGTAGGCTTTTGTGCAAGTCTAACTGATGCATGCTCTCTTTAATATGGTTTTCTATATCAAAATAGGGTTAGTTGAGTCAGGCAGTTATATTCTGATTGTTTTATTTCTTCTTTCTTGGTCCTAAGCTCCTTTTAAGGATTCTCATAGTAAAAATTGTTTTTGAGTCATTTCTAAAAAATTGTCAATATTGACATGTTCTTTTGACTTGATAGAACTTGAGATAGCTTAGACTACCCTTTACTTTAGCCCTTACTAACATTTTTTATTTTTTAAAATTGTGTTTTTCCACTACAGATGAGACCTGAGATTTAATAAGCCTTAGCAGTGGCATGAGTTAAACAGTTAGCGCTGATACAAGATCTAACATATTTCTGGAAAGACAAAATATCACACATAAACTGTGTTAGTAAGATTAAATAAGTGGAAAGGATCTCATAGGTGGATTCCCAATCCCACCTCTGAACTACAAGACATTATAAAAGTCATCTGTGGGCCAGAGCTTACCCTACGACCTCATTTCTCTGACAGATCTCAAGAGAATTGTTGATTTTCCAGTTTGTTTAGGGTTTTGCTTGTTAGGACAGAGTGTGACTTTTAAGTTCCTTACATGCCTAACTGCAGTCCTATTTTGAAGACTCTCTATACCTAACTTGGATTAGCCTCTTATCTACAGACAAGTTGCCCTTTATACCATCTTCTGTAAACATGATCATTATCAACATATACTTAGTAAAGATATTGTATCAGTTAACTAGGTCTTAGATACCACTGCATTACAGCAACCACCACATACAATAACAAGCACGTATTTAAATCAGACATTTGAGGATTTTCTGTGGGATGGGGTGGTGTCAATTGATCTAGACGGGGTTTAAATTAGCTTGGTTGATCTTGACTCATTTATACATCTGGAGGTCAACTGGAGTTCAGCTGATCTAGGTCAGGCTTAGCCAGGGCAATTGGACTCTGTTCTACATGTCTCTCAACTTTCTATGGGAACTGGCCTGCTAGTGAGGGTATTCATGGTTATAGGGAAGGCCCAAAAGAGAAATCTTAATAGTACAGGTGCTTTCTAAGTTTTGGTAACTCATCCCGACTAGCATTCCATTTTTCAAAGAAAGTCACATAACTGATTTTAAAGGCAAAGGGTGGGGAAGTGTACTCTGTCTCTTTATTGGAAGAAACTGCAAAGTAACATGTCAAAGGGTGTTGATACTGAATAAGGGTAAAGATTTAAATTCATTAGTAAAATTTACTACACTCATCTTCATCCACAACCAGTCATTGTCCTAGACCTTCGAACACTGTAATGACTCAAGCGTCCTGGGAGTATTTGCAGTTGTTGAGTAGGAACATATATGTTGAATTGAACTTCTCTCAATTTTCACTGTATTTGCTATAAAGTACTAATTCTTTGGATGAAAGACTTAGAGCATTATTATTTGTCAACATGGTTTCATTCATTAGGTGTATTTGCTAAAAAGAAAGAAACAAATAAAAAGTCCATACAAAAACCAAAACCACTAATCCTCAGAACTGATTCTAACCATATTATGTGAAAAATAAAGCAAATCTTATTCCAGAGCTAAAAGTCTAAACAATTTTACATATTGACAAAAAATAATTTATTTTATTTAAGTAACGAAAAAATTGTGTTTTTGGGGTGGCTAAAATAAAAATATGAATGTTATACCAATAAAATAAAAACTCCAGACTGTTCTTAGCAAAACTCATTACCTTGAACAAATAAAATAATCATTAAACCCCAAGTTTTAAAGATTAAAATAAAGAATATTAACTTATGAATCCCAAGAATACTTTCTTAATTTTAGGGCACCTAATTTGATATGTTTAGGGCTTTATGTCCTCAAATATATAAAGAACATTTGGGAAAGTTGAGACTAAAGTGCCTTTCTGTCCTAATATACACATACTCTGTTTATTCCATTGAGTTAACTCTTTGTGCTAGAAAACAGGATTCAATGAAGAGGTTTTATTATTATTATTATTATTATTCCTTTAAGAACAGTTATTCCCTCTTTTTTGAAAAATTTAGTTTCTTTAAAATATTACATAAGTCTCCTTTCCCCCACCAGTGTGTGTGTGTGTGTGTGTGTGTGTATGTGTTTAGATACTGATTATCTAGGGATGACTTTTGGCAAAACTGTGAAATGGGCTAGTAATTGTTTTGGCTTCTTACAAACTTGGTAAAAATCAACAAAATTATAATAGTCATTTAGACACTTCTAACATATATCAATGGAATTTATTCAACCAAGACTTCTTTAGTGCCCACTAGGTGCGAAGCACTGTGACATGTGTAGGAGACACAATGGTGAACAAATCAGATATGACTCCTCATTCATACACTGATGGTGAAAGTGGAAACTGGCCTAACCACTTTGGAAAACTTTCTGGTATAGCTATCAAAACTGAACAGATGCATACCCTATGGCTCAACAATTACACTACAAAGTATAAACACCATGGAGATATATACATATGTGCACCAAAACACACAGACTTTTGTGAATATATACTTATAGCAGCATCACTTGTAATAGTTTCAACTACAAACTGCCCAAAGGGAAATCAGCAACAGAATGAACTGAGGGATCATCACACAAGTAATACTGTAGAAAAATAGAATGATTTATAACTACATACAACAACACGAATTTCATAAACATTATGTTGAACCAAAGAAGCCAGACACAAAATAGTATATACTGTATAATCTTATTTATATTAAGTCCAAGAATAGGCAAAGAAGTGTTGGCTTTTCGAAATCCGAAAATGTTTATCAAGACAGCATACCAACTTAGAATAGAGGCGTATTCTGGGTACTGCTAGTCTCTGCTAGTCTTCTGTTTCTTAATTTGGATACTTGTTATACACTTATATTTAATTTGTGAAATTCATCGACCTCTACATGAGAGTATGTGTACTTCCCTGAATAAATTATAATTTGGTTAAAAAATTGTCTCCTTGCCCGGTTGGTGTAGCTCAGTGGTTGAATGTTGACCCATGAACAAAGAGGTCCCCAGTTCCATTCCCAGTCAGGGCACATTCCCAGGTTGCGTGCTCAATCCCCAGCGGGAGGGGATAGGGTATGCAGGGGGCAGCCTATTGATGTGTCTCTCTCATTGACGTTTCTTTCTATTTCTCTCCTTTCTGCTCTCTTTAAATTAATAAAAATATATTTTTAAATATTGTCTTTCTTTTTAAGAAAAATGACCATGGGTAGTTTGGAGTTTAGAGTCGGAGACAAATGTGCAAATAAGAAAATACATAAATGGCTGTAAGTGCAATGGCAATGATGGAAGTGAAGAGAGCACAAGAAATAATCAAGAATCTACAATGGTGAAAGCACACTGAAAAAGAATCCTTTGTTTGACAATCACAGTCAACATATGCAGAACATTTGGCAATCGACACTGCAATTGTCTTCTGGTACTGAGGGCACTTGTTGACAGGAGGTGCCCTGTCTCCAGTGGAGGATGTTGTAGACTGGTCAGTGGATCACTGTGATTTTTCAGTAATTTCATGATTATGCAATATTCCTTGACTATGCTTGTTCTAAGAACTATAATTTTCTGCCCAACATGCCTATGATTGCGCCCTCCCTTCTGCTAGCATATGTTCTCTTTTATATCTCCCTGCCCCAAAGGAGGTGCTGTCAGCATTTGAGGACTTACACGGGATGGTGACATTACACGCATCTGGGAAGCTGGTACTTTGGCTTCGTTATGGAAAGACGTGATTTAGACCTATGAATTAATTAATTTTTGCTAGCTGAGATCCAGATAGTATATAAATCTTTTTTCAATCTTCAAAAGCATTTTTTTCTTGGCTATATTCTTAGGCATCTGGGAAATTTGTTGCATATATATAATAATGAGAGTAGAAACTGTCACTTAAAAAAGAACCCCATTGTATTGCAGTAAATGAATATTTATGGTTGAACTCTAAATTAAGTTTTAGTTGAACCCAATTTAGTCATCCATCCAAAGAAGTTGAATTATGCCTATCGCCTGTAAAATATCCCTGACATCCTACCACATGAACAAGAGTCAGTATCTAAGAGTTCATCATCATTTTTTCCTATAATTAAGTTGTGAGCAGAAAAATTCATTTTCTATAATTATAGAAATGTTTAAAAAGCACAAAATGTGTTTAAAACATGCTGTTAATGTGTAACAGGTTAAATAACCTCTAAGAAATGTAACCCTAATTGATTAAAAAAAAATTCATCCCCACTTACCCTGTGCTACCAAATTACTTGCCTTAGTCACCAGATCCCTACGTGTTGCTGTCTGTCAGGTTACATCATCTGCAAGAGAATCAACTAATGTTGATAAATTGAGTTCTCCAGTCTGATAAGGAGACAACAATTTAACAGCCCTTTTGACTAGCCAGGATTTAATTATCTAGTTCTTTTTATCCAGAATTTCCCCTGTTTTCATACCTCACTTCTTGACTTTTGGCCAATTCACACCTCATTAATTAATTCACCAAAAGGTGGGCATGGTGAGAAAAGAGAAAATAACTTAATTGGTCAATTGAGCAACTAGATACAAATCTGGGACCCTACGAATTGTTACTCTATAAACCTTACAGAGATACTATTCAACCACTTTAGAAAAGTGCTATTTAGGAGAATGAGAAAAAATGCATCTAAATTTTGAGTCTTAGCATATTTAAATAATACCTAAAAATGTGATTATTTTCTAACCTTCAAATTCATGATTCAATTTCTGAAAGTAAATATAATGATATCTTGAATGGTTAAATTCTATAACCTCTCTGGCCTTTGTGTGAAAACGTAATGGGTTATAAATTGAGGAAAAAAGTGTAATTACTCCATAGAAAGGCATATCCTTGAGAATGGATGTATTTATATTCAAACACAGAGCTTGTTTTTTTATTTTTCTCAAACAGAAAGTGTGGTCCCAGAAAAACAGGAGCTTAGATAGAACTGAGTTTTAATGAAAAGGATGTCCATTATTTTGTACATTTAAAAGAAATATGCATACACATTAACATAAAAGAGAAACTGCCATATAATTTGAATATAGGGGGAAGATGAACACTAGAAAAGAACTGAGCTCAAACTAGTATAAGTTTTCTACGAAGACAAAAATTGGGGAAAACTTTTACTGAATTAAGTCAAATCAACGGTTGCACAAATATTAAACATTTTAATAGCATACACATATCCTTCATTCCCATGATAAGTTGTTTGATTCATTAATCCATCAGGTATTTACTGAGCACTCGGGATACACCTGACACTGTTCCAGCACTGGAGATGCTCTGGAGATGTAGAGCAAACCCCTACCCACAGAGCTTTCATTACGGGACAAAATGATTAGGGTGCGCCATTATGGAACAAACTCCAAGGATCACCAATAGAGAACAGAGCACAAAACATTGCCTTGCTGATTAACTGCCAAACTTCCAACACTTCTGTGGGTGGCAGGTTGATTGCCTAGACAGGTATAAATCAAGCATTCTCTCCAGTACATGTTTTCCTTTTTTACTGATAAAAAGTGCTTGGGGGTACACAAGTTGGTACTGGTAGGAACCCCTCAAACACCTCCACCTTTTTGCTCAAAAGCATGAACAGTTTTGAAAACAGAAGGCCACTATTCCTTAAAAGCTTTTACTTCTTTTTTAAAGAATTTGTTATGGGTAAAGAATTTTACTAGACATGGAAGAGAATGTAACTAAAGCATAAAGCAGGGAGAAACCTTTCCTTCCAGTCAAGTACAATTTACCAGAAGATGATAGAACCACAGTGAAGAATCACCAACATTAGCATAGAGTTTTCTTTAGAGTTCAGGAAAAACTTTTATATAAATAATTCACATAAATTTTATTCTGAAAACAACCCTGTGAAGTGGGGCAGGAAAATGATATCATTATGCTTAATTTTTAGAGGAAGAAACTGAGCTTAGTAAAAATGAAAAAGTCATTCAGAGATAGGGCTGAAGCAAAACTTAAATTGGATCTTCTCATTTATGATCATTTATGTTTTCCATCATAGCTTGCTCTTTTCCATAAGAATGTTGTTTTTAATCCTCAGCCTAGAATATGGAGAGAGAGAGAGAGAGAGAGAGAGAGAGAGAGAGAGAGAGAGAGAGAGAGAGACCAGAGAAACATTGATAGGTTGCTTTCCATATGTGTCCTAATCAGGGATGACCCCACAACCCAGGTATGTGCCCTGACTGGGAATCAAACTGGCAAACTTTCAGTGCACAGGAGGACATTCAACCAACAGCCACTCTGGAAGGGCTCTCATATACATCCTACATATCAGATATTTACATTATGATTCATAACAGTAGCAAAATTACAGTTATGAAGTAGCAACGAAAATAATTTTATGGTTGGGGGTCACCACAACATGAGGAACTGTATTAAAGGGTCGCGGCATTAGGAAGGTTGAGAACCACTGGCCTGGCCAGTGTTGCTCAGTTGGCTGGGTGCCATCCTGTGCACTGAAAGTTACCAGTTTGATTCCCAGGGCACATGGCCAGATTGCAGGCTTCATGCCTGGTGGGGGTGTGTGCAGGAGGCAGCCCATTGATGCTTCACTCTCACACCAATGTTTCTCTCTTTCTCTCCCTCTCCTTTCCTCTCTCTCTAAAATAAAAAAAATCAATAAAAATATTTTAAATAAAATATAAAAATTAAATTATATACATATGCTATTATACTAAGATTAACACATTACAAAATTCACAAAAAAATAAATTTTAAAAAGGTTGAAAAGGAAAAGCAAATACAAATTGAAGCTTTAACATTTAGTTTCTGTACCCAAATTATTATCTTGCATACTCCTGAGGGTGTACATACCTTTTTTGGAGATCACTGTAATAACAGGCAGTGAATTTAGATGAGTAATAAAAGGGGAGGGCAGGCAAAGTGAATGGTGTTACAGTGGAGGGGGTACTATCATTGAGTTCTGGATGTCTGTTAAGTTATAGGAGTGAATAATCAGCAATATAAAAAAAATCTGCCCTTGATGTCATTAATATCTCTATTTAACACTAGAGATGCAAGTTTTTTATATTCCTTCCTACCAGTTTGTTGCTCATTTGCACTTTTCGGTTTTTGACAACATGGCAATCAAAAAGTTTGAATGCTAATGATTATAAGCAGGAAAATCCTGAACAAATGAATGTCTGCACCACAAACACAAAAAGGAAAAATACTTAGATTTGATTTCATTCAAGTGGCAATCACACAAAACTCAATTAAAAATGGAGCCTTTGAAACTTGGTGACATTTTATTCAGTTCCCAACTAACTATTAATATAATTTGTGCTGTCGTAATAACTGCACCACTTTTATGAAAACTTTTAGTTTCCACTCATGAAGAAGAGATCACTTTCCCTCCCACAGTAAACTCTTTTGTTGAAAACCATTTTAATAACTTTTTAACAATTTCCACAAATTCCTCCTCCATGGAAAAACATTTTCCACTTCCACTTTATGGTGATATTGAAATCCATTTTTTAAAGATTTAGCTCAATGAATAGTTTTCACTAGAAAAAAATAAGCAAAATTTAATTCATCCTGTCTTTGAAGAATCTAAAACATGTAATTTAGGCATTTGCAATTATATTTTTTAATCCCAAACCTAACACACATACAGTAAAATCTCATCATTCTAAAATTAGTTAACAACAGAATGGAATAATGAATGAAAGTTTTGTCTGTACCACTGCATTGCCCAACTTGAGGAGGCAAAGTTTACACGGTATTTCCTGGGCAAGCTTCTTTAAGAATTTTGCAACATGGTGGCCTTGGTTCCTAAGTGTTAAGCTAGAACAAGTTAATGAGGAAATGAAAATATGATTTTTGTAAGAGGCCTCAGTGTTATACTAGGGATCTCTGAAAAATAAATTGAACATATTTAAGACTTTTAAAAAGCTTTTTCAAAATCCAACAACAAAAGCCATTAAAAGTTGAATCACTATTCAATTTCTGGGAATATTTCATCATGAACAGAGGGTTCAATGTCAATTTATTTATTTATATTACACTTCTATTCAAGAACAATTGTGGTGGCTAGTGTCAGAAAACACTGAAATAAAACTTTTGAAATAATAAAAATGTTGAATTCAGGTAATAAAATGAAGAAGTAGCAATATGTGGAGAAAATTTTTAATTTATATTACAGGATGATGATGATGTTAAGAGTCAACATTTAAGATAAAAGGAAATTTTAATTCCTAAGGTATATTATAGTTTTCAATCCCTTCTTCACTTAATTTATCTCATTCTATATGAAAAAGTTTGCTGTAGGGGATATTACTCACTACTCACTGAAGGATAGTTTATTGAAGATTTATTGGCATGAAAGAGGTGAACCTCACTATGAGGAATACTGAAAACACATTAGAAACACACTCCTTCAGAGGCCAGTATAGTTTAAATAGAACTAATAGTCAAGTTACTAATTTTAAGTTCCATATCAGAAAAAAGGGAGCAGTGATAAGCTTTGTCCCACAAAAGCAGTTGTAGACTTGAAAGGTTATTGATATAAGCACACAATACTGTGTGTGAAATGTTATATATATATACACACACACACACACACACACACACTAACACACATATATATTTAATTAGCTACAATTATTCAACAAGTGTATGTCACCACAGAGTAAAATGAACCTACTCCTTGATTCAGTGCTCAAACCATTATGCTGCAATAAGGCCCTCTGTTCACCCTGACGAATTATGAGTTGTTAAAGTAGGCCAGGTTTTTCACCTTTGTATATGATCTAGCAAAGTGTTTACCAACAGAGGAACTCATTAGAATAATCACTTCCAAGCTCTTGCCACAGATTCTGATTCCAACTTTGTACCTGTAAAACCCCCACAGATGATTTTGATGTGTAGCCTGACTGGGAACCTCTAGTAAGTACTAGGTTATGTGCAAAGAAGGGCCTGGACCTGCCTTTTCCACCACAACTACGCATATTCTCAGGGTAAGGCTGCTTTTGCCGTAGTTGCTGTTAGTCTACTTGCAATGGAATCAGAAACTAGAATAAACCAGGTGATGGCAAAAGTCAAAGTCATCCTCCTTCCTGACTCCATCTGATTTTCCCCTTCTGTCTGACAGTTTCTTCCACAGTTTCTCTGGTTTGACACATTTACTTATGCTGTTCAGAGGATTTGAAACTGGAGAGAAGTCTCCCACAAGATAGGACTCAAACCAGTTCCACTCCCAAGATATGAAGAAGCAATTCACAGTTCAAATGTAGCACACATGATTTCAAGAGATGTGTAATTTAGACAGCCGAGGTTGTTGAAACAGGACCCCCTGAACATAAGAAAGAAATTGGGCAAAATACACGATTTCTCCTCTATCGTTAACACCAGAGGATTGTTTATCAAAAAATGATAACCATGGAGTCATTCATTTGAAACAAGTTTGTGCATCTCTAGTAGATACTGGGCCCTTTGGCTCCCTTTTCAAGATAATGTAGGTTTAATGTTAAGAAGTTCTTTGTTGGGTGTCTGTCACTGCAGGTGAAGAAAAAACCCATATTATTTTAAAGTCATGACTCTTCCGTCAAATAAATGGCCACAACTAAGTGTGGCCATTTTGGAGGTAATAGAAGTCACCTTCCAAATTGTTCATAGACTTTCAAAGGAATTGTGTTGGCCATCTGTGTTATTGCAAAATTTCCCATATTTTTTAGTTTTATTGAATTTTAAATTAAGACCATCATGTGAAATAGTTTTAACTCTGATTAAAGTTATATTTAACACAATTGTAATGAAAAGAATACAAATAATGAACAACTTTCACATCATTATTTCACTCTCTAATAAAGCGTAGGCCAAACAGTATGGTTCTGAGGACAGTTTCACTTACAAGTGACCAAAAGTTTGTCACATTTTGGAAATCAGTTCTTGGTCTGTCACTTGCAATCTATAACCAGAGGGTTTTCAGTAACAGAAATAATTTCTTAGGTATTTACTCAGTTTGTTAATATTTCAGCCCTGGTTTAAGCTTTTATAATGGTAAAGAAGAGGGTTTGGCATAGTTATGAATAGCCCATTGTGAATAACCTGTAGAAACAAAGGATTGCAAAGAGTGGATCAGACCATACAGATTACCCTCCAATTCTTTGACCTCTTCCTATCTTGGGAAGAAGGCCAAGGAAAAATCCTTTGAATCCTCTGCCCTGCTGTGACAAGGAATCTGTGGAAGCTGTATCTTTTGAGTAGATGTAGGAAGCTGCTAGTAATACGTTTACTAAGATTATTATGTGACTAGGGGCCTGGTGCACGAACTTCGTGCACTGGGTGTGGGGTTGGGGGGAGTGTCCCTCAGCCCAGCCTGCCCCCTCTCACATACTGGGAGCCCTCAGGCGTTGACCCCCATCACACTCCAATCGCAGGATCGGCCCCTTGCCCAGGCCTGATGCCTCG
>NW_006383016.1:9633879-9637631 GCF_000327345.1 Myotis davidii
GCCACTCAGGGGATGTCTGCCTGCAGGCTTCGGCCTGCTCCCCAGGAGAGGCTCCTGCCACTGCCACTGCGCTCACCAGCTGTGAGCCCAGCTTCTGGCTGAGCAGCGCTCCCCTTATGGGAGGGCATGGACCACCAGGGGGTAGCTCCTACGTTGAGTGTCTGCCCCCTAGTGGTCAGTGTGCATCATAGCGACCAGTCATTCTGCTGTTTGGTTGATTTGCATATTAGGGTTTTATTATATGCGATATGTAAGTGACTATATTATAAAAATATATAAGAAATACTATATATATTAATAATTGTACCCAAGTGGTTCCTATGAAAAGTGAAAATTTGGTAGCATTAATGATGTCAAATATACCATTCAGTCCAAAGGCTAAATATTCACTAGTTTTACTTTTTTAGGTATATAAGGAAAAACAAAGTGTACAGGTGAGCCGGTTAATAATTAACTATAAAAGAAATATTGAGAAAATGAAAGATAATAATCTTGTAGTCATGTGCTATTTAGTTTGAATTCTCTACAGAAGAACCTCAATTTTCAGTGCCACCTTTCTTATGTATATAAATAGATTAAAAGTCAGAGCTCAATAGACAGTACTGTCCAAATATGAAACATAATGGCAAAGCGGGAATTAGAATTCATAGGCTGACAGAAATGCTGGGCTGGCCCATGGTAGAACAATAATTTATTTTCTTTGGCTCGTATTTTAAGAGTTGAAGGTAAACCTTTAAGCTGCTCATTAGCATTTGTGAGCAACACCCCAACTAACCTCTAGAAATACTATTAAAACAGTAAGTGCATTTGGAGAGGAGGGAGATGACTGACAGTGCTAATGATGCTTGAATTAACAATAGAAAAATGAACCCAAGTTGATCTAAAATTCTCTAATAATTTTTAAATTCTCAAGGTAAATATTCCAAGGTATACTGACATACAGAAACAGAGAAACAAAAAGGGGAACTTTAAGTCTTTTATATAAAAAGATGAGAGCACTTCTTTATGTATTAAAAAATAAGGACATGCCAATGTGAGGTTATAAAATTGTGGTATACATTGACTACAACTACACTTTAAACATCCCAAGTACACTAGAATACATTTTGTCATTCACAAGGTTATTAAAGCATTTATTAAGCAATCATAGTGCACCCAGGACCTAGTTATGGGACACAAAGCTGAATGAACTGTGTTTTCTTTCTTCAATCACATTCATGTATTTCTAACAATATATAACTTCATTTGCAGATCATAGTCAACATGTAAATTTGAAGCTATTGCTGATAATGAAGCTTTATAAGTTTCCTATTATAACAATTTACCATAAATTGAGTGGCTTAAAACAGTACAAGTTTATTAGCCTAGTTTTATAGATATCAGAAGTCTGAAAATAGGTTAGTAGGGCTATGTTATTCTGGAATTTCCTGGAAAAATCTGGTCCTTTGCCTTAGCCAACTTCTAGAAGATTTCCTGTATCACTCCTACCTCTGCTTCCATTCTCACATTTCTTTCTCTAATTCTGACCTCTTATTACACTGGGCCCATCTAGATAATACAGAATATTCTCCTCATCTTAAGAACTTTATCTTAATCACTGCTCCCTTTAATAATGTCAGGTATCCATCCACAGGTTTTTTGTTGTTGTTGTTGTTTTTGTTTTTTGTTTTTTTACTGCTGCCTTTGCATCAAAGCCGGCTAGTGCATTTTAAATACAGAGGGTTAGCCTTTACTAATGAGAAAATTCAGATTTCTTAGGTAAGCAAAGACCTGATTAAGATGACCTAATACACAAACAACTGTTTTATTATTTTAATCCTCACTTGAGGATTTGTTTCTATTGACTTTAAGGGAGAGGGAGGAGGAAAGGAGAGAGAGAGAAAGAGAGAGAGAGAGAGAGAGAGAGAGAGAGAGAGAGAGAGAGACATCAATTTGAGAGAGAAACATTGATCAGTTGCCTCCCATATTTACCCCTACTGGGGATCTAACCCACAACCTAGGTATGTGCCAAGATAACAGGACAATGTTCCAACTGACTGAGCCACCTGGCCAGGGCAAGAAAACTGTTTTGACACAACGCAGAATCTTTGCTTTCTTGACAGAAAAATTTTTAGTTATCTTATCAGAAGCAGACCAATAGTACAAGTAAACGTTGAATATTAGGTTTTAATACACTATTTATATTAAAACTTATTTAAAAAATCACTTCTAACAAATGAATTCAATCTTATCCAGCTTGATCACACATAAAATTTCTTTCTCAAGATTTATTTTTATAAAAGATTTTTGAAGATGGTAGTGTAGGTAAACACCTGTATTCACCACCTCCCACAACCAAATGAAAATTACAATACAGAACAACCATCATCCAGAACCATGGGAAAGCTGGTTGAATGGAGGTCCTACAATCATAAAAGTAAAGAAAAAAGCACACTGAGACTGGTAGGAGGTGCATAGGCATGGAATGGGATAGCCTGGCACCCAGGTGTGCTGCTTTCTTAATTGGGAGGGAGATCTTTCTGTGGAGCCCACCTGGAGGACCAAGGGGTCCCATCCCCACACCAGACCCCTAGCTCATGGTCCCAGAGCTGGGAAAAAAAGAACTACGAGCTGTAAAAACCAGTGCAGATTGGGGTTCAGTGACACAGGGGCTGCTGGAGACCCAGCTGTTCCTCTTAAAAGGCTGACACCACAACCTGAACTTACTAGTACAAGGTTCTGCTTCCTCTGAGCTCCAGCACCAGGGCAAGGCTCTGGGGAACACAGTCACATACCAGGAGGAATGGATTGTCTGGCATCAGGGTAGAACTCGGGGGCGGCTTTCTCCCAGACTGGAGGTGCTTGAAGGGATCATTGTTCCTATGCTGGGACTTCCCCAGTTTGGTAGCAGTCATTACTGGCAGCCATTTCTGTTTGCTCCACCCTGGTGATTCCCTAAGATCCCACCTCATCCAATTTACAACCCTATCCAAGCTGTGTGAAGCAGCTTTTGCATATGAATGGCCTGGTCCTTGCTCAGGGTAAAATCTCTCAAACAAGCTGCAGCTGGGTCAGGGAGCCCCAAACCTATCAATAAAAGGCTCAAGACCCAGAACCACCACCTGCCTGCCTTGATTCACAGCTAGGCCTCATCTGAGCACTTCCAAAGCTGATACAAAGAGAAGGAATCTGCAGATCTCTCTGAAGCTCCTGCTGGGTGGCCTCAGGCAGTGGCTTACTGTGCACTTCCCTGGAGACCCAACAGCCAGCATACCCTGTGGTCAGTGTCAGACCATACCAGATTACAACTCTACACATCCATAAGCAGCACACTCAAGGGGAAGACTCAGTGAGCACCAAAGCCCTACTGAAGCAAGTCCTACTCTGGCACCGGGACCTGGGTTGCTTCCCTCCTCCAGGTGCTGGCAGGTAGCCAGGACCTGGGCTGCTTACTTCTGGCTACCCGCAGGCACCTGGGACCTGGGCTGGCTTCCCTCGGGCCCGGCTTCATCAGGAAAGATGTCCAGAATGATGTCTGGAAGATGTTCAGTCTAATTAGCATATTACTCTTTTGTTATTATAGATGGCCCTTCGATAATGAAGTAAAAGCTATTGGATGGGGGGGGAACCAAGATGGCGGCATAGGTTAATGCCGGAGTTTGCTGCCCTGAACAACCATTTCAAAAGTGAAAATAAAAGACGGAAGGGACATCATCCAGACCCACAGGAACGCTGGCTGAGTGGAATTCCTACAACTAGGAGGAACAAGTAAC
>NW_006383016.1:9638779-9642516 GCF_000327345.1 Myotis davidii
AAATGATGGAATAAATTAATTAAAAGATGATCCATGAATGAATGAATAGGTAAAGGCATGAACCCATTGTCACACTAGCTGAGATGGGAAGGAGAAATGGACATGGAAGCACAACGACACGGACAGGGGAGGGGGGTGGTGAGGGCATGAGCGGGGGGGTGGTGGAGGGTGATGTGGGGACAGGGACACATATGTAATATCTTAATCAATAAAAAATATATTTAAAAAAAGCTATTGGAGGACAATCACCTATAAGGGGTAACATAAGTCTTATTAAGTTATCAAAGAGACTTTATTTTAGGTCCCCTTTAACATTTCATTGGCTTTTTGCAACAAATCTGTCAATGAAGCTATTTTAGAATTTTTTGAAGCCTTATGGAGGCTCTTGCATTCCAATAAAATATAGGTATCTTATTCTGTATATTTGATTTGGAAGCCCTTGCTTTTAAGTGTACTTTTAAATGATCTCAACTAATTGGAATGCTTCTCATAATTGCTATTGTAATTTTAGGCTATAATATCCTTTAGGGCTGGCAGCAATTTCATAGGACCCCACAGTAAATGGAGTTTAGCTCACATTGCTGTTTGGCCATATTTTGAAGCTTCCAACCTAACAGTTACCAAGCCAACATTTTTGGACATAAAATTTTTAGGTTGTCTTTAGTTAAGATTTCGCCTTTTTTCTTTTCCTTTCATTTCCTTAAGTATAGGACAATTGTATTTCCAATGTTCTGAGTTTTTATAATATCTGCCAATGTCCAAAGGCAAATTAGGAAGAGATCTGAATGGACTTTGGTTTTCATTCTCATATCTGTCCTTTGATCTTATTAAGGACTAGAGGCCCAATGCATGAAATTCATGCAAGGGACTTGGCCTTCGCAGCCCTGGCTGTCTGGCTGCCCCAGCGGCCTTGTGGCCCTGCAGCAGCCCCACCCCCTGCCCACTGGTTGTTCCAGAAGGTGGTTCCACCATCTGGTCTAATTAGCATATTAGCTCTTCATTATATAGCATATCTTAATGACTAGCCATTGTAACAATAAGAGAGATCTTTAAAAAAATTTTTTTTCTTTTAAATTTAGAGCTTTTTCCAGTTGAAAGGATCCATTGTCTTGTCTTGATGACTTGGATCTTAATGGTGACTCAAATCAATATGAACACATGAATGCAGGAGGCATCCCCAAAGGAAAGTGCAACAAGATGCAACATTCAAAAGAAAAAGTCAATTCCCAGAGTTAGAAACAGCTATTTCAAAACACTGGGAATTATGTGTTTCCCTGTTTTTAATGAGGTGTTTAGATTCTCTAAACTCAGACCTGCAGCTTACTCCACTACCTGCCAGATGTATATGCATCCTTTGACAGGGAAAAAACAAAAATGAGGGGGCCTGTTTTTAACATCTCTGGGAGGAAATGGATAGACAAAGAAAACTCCCTTGAGAGCTTGGAATGGCTGACCAGAAAGCAAGATGCACCCCAACAGGTGCACTCACTGTATGGTGGAGGCCAGAGAGAAAATATTCTCACTGGTCATAAACTAAGCTCTCAGGACATATTACAAGATGAAAGGAGAGACACCCGAAACACAGAGAAAAAGAGAATTAACCAAATCCAGGAGTACTCATACCAAGTAACCAAGAGTCACCAAACCCAAGAAACTAGTTTCACAAATATTTTCTCCTGCTAATCTGTATTTAGTAAAGAAGGAAGAAAAAGGACTCCTACCATTGTGCTTCCTCTGAACTCTGGAGACAGATATCTGGGAGTCTGATTTGGCAAGAATTCTTATCGTTTTGGCTGGCTCATGTTAGTGGTTCTGGGATCTCTCTATTGCAGCAGCTTCAGGGTGAGCAATGCCCAGCGGTGAGGTATCAGTATTTTCAAATGCCTGTTGCAGAGAAGATATTCTCATAATGTGGCTGCTATAACTTGGTATAAAGTAATAAGGAAATTACATCTTTTACCCAAAGGATGCATTATAGGGAATTCATTTTTATATCTCTATAAAAAGATACAGAAAAAATATTGCTTCTTATACTGTGATATACAAGTGAACAGTCTATCCCTTTTTTCTATACAAGTCTATCTGCTAAATGTTAATATACAGTATGTAAAACATAAGGATTCATAGTGAACAGAGGAAAATTAGTATATTTGCTCTAAGAAAAAAATAAAATAAAATAAGATTCTGGCAAAAATTGTCAAGGTTTAGGATATGTAATAATTATATAGCAATTGGCATAATAAAGCCTCTATTTCTATGCTCTTTCCCCCTCAAGACTAAGAAAATGAACACTAGTTTTAATTCCCCTATTAGATTAAAAAGGGAGGTATAAAGATCAATATTAATAGAAACAATTAATTGATTTGTCTTTCTGCCTCTCTAGATAGACAGACACACTTATTCATCTGGTTAGTAAACAGATATTAACTGAAT
The DNA here is from genome assembly GCF_000327345.1 of Myotis davidii. NCBI lineage: Eukaryota > Metazoa > Chordata > Mammalia > Chiroptera > Vespertilionidae > Myotis > Myotis davidii. The sequence continues at coordinate 9,641,213 of NW_006383016.1, forward strand.
GCATAGAAAAGCCAGACATAGGTGTGGTAGTGGTGTTACAGAGTCAAGTGTAGTATGATGCCTACTTATGAGTTAAGAGTCAGTGATCAAAAAATCTTCAACTAGAATGGAGCTAAATGTGAATTATAATGACAGGAACACAAATGAAACTTAGAGTGCTTATAATAAGATGAAATAAAAAAAAGAGCAGAAAATTTATATTTTAATTGTGTATGCTGTAATCTTTTTTAAAAAATCTTTATTGTTGAAAGTATTACATATGTCCCCTTTTTCCCCCATTGACCTCTCCAAGCCTGCCCCCACCCCCCAACTCAGGCTCTCACCACCTTATTGTCTGTGTTACTGGTTTATGCATATATGCATACAAGTTCATTGGTTGATCTCTTCTCAACCCCCGTCCCCTGCCTTCCCTCTGACGTTTGAAAGTCTGTTTGGTACTTCTGTCTTTGGGTCTATTTTTGTTCATCAGTTTATGTTGTTTATTAGATCCCACATGAGTGAGACCACATGATACTTACCTTTCTCTGACTGGCATATTTCGCTTAGCATAATGCTCTCCATCCAGATCCATCCATGCTGTTGAAAATGGTAAGAGTTCTTTCTTTTTTACAGTTGGGTAGTATTCCATTGTGTAGATGTACCACAGTTTTCTAATCCACTCATCTGCTGATGGGCACTTAGGCTGTTTCCAAATCTTAGCTATTGTAAACTGCCTTGCTATGAACATAGGGATGCATATATTCTTCGATTGGTGTTTCTGATTTTTTAGGATATATTCCTATAAGTGGGATGATTGGGTCAAAATGGACTTCTAATCTTAATTTTATTTTTATTTTTTGGAAACTCCATACTGTTTTCTTCAGAGGCTGCAATGTCTGCATTCCCATCAGATGTGGACGAGGGTTCCCTTGCCAACACTTGTCATTTTGTTGATGATAGCCATTCTTGAGAGCTTGTTTGGAGGTTCTGGCAGGGGAGCGCAGCTACTTGTATACCCTTGACCGAAGACCGGTCCTCTCCTCTGGGAGGAAGGTTGTTCTCTTCGACCGAATGCACACATGGATCGGTGAGGGAGGAGGGGGACACCCGCCTAGCCAGCCAGATCAGCCGAATCAACCCTGGCGATCAATGGGGTGACAGATGTCGCAGCCAGATCGCCCTCACATCCGGAGCTTGGGATTTATCTGAGCTCTGTTAGTAACCAGCCCTGGGTAACTTACTAAGTTTCCTTTTCTCTAAAATTTGGTCAACACAATATTACAGAACTATTGCATGGAAAACAGGCAAATGTTTACATATTGCCT
>NW_006383016.1:9642665-9644275 GCF_000327345.1 Myotis davidii
CTTTTTTTTTTTTATTGCATGTGAATTTTTGGAGAGTTTGTTCTAGGTCTGTGAAATATGCCATTGGTATTTTATTGGGGATTGCATTGGATCTATAGATTGCTTTGGGTAGTATGGACATTTTAATGATATTGATTCTACCAATCCATGAACACGGTATATTTTTCCACTTATTTAAATCTTCCTCAATCTTTTTCAATGCCCTGTAGTTTTCAGAGTACAGTTCTTTTACCTCCTTGGTTAAGTTTATTCCTAAGCATCTTAATTTTTTGTTGCAATGGTAATGGGATTGCTTTTTTAGTTTCTCTCTGAGAGTTCATTATTGGTGTATAAAAAAAGCCATCAATTTCTAGGTGTTAATTTTGTTTCCTTCTACATTGCTGTGTATGCTTTAATCTTAATTGGGAAAAATGGGGAAAAAATAACAAATCGGAATATTATAACCCAATATTTTCAGTGCTTAAAAGATTCCCTTTTTATGAACTTTATATTAACTATTGCTGGGTGCAGATGGGTAAATATGAATTAGCAAATATTTAATTATACATACTTCAATTCACATTAATTTAATCAGTAGTTCATTCATTACATATTTATTAGGCCTCTGCTATATTCCAGGCGGTGGGAATACAACCTGAAACAAAAAAAAAATAAGGCCAGAGACAGAGAAGCATCGATCAGACCATCAAACCTCAGAGGGGAGGTAGGGGAGGGTGGGAGGTAAAGGGGAGAGATCAACCCAAGGACTTGTATGCATGCATAGAAGCCTAACCAATGACACAGACACCAGGGGGATGAGAGTATGAGGTGGGTGGAGGTAACGAGGGGATAAGGACACATATATAATACCTTAATCAATAAAGAAAAAGTAAGGAGTTTGCTTTCATGGAGTTTACATCCCATGGAACCAATATGTTCTGACATTCCACACACTTCACTACATTTTCATGCTAATCTCGGCCAACAAGGACAGTACTAAAAAAGAGAAGATATGTTTCAGGCTGGATATTCTTCAACTCTGTACTTCTGTGCAAGGACCTTAGGCAGCTCTGTCACTAGGCGTGCAACCTTGCACAGGGCACTTCAACATTATGCCTTGTTTCCTCCTCTGTAAAAGGGACACAGAGCAGTTGGGCCCTCCTAGAGACTCAATGAGGCCATGTGCGTGGAATGTTCAGCAGTGATTCATATTAAGGCCTTTGCTCTGTGGTTCCAACATGTACCTGCTTATTGGAACCTGGGGATCTTTAAAAGCCTCTCAAACCCTATTTGCCCTTTTGTTAACCCTGATCTCTAAGGGAACTCCCCAGGTGGCTTCAATTTGCAGGTTGGGTTACTGATTCCTCCTTAACCCAAGCATTTGTCCATCTACCTGTCTTGACCGTAGTTTAATGAAAGTCAGATCATCGAGATGCACATCTCTCTGTCCCAGCCTGTGACTTGAGTCCACGTTCTTTCAAATCTTCAAGGGATCAGAGGGAGGCCAGGCCTCCACAGACTCGCACACTTGTGAGGTACCTGGGGGCTAACCCTGGCACCCGCCGGGCCGGCCCGAGGGGAAGCTGTGCGCTGGGACACTCAGGCCCGCCGGGGGCGCTGGGCCCGGCGCA
>NW_006383016.1:9644753-9647325 GCF_000327345.1 Myotis davidii
CGGACGTTAGTTGTACCTGTGGCCCCTGTGGCCCAAGGAGGAGAAGCTGGGCCAGGAGTCCCCTTATCCCTGCCTGTCCCTCCTACAGCCTCGCACGTTCTCGCCTTCCCATGCCTAGGCTTTCTCCCTGTGGCGCATGCGCGCCGGCCTGTGCGCATTCGTTCTACCCATGCGTTCACCAAGGCCAACTGAGCGATCCATAGAAGATACACTGCTGATTACTAGGTGTTGGAGGTGGACTGCGGAGAATTTAATCCAAGGCTTTTTTTAAGAGAGAGGGAGAGGGAGACAAAAACATCAGTGATGAGAGAGAATCAACAATGGGCTGCCTCTTGCAGGCCCCCGCACACTGGGGATCAGCCTGCAACCTGGGCATGTGCCCTGCCGGGAATGGAACCGTGACCGTCCGGTTCATAGATCCACGCTGAGCCACACTGGGCTGATTTTTAAGTATTTTAATGGATGAAACAGATTTAAGGCTTCTACTTTGAGGCCAGCACATGCCTTATTTTATTAGGAAGATGGGCTGATTAGCTAGGTGGGGAAATGAAGGAGAGAGGGATGGGATGAAGAGGATTAGAGGAGCTGTAGTGTGGAGCTAAGGAGATGAAAAGAGGGGTATGCTATTTTATTAGCCTTGTTTTTAGCATCGAGTAATGAATGTGCGGGAGCGTGGGGTGAGGCTGGAGGGGGGAACACGGGGATTGCAAGGGTCCACGCTATGATAGCATTTTAAAGCTTGGATTGACGTGAGATGTTTGAATTAAAGATAGATGGCATCTTTTAGCATGGCCTCTGCTGGCAGCTTTAAGGAAAAGGAAGTTAGTGAGATTCTAGTCAAATGCTCTCACACAGGGAAGAAGCCAGGGGGCCCAAGTTGCTTTGCATATTGTTATTTTACTTTTTTAATATTGTCATTTGGAAAATGGAACTGTAAAGAGCCCTAATCACCCTTGATTCATGTAATCTGCCCTGTGGTTATATCTGAAACTCATAAAAACATTGAAACAGTTCCAAGTGCTTCCGCGCTTCCGTCTGTAGTGTTCCATTTCTCTTGGTACTGGAGGGTGGGTTCTTTGAAACCATTGTATGGGCCAGGCACCTACAATATTCTGGTGTGACAGACATTGTGACAGTAGCTCGTTTATACAGGTAATCTTACGGAACAGAATGGATCTTGGCCAGCAGGAGTTTTGTCTATTTAGTAATTAGATGTAAGGGAGTGTATTTTGACATTTAACTTTTTTTCTAGGAAAACTTATGTATTGGTTTGCAGGTTTGCATCTTAACTTGGAGGCAGCCTGAGATAGGTACTAAAAAAATACAAATAAAATAAAGCCAACTTTTAAAGTAAAATAATGTTCTTGGAAGGCCTTGTTTATGGAAAAGAAGGCAATATTTGTTTTCCATTTTTATTTAATTGATAACAGCAGTCATAAATCCTAATGGTAACGAATCAAAACCTCCCTTTTGAAATATATCAGGGCTCATTTTTCTCACTATTACAATGCATGAAGAACTATGGAATATTATATTTGGGGTATGCTTCAGGAAATCCTTGCAAACCTTGCATTACAGGAGTGTATGTATTGGTGCTTCTAAGCTACTTGCCAAATGGAAGCCATTCTCTTGGTAAGAGTTGGGATCCATACATGGCTGATAGTTTTCCCTACAGCCTGGTGCTAAAAGGCCTAGGCTATTTCATCCCCTGAGATAAATTATGCAAGTTCAAATAAGGAAAGGAAATGGAAGCGTAGAATGTCTCTTAGTTTTTCCTCTTTGGAGAAATTATGCATGCTTACTACTTGTTTAAAGTGTAGCACAGCTCTCAATGTTCTATATTAAAGGAGATGTAATTGGGTGTCATCATTGTCAGTCATCCAGGTGCTATTAAGAAGGTTTCAGCTCTCCTTGCTCTTTAAGAGTTGTGAGTATGTGATGTCCAGAGTTTGCCTTTCATAGTTAGGATTTTCCTTGCTCAAGCTTTGCCATCTCTCTATAGAAGGTTGAGGTGTTTTTGTGAGTAATCTTTATTACTTAGTTCTTTCTTGACTAAGAAATTAAGGAATACTTTTTGAAAAAGAACCCTTATGAGTTTATTTCTTTTTTTTTGGAATTTTGAACCAACAAATTCTTTAGGGTTTAGGATTGAGAAGGAGGGCACCCTCAAAGTTTGACCCCAAATTTCTGAATTGGGGTAGGAAAATGTGAAGAAACATGAACAGTATTGCTTTTTAACAATGCCATTTACACCTGTTAATTTCCATTCCTTCATTTACTCACTCAAAGGGACTAAAAATATAAAGCCATTTTTAGTGAATGCAAGAGGAAGTAGAGAAGATAAAAGATAAAACTCTAGAATAAAGAAAGGTGATAAAGGAATGTTAACCAATCAGATTTAACAGACCCAAGAAAGTGGAAATTGAATCCCTCAGCTAGAACATCCATGAAGAAGCAAGTTGATTGGTCATAGAACCTTTAAATGGTTCAGGAATTAAAGGTACATATATTAGAGGTATACATAACAATACCTTCTATATATATAAAAGGCTAATATGCAAAGTATCCCCTA
>NW_006383016.1:9648041-9662364 GCF_000327345.1 Myotis davidii
TACATGACGATTCATAACAGTAGCAACATTACAGTTATGAAGTAGCAACGAGAATAATTTTATGGTTGGGGGTCACCACAACATAAGGAACTGTATTAAAGGGTCGCGGCATTAGGAAGGTTGAGAACCACTGCATTAAGGAGTTCAATTGCTCGCTATGATGTGTGCTGACCACCAGGGGGTGGTGCGGAATGAAGGAAGGCCCCAGCTGGCAGCTGGAAGGCCCCGATTGTCCCTGATCACCTGCCAGGCCTAGAAACCCTACCTGTGCATGGATTTCATGCACCAGGCCTCTAGTGTTACATATAAAGAACCTGTTCATATATAATTTAGAAGTTGGAAGAAATATTGAGAGAAAAATCTATCTTTTGAATCAACTGGGTCTTCATATTGTTTTTTTGTTTTGTTTTGTGTTTTCCTGCTGGTGAAATTGGAAAAATACACATTTTTCTAGATTAGCCAAGTTCTACCTGTGTGTCATTTCTTAGATACCAGTTTATCAGATTAAATGAGATTCGAAAGACTCTCTGAACCCTTACAAATCTGATGTATTTGGCTAAAGGTTCTATTTGGACAAATATATGTCTAAATCAGTTGTGTTGAGGTACATTTATTATAATTATCCATTATGTACATATGTATAGACATGTAGAAGTGTGTATATATATGTTCATATATGTTCTATATTAATCTTATGCAACTGGTCGTTCAGATCTGTACATTATAGGCATGATTAAAACAGTCAAGAATAACAACTAATTTTTAGGTTGGAAGGGCTTTTCAGAAGTTGATTAAAGTTCCTAGGAGTTTGAAAATTTCATTTTGGCTTTTTAGAAGGAATTGCAATATAAATTATTGAACCACAGATTATATAACTTGAAGAGAACTTTGATTTTTCTCATTTTACTAACAAGGAACTGAGATCAAGGGTATTAATCTCTTATATAATTATTACTTTATGACTTGAGTTTCTAAAAGGAAATGTTGTTCTAAGAAAAGAAATCATGGGAAAGTGGTATTATTGGCAGGGGCATAAAGCTCTGACAGTTAAATTGTAAAATTGGCTCACAACTGAGAGACTCATACATCTAAATTTTACTTTAAAAAAAAAGTCTTTTCAGATCTAAAGGAGGAAGTAAAAATTTCTGCCAGTAACCTAATTTTTGGCTTTAAATATCTAAGGAAAGAAAGCATCATTAAGGAGGGCTAGACAACCTGGACTAGCTAAACAGATTAAAATGGCAACCACAACAAAAGCAAGTTAAAGATGCAAATTTTGGCTTATTGAGATTTTTGGCAGTGGCAGTGGGCTGGGTGGGGTTATAATTCTTCTGACAATAGATTTGAACAATATCTGGCATAGCCTTCCCCATAGCTCTTGAAGTTTCTCCAGTTCTCTTAGGAGGGGGACACTGCTTAAGATAACTTGTTCCTTGATAGGGTCCCATGCTCATCAAAAGCTTATTATAAATTGGCTTCCCATACAAATCTTCTGTAGGAGGAAGATGTGCTATCCCACTAATAAAAAGCATTCCAGACCCTGTGAAAGTAATGCATATCATTTTATATTAAAACCTTGGTATTCTAATTCATGTTTCAATCCTTCATTAGTTCGGTTAATATGAGTTAGTCTTCTTGAATTTGGTAACGCCAGATGAATTTGAAAAAAAATCTGTCTTATCCATTTATATGTGTTTGTTATGGAAATTCTATTTTGTGATTGAGATTGGGTTGCTTTCTTACCACTTTGGAAATCAATGAGAGCCCATTTTTACTAAGTGTTTGACTCCATGGTATGTCTTTCAGTCTATTAATTTATGGATTATATGATTTTATGTCTTCTCCTTGTCTTTCATTTTTGCTTTCTGTGCACTTTAAAAAAAATGTTCTCTCCGATATTTCTGAAACCACTGCAAATTCTGTTAGAACAAGATAGGACAGAAATAAATACATAAATGGTAATCCAAATGAGCAATGTTGATTGCTTGAATTAAGCTGAAAGTAGGAATGGAGTAGGGAAGCCAGGAGAAATACTTAGACAGGAATTGACAGGTTTTAGTGATTAATTGGATAAGGGATTCAGAAATAGAAAGGCATTTAGGAAGCTTTTAGTTGATTGATTGCTCAAATATATGAATTTGATTTTAAAATATTTTGTCTTAATGCTTCATTAATAAAAGGGTCAGGTCTGAGTCAGAGGAAGGAATGGGCCTATATTTTGTACAAAAAAAATACAAAAAGACTGTAGAGATCAGATGATTAGAGATTTGTGTTAAGTTCCCAGTGGCTCTCACAAGGCTCCTTCAGCACTAAAGATAAGATCAGGACGGTGGACTGGCTTGACCGCTGGAAGCCTTCATGGGCGGTAGTACGGAGCCTTGACTGGTGAAGGCAATCAGAAGCCAGCCCTTTTAAACAGATTCAACATTTTGCTTCTAAAATATCAGGATGGGTTCAGAGAAATGGAAATCCATAAAATAGGGCCACAGTACAATCTAGAAGACTGTCATGGCAACGAGTCAGAGCTGCCACTGCCCTAAGGGCCAAACTTTTTGGCCTCAAGACAGTACTTTAGAGGTGTTAACAGGGCCCGATTTTCCATCTGTTTCTTTTTAAAAACATTTGTTTAAATCATCTATTTTCAGCTGATCTTCTTAAACTATCTGAGCAGAGTGCTTCTCTAAATATCTTATTCTAGGAGAAAATAACATCTGAGATACTATATTTTTTTCCGAAAATATCTGTAGGTGTAATGGAGCTTGTGGTTAGGTTTGTAGTTTTCCCATGGAATGTGCTAGGAAGGAAATACTCAGGAGATCTTGATAAAACCCAGACACAGGGAGTTCAGTGTGGACTTGCCTTCAGCTAAGGAGGTCAACCAGATCCATTAATTCAGCAAATATTTGTGCAGTAGGCACTGTGTGAGGTACTTAGGTTCTTTCTCCGTTTCATGATTCTACATTATTAAATTTTAATACTGTGAAAGGCTCTTAATTCTATAACTAGGAAAGAATGTGAATAAATCCTCAGAAACACAAACAGTATTTATAAAGGCTTGCAAGTTCTGGGGATATGCTTGGGTTGCCGAACAAAACAGCATAATAAGCCCATTATCTCCAAGAATGGTCTAAAATGGTGTTTTTCAAACTTTTTTTATTGTGACCTGCTATAAGAATTACACTTTGATTCATGACTCAATGACAAACACATAATTATTATACACACTCTCACATTGGAAAGAATTTCATGAAAACAACCTATCTTTACTATTTGCTATGCATTCTAATTTTTCAATTAACTTCTAGTTCATTTACTCAGAAATATTAGCCTAATCTTACTAAACTGATTTTATAGCACACTAGTGGGTCCTGAAATCTGCAGTTTGAGAAACACTGGTTTAAAACACTTTTCTATTTTAGAACTTCATACAATTGTGTGAAATAACCTAAAGCCAGGAGTTTATCTGTTGGTAATTATTTACATCCATCTGGTTTGCTTTCTGTCTGATGGACCATAGATGATTATTTTATAGCTATTTTAAGACATTCTGGTAAAATTGGGATTTACCTTTGGGAGTTCATTCATTAATTCATTGAACAGATATTTGAATGACTACTCTATGTCAAGCAATGTCTCATCATCTTTCTCCCTCTTAATTGTTCCATATATTAACATTTAATTCAAATTAATTTTTGATAAAAAACAGCAATATTATGTCTTTGAAAGTTACTTTTAACCTATTTTTCTGGTAAACTATAATATGAAAAGCAACAGAAATGAATAACAGGGTATAAGTTAAGCTCTTGCCTTATGAATCAATCCTGCCCACTGATTTAGTTGGGCATGCTTTTATAATTTCTCTATCTTAAAAATAAGCTTAGTGTGATGTTGTACTAATAAACAACTCAAATATATTTTTTCTTTTAGAAACTCTTTTCTATAAATAAACTCAAGAGCATTTTTTATTCCTTTGTAATTGTTTAGGCTTTTTCCTCTCTATTCATTGATTCATTTAACAGGTGTTTATTGACATATGGACTGCAAGGTCAGGAATTCTGCCAGGGTTTGTTCACTATATATCACCAGTGTCCAGCATAGTGACGGGCAAATGCTAGATGCTTGACGTTTGTTGAGTGACTAAATGAACACATGGATAAAGGAATACCTATGTTTGCTTGAATTATAAGAAATTTGACTTTTTTCTTTTTCTTTCTTTTCTTTTCTTTTTTTTTTTTTTTTTTTTTTTTTTTTTTTACCACAAATGCAGCAGTGTTATATGGTTCAAGACTAATAACAAATGAAGTGCTGGAGACACAGTAATTCAGACATAATATTATCTCTCTAGGATTTTATGGCCTCTCTCTCAGAGTGTTAATGCATTTACGGAGGCTAACAATATGAGTTCCAAAATCAAACTGGGTTCACCCAGGTCCCTTCATTCCTAACTATGTGATCAAAGACAGATCACTGCATCTGTATCCACTGTAAAATGGAAATTGTATAGTAACTTCTCTCATGGAGCTGATATGAGTATTGAGATATTACAGGATATTGCAGGCAAATTCTCTAGTACCTGGCACCTAGCAGGCAATCAGTACATTATATTTGCTGTTTCTATTAATATTACTGAAAGTTTAGTAGGTGCCAGGCCCTGGGGTGTAGTCTTTTCTTTCTATGAGTTAGCAAGGATACAGAAAAGAATACAGTATGATGCTTAATAAGACTCCCTAGCTTGATAAAAGCCCTCTGGAAGCAATGCTTCACCCAGAATCACAGGGACATCTTCCTGGAGGAGGCCATATCCAAACTGACAGCTGAATAGAGTAGGACTCACCCTAGAGTGGGTAGGGGTAGGGGAGGGACAGGGACAGGGTCAGGGGATAGTGTTGAGAGGCAAAGGAAGCAGCACAAGCAAAGTCATGGGTGTGGGAGAATGTGGTCAGTAGAGTAAGAGGGATATGGAGAGATCAAGTGGTGCAGGGAGAAGCAGGCTGAGGTCAGGAATTGAAGGGCTCTGCTCAAGAGCCTGCAGAGGTAAGCCTCAGGTTTGCACTTGAAGAAAACCATCTAGAACTGGTGAGAATGGTTTTTGTTGAGATAAAATGAGAAGGAGACCAGCAAAGAGGTTGGTGTAATACATTATGGGAGAGCTGTGCCAATGCAGACAGAATCTTGGGAAACCCCATATTTTGGGAACACTGACGAACTGTCACTGTTATTTGCCAAGGGCTTTGTTAAGTATAGTATAACTCTAAACCATATCAGTATAGTGTAAGTTCTAGCAATTGTTAAATTTGCAATAAAAGGAGTGGAGGATGGATGGGCTAAAAAACAAAGAGCACCCATACTTAGCTTATTCCAAAATTCCTTTTATTGCCTGCACAGATTGCCATATATTTTATTCTTTGGTATTCTGTGAGTTAATTCCCTCAAATGATTTACATATGTAAGTAATTTGGCCCTCTTGGAGATTTAGAATCTAGGAATTAGAGTAGAGTAAAACATCTCAAAACAAAACAATCCACAAAACCACATTGCATAGGGAAGGCTGTTTTTATTCTTGATTTTTATAGTTAACCAGGTTAATGAAGAGAACTTCCTGTAGTCTCATAATCTTTGAAACTATGCAATGTTGTAAGATGTTGCACTGCTCCTGGTAGATGAGACAGACTAAAGTCATTTATTCATTCAACAAATGATTGAATACCTCCTAGGTCAGTGATGGCGAACCTATGACACGTGTGTCAGAGTTGATACGTGAACTCATTTTTTTGGTTGATTTTTCTTTGTTAAATGGCATTTAAATATATAAAATAAATATCAAAAATATAAATCTTTGTTTTACTATGGTTGCAAATATCAAAAAATTTCTATATGTGACATGATACCAGAGTTAAGTTAGGGTTTTTCAAAATGCTCACACGCCAAGCTCAAAAGGTTCGCCATCACTGTACGTAGGTATAAAGTGTAAAGCAGTGAACAAAACAGATTGTTCCTGCTATCATGGAACCTACATTTTAAAGGATGGCATGTTGTATTATCTTGATGAAAAATGAAAAAAAACATTTTTTATCAAAGTATTTTATTTTTGGCATAAGATGGTAGTGTAGGAAAATTAGGTATCAGATATCTTTCTGATTTGTTTCCCAGATTATGAGAGACAGTATAGTGTTGTGAGGATTACATGAGAGTTAGAATATTACTAATGCTTAGGATATAGTGCTTAATTTATGTTAACTATTATTATTTACATTATATGATAATTATATTGCTAATGTTATTGGCTAATGTAGATTACCTCTAATTTACCTCTTAATTCCCATGTAGAAGCTCCATCTGGTAGTCAGACTATCATCATTGTCTTGCCCAGACTTTAGCAGTAGTCTCCTACCTGGTCTATTTGCATTCTTTCTCTGTCTACTAAATCTATTTTTCACCTTGCAGTCAGAGTAAAGTTTATGCTGTTAAATTAGTTTCCTATTGCTTCTGTAAAAAATTTCCATGAACCAAGTGGCTTAAAGCAATAGAAGTTTATCTTACACTTCTGGAGGTCAGAAGCCCCAAATCATTCCCAGTGGGCTAAAATAAAGATACTGACAGTGCTATGGATGCTCTAGGGATAATCCATTTATTTGGAATTTTCAAGATTCTACTTGTGGCCCTGAATCACTCTGTTATCACACCTCCTTCTTTGACTGGTCGTCCTCTCTCTTTCACGTATAAGGACTCATGAGTATATTGCACCCACCAAGATAGTCGAGGATGAACTTTCCATCTCAAGACCCTTCATCACATCTGCATCATTACGTTGGTGTGTAAGGTTACATAGTCACAGGTTTTGGGAGCTAGGGGAAGGACATCTTTCGGGGGCCTTTATTCTACCATCATGTCATAGAACAGTGTCTAGAACACTGGTGGAAATAAGTTAGTTTGTTAGTTTATTTATTGCATGAATGTCTTCTTACGAATTAAGCTTTCCTATGGGTTCCTAATACTTTTAGGATTAAAGACTTAAACCCCTACCTTGGCCTGGGAGGTCCGCATGGCCTCCCCAGCCCTGTGCTTTCCTGGGCCTCCATCCACATCAGGCTCTTTCCCCCCGCTTGCTCATAGAACTCCGTTTCTTCGCAGCTTTTCAGGACCTTGCAGTGGCCTCTGCTTACACCACCCGTCTCTCCCTCCCTCCAAACCCCATTGCTTGTTTTCCTGCCACTCTCAGCTTGGATGGTAGAGCAAACGCTTCTTAAAGGGGCATCATCTTGAACTTTTCTCTGCTGGTTAAATATTCTACTTGCACACAGTCCTGGAGCCTGGGCTGCTCTTTCATAGCACTTGGTCACAACTTGCAATTGTTTATTAGTGTTCTTATGTGTTTCATCTGTAAGCTCTGTGAAGGCAGTGACTATTTCCATTGTATACTCAATGCTGATAATTTATTTGGTGCTCAGTAAATATTTGTTAAGGGAATGGACTTAAAATGAAAAGACAGCGTGCCTGTTGAGTAGCTCTTGGTTCTGTTCATCAGTGTAGTATTCTTGTAGCCCCAGGCAGAATGGAGTTTTGGGTTATGCAAAGGATTTGTTCAATAACAGACAGTAGGAGATTGATAATTATTGAATAAAGCAACCCGATGTTGTTCATTCATTTTTTTTCAATGAAGTGGAGAGTTAATTTCTTCCATCTCTTTAAAACTATGTTTGACTTAAACATATAGAATCTCATAGACTAGGGATTCCATTAAATTTTAAAGTGGACTTCATTCAGAGTTGATGTCATGGTTCAGAGGGCGTTTTCCTGGCTTAGGCCTATGGGCTGTGGAACATTGTATCTAAAATGACATTACCCACTGTTAGCACTGGTGTTCAAGAGAAGTCTGCCAAACTTCTTTAACGCAGCCATCACTCAATGTATGTCAGTGGCTCTCTTTTAAGAAAATGTTTTACAACAGGAAAAAAAAGGTTTATATTTTATATCTGACTCAACAGATTAATTTCTTTTTTCAATTTTATCTTTTACTAAATTATGAGTTTTTCCCATTTTATTCAAGCTGGATTTATATTTATATTAATTTAATTATTATAGTTTCCCCATTTAAGCAAAAATATTTCACCCTGATGTTGGCAAAGTTTGAGTTAGTTATCCAGCTTTGTTGTCAGTTCAGTAAACTTTCTAGAAGAAAGAGACAGAGTTTTTGGAATTTAAAAGTGCTTTGAAGGGTTCCTATTCTATGAGGAAAAACATTATTTGGAGAAAATCAATTTAAAAGCATATTCTTGTTATATTCTTTTTTCTCTACTGATTGATATTGTAATTATTTAAATTTAACTTTTAAGACAGAAATCTATACTATATATCTATATATCATATCTATCTATTTTCACTCTATAATTCCACACTATATATTGTGAAATACTGTTTATATCTGTTTCTGTATAGTGTGACATAGTCACTGATGTTTTATTTTTTAATCTCTTTACTAAACTTGATAAAAATTCATAAAACTGATTAACTTTCAGTTCTTAATCTTTCTATGAAGATATACTAGTACTTACTAAAATTAATTTTCTGTTATTAGCTTAACTTTAGTTGTTGCATCCAAATCAATCTATATAAAATGTGTATGTACTTTCCTTTTAGAGTATGTTGGATAAAGGACATTGTTGTGTCAGTAACTAGAGAGAACATGGAAGAAATGAAGGGTATTATTCAGAAGTACCAGCATAAGCGCATCTCACTAGTTGAAGCTGGAGTGACCCGCCACAGGTCAATATTCAATGGACTAAAAGCTCTGGCTGAGGATCAGCCAGACTCCAAGCTCTCGAAGCCAGAAGTAGTGATTATCCATGATGCTGTGAGACCTTTTGTGGAGGAAGATATTCTCCTTAAAGTGGCCACAGCTGCTAAGGAACATGGGGTAAGTATTTATACTTATGTGAATGGATAAAAGAGACAAACACTATATAGAGTGGTTCATTTGCTGAGTTTTGATGGAATTACTAGTGGCCTGGTGCAAGAAATTCATGCACATTAAAAGAGAATTAATTAGAGGAAGTTATATCATATCTTTGTTGTTGTTGATGTAACAAAACAACAAAGATATGATATAAAAACAACAAAAACATGATGTAAAAACAACACTGATGCAAACAGTCATTTGTGAAAAAGACAGGAGGTTACCAATCATTTGTGAAAAAGCCAAGAGGCTCCCTCCTCCCTCCTGTCAGGTTCCGGGGTGCAGGGGAATGGGATTCCTGGCTGGCAGGCCGCTGAAAGCAAGCTGACCAACGGCTGATTATGTGAGGAATGGGGCTCCCTCCTCCCTCCTGTCAGGGTCTGGTTTGAGGGCCGGCCATGCCCCCAATCGGGCGAGACCTAGAGTTCCGCTGCGCCCTGGCCGGGGCCAGGAGGGAGCTCCCTCCCACAGGCATCCTGCTGTTCGGTTGTCTGTCCAGTCATTTATGTCATAACGGCTCCTGGCTTTTTATATATTAGGATATTTAAATGTGAAATTATTAAAATGGGCATGATGATCTGAAGAGGTTAGGGTAATTTGTTTTAGGAATTTTGTAGATTGTGAGATTATTCTGGAATTTATCTTTGCTATAGTCATTTATCCTCATAATGTAATATGAGCTATTTGGAGAAGAATGTAGTAATAATGTCATCAGAGTAGGGAAAATGTCTAAGAAGTCAGTCAGAATTCCAATATGTATGATGAATGTGTGTGTATATATTCTAAATTTCCTTGAAATGGTTAGGATAGTGATCCAATAGCTTCAGGAAATCCAGGTACCACTTCCTGCCAACCCTCATACTGTTCTAATCATAAAAAAACAAATGCAATTAATAGAAACTTATCCTGGTAATTGAAGTTCTTAAGTTGGTGGGAAGAATTGGCATCTTTTATAGCCACTGGCCAATAAATTGCAAAATATTGGCCTGAATCAAATATACTATCTAAGGCAAGAAAAGAGTGATGACTGTTTAATCAAAGACACTTTACAATTTCTTTTCCATGAATTCCTTGTCCTTTGTTCTCATAAATTGTGTTCTATAGACTCAGCAGATTTTCTTCTTTTCTTAGCCCCAAATTTTCAAGCGTTACCAAAGGTCCTATTTAGATAAATCATTTTCTAAGCAAGCTACACAGTGTGACAGCCCCTGAGGTGGTATACATGCTAAAGATAACTATGATTTTTTAACTTATATTACATTTTGGACAAAACAAGACAAATTAATGTAGATGTATTAATTACCTCAAGAAACTAAGATGTCCAATATTAAGGCTAACATTAGAGTTGCCTGCATACAGGAACACGAAAGTATCACAAGGACACAATTTTGCTCTCTTCATTGTGTATGCACCATTCACCAGCAGTGAAATTCTTTTAGTGTTTGTTCATCCTCACTCTTGATGGTTTGTCTGGGTATGCAAATTCTAAGGCTTCAGCTTTTAACTCCCAGTACTTTGAAAACATAGGATATAATTATTTCCTGGCTTTTATCCAGCTTTTGGAAGTTGGCAAACTATGAAAAGACATGTATTTTGTGTGCTTTTACTTTTCCTCCCTTTCTCTGACAGTAGGCCTCAACATGTCTTCTCCTGAAATCCTGTGCTCCTAGTCTCCCCATCCCAACATCTCTCCACGGTTTTGTGATGTTACAGTTTAGACACTATCTTGCTTGCCACAACTTTGCAGACCTACCCATGAATCTTGTATTTATCTAAGAGTTCTAATTGCCTAGGACCTTTTGAGCACTGGTTTAAGGTACATTTTACTGAATTCTCATAAAACCAGGTCCCCTTGAATTGGGTTGCTTTCTAATATTTAAAACGAGGGATTTTTGCATTTGATAGCAGGCTCCACACTGTAATTTCTTTCTATATTTGAATATTGATGTGATTTCTTTCTATATTTGAACATTGATGAGGGTCTCTCAAGCTTGGCATGACTAACATTTTGGGTAACATAACTCTTTGTTGTGGGGACTTTCCTGCACTGTGGGGTGGTTAGTAGTATCCCTATTGACATCCCCAGCCTCCACACCAGTTATATGGTGGATAATAAAGTTACAGGGTTAGAGCATAATTAACCATAATATTACACATGATTTTATCCTTCTCCCCCCCTTTTATTGATGTATAATGAACATACAGCACTAAATAAGTTTAAGGTATACAGCATAATGTCTTGACTTAACATAGATTGTGATCACCACCTTATTCCTTTTGTTAAGGTAAATAGTTGTCTCTGTAATTTAGTGAGCAATTGGGTATGATGTCAGTTTAAAAATGGCTCTGGATATTTTGTTTCTTGAACAGTTAAAGAACTTTAGTAGTGGTAGAATCTTACAGAGGGCTTAAAATCAAAGGTTTATGTAGACCTCCTTTCTCGTATAGGAAGAATATACATTTCTTCATTAAACATTAACTAGTTTTTACTAAGAAAGTCTTTTGAGTCATCTTCTAAAGAGAAACTGAATTGCATATTATAACCAGAAACATTGACATGTGGTGTGTGGGTATGTTTGTATGTGATCTGTTTGGATATTGCAGCATGACTGTATTTATCAATGATTGATAGCACTTTGGAAATTCTATTAAGTTTCATATGTGTGCATCAGGAAGAATGCACTTTCCCGCCACTCAATTTTACAACTTTGTGCAGTATATTCTGGGCATGTTCTAAAATAGAGATGGAAAATTACTTGGTGGAAATTTGACATTGGGATGAGGTGACCAAGGCTAACGGTCACTTGTTCTAAACTCTGTTGGATGGTTTTGATCGTGAGAAAGTGCACTGAAGGGCAGAGTTTAGTCTTGGGTGGGGTTTAGGTAATGAGCTCCCCTGGGTCATTGGATCTTGTGTCATTATCGATTGGAGAGACACTTTGGTGTTGATTTAAGTCCTAGCTATAATGAATCACTTTTGTGAGTAAGCAGTGAGTTCTGATTTAGTGGTAAATTTTAGGCCTACTTTGATAAAGATTTAAATGCCATGGAATGAGTGAAACTTGATTTGTTTCTGATGCTGGAGAAGATACTGTGTGAAAAAGCTTTTGTTTTACTGCATTACTTGAAATTACCAACATCTATATATCTGTTCAATGAATTACTTAAAATGAAGTTGGAGAAGGGGTAGATCAAGGCAAGATGAGTATATGTAGGGATTAAAATGAAATAAAGCTTATTACACACATATCCAAGGTGACATACCTGGTCATATTAGATTTAAGGTAAATGTTACTAGCTTAGCTTCCAAGAGTTAAAATTCAGTAGTATATAAAAGGAGAACTCCTTATTCCTTTCTGCTATGTATTTAATTTTATGGGTATTTTGCAGTGATATAGTAACTTGGGCAGAGGTTTTTCTAAAATACCTATATTTCTATATTCAATAAATAATAGATTCTTTTACTTTGTCGAAAAGGAGGTTGGAAGTTTTCTATTAGAAAATATCCAGAATCTTATAATTGCTAATTATTAGCTTTGAAGATCTTATTCTGTAAATATTTATTAAGTAGTGTTTCAATAAAGACAAATCAGCTAACTGAAATTGTAATTACAAGGTTGGAGGATTTCTGATATACATTGTCATAATTAGCTTGAATGCAGATGCCTGAGGAGTAATGCCTGTTAGCACCTGCTGTGTGGACGGATGATTAGCATTGTTTAATTTTGCTTTAAAAGGTGAACAGTAGAGGTGGGGTTCCTTATTTCCACATTGTATGATTTATATCTATGCTGATTTCCATACACTGACATGTGGAAATACTTGGATAGATTAGCCTGAGAGTCAAGTAATCACTGTGGTGCTGAGCTGTTAAGCTTCCATTCAGGCTTATTATACTAATGCCTAAGGAGACAGTGTATTCGATCCCTTGGGAATCATACTTCAGGCTTCCCAGATCGCTGCATTTGGGAGGCAACTAACCACCTTTGTCCAAACTTGTGTCATAATTTGATGCTTTGAATTTCAGAAAAAATCATATAACTGAGGATTCATTGCATGTTTATTTCTGAACAAATGTCCCTTACTAGGGAACTAGATATAGAATACATGTCTATTAGCATTAGCATCTTTCTTCTATACTGTTTATACCAGATAGCTGGAATAGTAGTCAGAGAAAAGAAAGGTCAACAAAGCAGTTATTTTCACTTGTGGCCCTTTTTCTGGGCCTTTTGTTTAGTAAGACCCCGGAAGCTGGTAATTGCCTGTGTTTTCGATTGTCTTCATATTGTACTACTTTCTAAATGATAGTTTGGATTCCATAGGTAAGGACTTACTAACTCTTGGAATTCACCCATTCTGCCATGACATCTCAAATATGTATGATTTCTGGTCTCAAGAAGTTAGTATTTAATAATAAAAAATGAGAGTCCATAAATACACATTGTAGAAATGTTCTTTTAAAAAATACTGAAAACATACAGAGAACTTTGGACACCTTCAGATCTGTCACTTGGTATAATGAATCAAACTTTTGTAGTCAGTTTGAAACTGTGTCCCTGCCCTGATCTTATTTACTCCTCCCAAATGGGTAACACTACCTTGAACTTTGTTTTTATTGCTCTCTTGCTTTTTTCTTCAGTTTTGTAGCATGTATCCCTAAAGAACATTTGTTATGTTTGTATGATTTGTTTTTATATATTTTTTGAGGTATAATTGACATAATTAACATATTTGTATGATATTCTAAATCTTATGTTTTGCATATATCTTGACAGCTTTTTTTTGTACAACATATTTTGGGAAATGTATGCATGTGAATCTGCAGCTATAGTTCATTCATGATCACTGCTTTATGTATAGCAATAACTATAGAAAAGAAAAAAATTTCTGTTTCATTGCATCTCAATATTTTGAAAAACTGGCTATTTTAAATTGTGTATTTTATAAGTTTTAGATATGGATCCTCTTCTTCCCACATCCCCAGGAGCTGTTATTTGCTTATTTGTTTGCGACTTTGCTGGTCTATTCTAGTGAAGTCTTTTCCTCTACAGGGTGAAGCCTCTGGTGTCACTTTTCAGAGGGTACCGTCTTGGGCATGTGAGCTTTGCAGGATTCTCTTTGAGCATCTTCCCTGATCTCTCTGTTATACTGACTGCCACTGTTGACATCACCCCTAATTGATAAGCTTCATTTATTGCCAACTCATTACTCTTTGGGGGGGAGGGGGGCGCGGCGGGCAGAGGACAGTGCTCTGAGCACAAATGGCTCTACAGCCTGATCCATTAAGTTCTGGCCCTTTGGCAGGGCTGGTTTTTGAGGCCAGTGTTGGAGGTTTGTTCTTATCCCAGGGAGGCTCTTGTTGTCTCTTTC
>NW_006383016.1:9662392-9667943 GCF_000327345.1 Myotis davidii
CTTGCAGTTTCCTTTTGGTCTCCTGTATCTACTGGCCTCCTCTTAATTACATATCATGACAATCTCATTTCATTTAGGAGTGTCCTTGGGCTTAAACTTCCAAATAAAGTGATTTCCCTTGGGGAAAGCTTCATAGCCCTCTGCTCTTTGAGCCTGTCTCTTGCCTTGCGAGCAGTCACTGCATCACTACTTCGGCCATGATTGTTTCTTTCAGACTGATACCCCTACTTCATGAGCAGGGTGCTGCATGGGGGCATTAGGAGACTCCCAGAATTTCTTTTTGCCTCTTCTGGTATAGAACCTCTGCATTATGTGTGATGTGGGGCAAGAGACATCCAGGCCAAAGTATTCTCTGCCTATCATTTCCGGGGCAGATCCTTACCCTATACGTGGGTGTCTCTAACTCTTGGCAACACTTGCCTGTTATTTAGCTTCTGTGGGAGACATGGAGCTGAGTAAGATGGGAATGTTAGCACTCTGCTTCTCCTATTGGGAACTAGGGGGAGAGGGAGCCCCATTTGTTGGCTATACCTATGCTGAGAGGAACTTCAGCCATACTAAACTGGGTGAACAATAAGAGAAGAAATGGATATGACTTGAGCACCACAGGCTCTCTTTACTCTCCCCAAGATTTAGAGGATTTTCTTGAATAAAGTTTCCTAATTTGCTGAATGCCCTTAGGACAATTTTCAATGGCTTTTCCATGTTTTGTTTTTTTATATAATTTTCACTGTTTATAATTGGCTTGGGAGAGAATCTGTGGAGCTTCTCATGTTGACACTTGAATGTCTCATGTTCTCTTTTAAGTAAATTTTTATTTCGTGGCCTGGCATAAAATTAGCTCTAAGTACTTGCAATGGAAATTTAATTTTTTTCTTAAAAAGCAGTGTATGTATATACACGTGTGCACATGTGTTTCTTTCCTGTTTTGTCTTCTAACCCCTACTGATAGGTTTGACCAGTTGGGCTTGTTCCTTACTTACCTTACTTACCTTTCACCTACTTGGACATCACTTCTTCCCTGTCACCCTGGGCTGGTCTCCTCATTTTTATGCCTCGGGTCCAAATTTTTACTTGCGTCACTGGAAATGGTGACACAGTTTGTAAACTGTCTACATGGCTCATACATTAGCTTTGATTTTTAGCCAATCTTTTGGCATTTGTAAACTAGTTCATAGACTGTCTTTCTTGCTCAGATGTTGGTCTTCAGGCCAAATGTGTTGTATTTATGCTGCAATCCCCCTGTAGCAATTACATGAAAGATAGGATATTTTGGATACACTATAAGGAGGTTTGGTTTAATTGCTTACCATAGGAACTGTATTTTAAGGCTACTTCTCCAAGACAGCTGTTTGGTAATGACCTCTAAGTCTATATTACAAAGACACTGTATTAAAGCTAAAGGCAAAAATTGTCAGATATGAAGTGTGTTTTTTAATAAAATTTAGATACCTCTATTAATGAAATAGAGCTTTTATCAGAGCAATTGATATTAATGGATATTTTGCCTGAGGGAGCATTCCACTAATGCTATGTTTGAAGTGAACTGGTTTTCACAGGAATTAGAGCAAAACATAAATTCATTGTTATGTGGGTTGTTGAGTCTCATTTTGGGGATCTTAGGGAATATGTCTGTTTCCTTAATTTTCTAATGTGTAAGTTAAATCTTTTGAAAGCATACTAATTAGTAATTCATGTATAATTCATTTCAGTTCTTTCATATAGTGTTTCTCTTTCTTCCATCTTAGGGAATACCCAATTATATAATTGCATCCATTTTTAGTATTTGACTTCAATGGCCTGTATAAAAAGGATTTTAAACCTATGATGGAGAAAATTTTCTACCTCTTATATATGGAACTGTAATATTATGAAATTGGTTCTTGGTGTGACATGATTTGATTTATGAACCAAATGAATATTTGTTCAGATATTTCCTTGAGGTAGTTTGTTGAAGGTATGAATAACATCTGCTTTCAAAAATAAGATACAGAGTTTAGAATTTGACTTCAAAATATTTTCTAGGTGAAACAATGTCTTGTTTTCCTCTGTTTGTTATGTAGGCAGCAGGAGCAATTCGCCCTCTTGTATCCACCGTCATCAGTCCATCTGCCGATGGTTGCTTAGACCACTCCCTGGAACGTGCCAGACACAGAGCAAGTGAAATGCCACAGGCTTTTCTATATGATGTGATCTATGCAGCATATCAGCAGGTAAGAATTCTGGCTTTTTTAGAAAGCTTCTGTGTTGCGGGTCCCTAAGACCACCTCTATATTTGGAGATTTTCTAGAACTTGTGGGTCTCAGTCTATAGTTGTACTCATGGCTTAAGTTGATTACAGTCAAGTAGTGAGGATGCACAGCTGGATCCTGTGAGAAAGAGACATAGGCAGATTCTGGAAGAATCCATGTGCAGGATTCCTTATATTCTCTCCCTCCCCTGAAGTGTAGCACAAACACCACCTATCCTCCTCCCTCCCCCGCCCCAGCAAAAAAAAATGAACATGTGTATGTTGTTTCTCTCCAGGGAAGCCCTTTGTAGACTTGGTGTCCAAGGTATTTGTTGGGATTGGTCATGTAGACATCCTGCCTACCACATAAAAGTAAAATCCAGATTCTCAGAGGAAAGCAGGTGTTTAACATACACCATACTGTTTATGCAAACATTCTGGGCACAGTGAGCCACCCTTATCAGTTAACTCTTCACTGGGAATACTCCAAGAACCAGTTTCCCATGTGCTGGCTGAGGGCCCACCTAGTTAGCAGGTGTTTCTAAGGACAGCAATCTCAGGCTTTTTGTGATAAATTTGCTGCACAGCTGTGTAGACATTTTGTTAATTACATTTTAAAGGGTAAGTTCTTTGAAAACATCAAATAATTTATTCATGTTGAGATTATAATAGATTACCTTTGTTTTTCATGTTTTGGAAACATTTTTGTACCTATGTAAATTTTGCTGCCATACAGTTTTTGAGTAGCAGGTATTATTCTTGTCCAAAACTTCCCAATGAAATATAAGTTAGAGAGACTAACCCAGTACTTGGTCAATGTTAGACAATCAGTAAATATGAGATAATAGTAATATGAATATTGACATTTATAATAGAAAAATACCACATGTTTTTGATAGAGGGTAGTTAATCACACACATACATTAAATTATCACTCAATCTTGACTACCTGTTACTGTTTTAAAATGAGATTATATAAATTAGAATCCATTGTAATGATATGAATAGTCAGCCATGGTTTATATTGTTTTCTTAAAATATTGAATATGAAGCATAGGAATTTGCCTGTATTTCATAATTAATCCTATAAATGTTATGCTACTATAAATTTCTTTGGCTTTTTTATCCAAATATTCTATTTTATAGCTTAAATATTGCTGGGCTAGACTATATCTGCCATCTTTCTTGAAATTAATGAAATAATTTGTTATTAGGATATGATAGCTATATCTTAGACAAAAATTTGAATATTATTTCACAATCCTCACATTAAAGTATCATTTTTAGCAGTTTTTTTTCTGGAGAATTAAGCCCTAGTGTAGCTGGAGCTCCAATAAAAGTTTCCTCCTTTCTGGAACTTGACTGCCTTATCTTGTTACATATTCCTTAGATATTAGGTAAGTGTTCACTTTCCTGCCCTCTGGTCCCCTCCCCAGTCTAGGTTAGGTCAGTGCCCTACTTTTTTCTGCCCAGCATCAAAATTATAATTAATTATTTGGGAAGCCATTTATAAAATATCGGATTCTACTACTAGACTCTGAGCCTTGCAATGGTAAGTGTCTGTAAGAACAAGAGAAGACAAACGATGAGGCAAACAGAGGATACAGAATCAGACTGAAAAGAGAATAGCAAAAACAATAGGTTTTGTTACTTTCTTCTAGTGGTTTGTCCCGAGTTCATGTTATTGAATGGAAAATAAAGATCCTGGGAAACATTTTTTTCAGTCTGGTAGATTACTGGAAATATCTTCTGTGTTTGTGCTTTTCTGGTGGGAAAGTTCAAGGTGGGGAATGGAATGTGTGGGAAGAGGCATACAATGGAAACACTTATTCTGTCATGGACAGGAGGGCCTCTTGGAGTTGTCAAGGGTTTTTTGTTTTATGTTCTAAAACCCCCGATCTCTTTGTTACAGACTTTGGCAAGAAAATCTGCTTTTAAAAAATAAACAGAAATGAACTGAACGACATAGTATTTGTCTCTTCTTGATTTTTTTTTTTTTTTTTTTTTTTTTTTACTTTGCATGTCAGACTAGGTACTGACTTCTGGAGGGCAGTCAGGAGAGGGTAGGAGCTACAAGGACATTGAGAAGTTACACAGATGGACACTGAGGACATACATAAGTGACCATCAGTTTCTAGGCTTTGTATGAGGCAAATGCTGACAGACACTACTACCCAGGCAGTTCTAATTCATCCCCCCAGGATGACAGAGCTGTCAATTACCAAGCAATTCCATGGTCACATTATCTCTATGTGTGCCTAGCAAAGGGATACCATTATTTAGAGCGAAGAAATAGGTGCAAAATGAAAATCTTTCCGGTTCACTTGAATGCTAAAGGAAATTCCACGAGGTATGGGTTCATCCAGAATCAGATGATAAAATAAATGTTGGTCACACTTTGTCATTTGACCTTTTATGTTAATTTGTGTAGTGTATGCAGTAGCATCTGGGTGGTAGCTTTAGCAGTTCATGGCCAAAACAAAATGGATTTCCTGGGCAGAGCTAAGAACTTCACCTCTTATTTGACACTCTTTTACTTTAGAAAAATTGCAGAATGATGGGTAGAGTATAGTGAGATACTTTGAGGATATACCTTATCATGAAGGAATATGAATTTTAAGGTTTATATAACTTTATTTTTACCTTTTTTGCAAACTGTGTCTGTTGTGTTAAGCAGATGAGATAATGAAAGTTTTTCTGTTTATATCTGAATTATGTGCTATTCATCTGTGGTAGGTGTAGCTGTGTCAGTTTGGTTAAATCGGGAACTATTTCCCTTGGTTAGATTGTCCAAAAGAGCTGTACATCTGAAATTTAGAAGGCTGAAGTAAGCAGAATCCATTTCTCTTTTCTTTTTACTGTCACAGAAATGCCTGGTGGGTTGCAACCTCTCCTTGCCATCTCGTTGTGTTCCTGAATGCTAGGACCATTGAGTATCACTACCCCCAGTTCATTACTGGATACTTGGCCAAGACAGTAGCTACACAGAAATAACTGTTCTCGTGGCTTTCCCCTGAAGGTCTCCTTTTAATGGCTGGATGTGCTTACCTAGCCAGGTTGACTAGTCAAGGATGTCTACTCTGATCCTTCAACATGCCTTTCCAGTCTTCACCTTCTCCAGTGACACAACTGTGTACAGTGGCCCTGCTCCCCAGGCCGATACATCATCTAATTCATCCAGAGAGTTGTGTCCATACTATGTCCACTAACATGTACAAACCACTCTGACTGTTGTTCTTTTTTTACTGTCACTAAATTTTTTTTAACCTTGTTTAGGAAAGAATACATTTTTAGAAGATACACAGGTCGCTCTCTTTTTTT
>NW_006383016.1:9668206-9668564 GCF_000327345.1 Myotis davidii
CACAGGTCTCTTAAAAAGTAATACTTTTACATGGTATTTGGTGCCAAAGTTGTTTGAGTTTTTAATATAGTTTTATTTTGGGTGTTATATGAAGTATTGCCGAAAGAACCAGAAGCAAAATTTTGCTGGCAGGGTTTACTTTTATTGGTCTTTGCCTAGAATATTGAAAAAAATCAAATATAATGACATAAAAGTAATTAAATACTAATATTAAAGCTGGCATGTTTAGGAACCACTTTTCTTGTAGAGAATAATGAGATCTGAAATCTTTCTCTGGGATCCAACCCTTCTAACTATGTGCCTTTCAACATGTACTAAACATTATGGACCTTTAACAAATAAAAATTTAATCATTTCC
>NW_006383016.1:9668980-9675430 GCF_000327345.1 Myotis davidii
TATATGTTTTGGTATGCCACAGAATTTTAATAATTTGTTTATGTGTGCCATGAGATGAAAAAGGCTGAAAATATCTGGCCTCTGGTAAAATTGGTTTCATTATACATTATTTTGTCACAGTTCCAAGAACTATGACAACATTAAGTGAGGACTTACTGTATTTTCTAGATTCTATGTCAAATCATTACCCAGGGCTCTGGCTCCTAGTAACGACAGAATAGCTTGAACAGCCAACTTTCCAGTTATAAAAATTATAAATCGATACCTATCTGTCTCTATTGAGCTAGACAGAGACAGGTATACAGAGAGAGATATGAGATGTATATATGTATAGTATATATTTGCATTTGTATGATGGCAGTAAAGAGTGACCAAAAATAGGGGAAAAAATCAGAAGGGATTAACTGTTCAAGGAAGGGAGCCACTGGGTAAGGTTCACATTTATACTGTATGGTTCTCGGCTCTAAATCCACTATTCACTATGCCTTGCTGCATCCATTGGACATCTTTCCTTTGCCAAGAGGTTTTAAGCTTCATCAGTAGAGGATGCTCCAGGGGCACTGCCAACAGAAGGGGCTTTCCTCCTGTTTTTATTTCTGCTGCCACAGCTGCCACGGGCATGCATCTGTGGCACTGAGTGCCCTTCACTCTTTAGCAGGTGTGTGATGCCAGTTCTAGCCTGCTATTCTCTGCCTGCTGGCTTCTGCCTGTTGACATGGTGGAGGTTTGCCCATTTGCCAGTCCTGAACTGCGGCTCCGTGCCTGCCAGCCTTGGTTTCTTGGCATTCCAGTGACCGGCTGCCAGCTTGCCAGTCCCTCTCTGCAACCCTCATCAGCCTCAGGCTCTGGCCATCAGAGGGAGACTCCCGGCTTCCCAGTCCTCCCCCATTTTGGCTACAACACCAGCCTTGGCCTGCCCACTATGCACCATCTCTGGCACTGGTCAAGCTTCAAAACCTCCCCACCATCCAGGGGGCCCTAGCCAAATCTTCTTCAATGAGGTTCCAATCTCAGCCTTGGAGAGAGTTCCCCTCACCCCCTGCCCTTTTCCCCAAGTTTGTTTCTTCCTTGGGTATTTTTCCTCAGATTTACTGTATATTTTAGAATTTTTATTCTTTCTTAGTAGTTAAACTTTAGTACTAAGTTAATCATGCTGTAAATTAAATCCTTTTTGTTCAAATTGTTGTGTAGTTTATGACTCCTGGCTGAATGCTGAATGATACATTTGGTCCTTCCTCCTCTGCCTTCCCCTTCTTCCCCTCTGTCTCTTCTTAGTGCCTGTAGTGGCAAGGCAGACAGCTGTTGTTATTATTGTTATTATTATCATCCTGAGACTCCAGAGGATGGAATGTAGGCCTGCTAGGGAAGTTTGGAATTGAGGGACATATTGCAGAATGTAGGAAGCCCAGAGGGAGGCAGGATTACGTGCTGACTACTGAACTGTGCTCATATGGGGCACTATCCCAAAGGACCGGGGGAAAAATGAACTGGAAGCCTGAACGAGATGAGCAGAGACTTCAGCAGCTGCTCACCCCAGCTTATAGAATTAAAACACATTAGCCGTATCACATTTTTATTCAATTTTATATATATACAAAAATATGTATTTTCTTACTTTAAAAAATATATATAGCAATTAAATGTTAGCCTTATCACATTTTAATTCAATTATATATATTTTTCCTTTAAAATTCATATGTAGCAATTATATATTAGGATGTATTATAAGTTAAACAAGAGAGATGCATCCTTATTACTTGAGTCAGAGCTACTTGCTTTTTGCTTCGATTGCAGTTCTCATGGGTATTTGTTGATTGACTGGGCAGGAGCACACCTGTTTGTTGTTTTGTTTTGTTTTTTTAAAGAAAAGACTATTAGGTCACTTGAAACTGTGAATTAAAATTTTCTCTTCAGCCTTATACTAGGATACACTTCCTTTGTTAAATTAACATGGAATTTTCAATTCATGCAGAAGGCTTAAGGTATTAAAATTAATATAAGGAGGGGGTCAGAAAGAGACTACTGGACAAGTTGTTTGTGTAGAAGGTATGATAATTTTTCAACTATACTTTTGGTCAATAAAAGGACCTGAGATAATGGTCTCACTTGGATTTAAAGCAGATACAATTTTAATTGCTTGCACTGAACTCAGGTTAAATTCTTTGCAATCTATAAATGTGTCAAAATAAATAAAACTGATCTTGTGAAATCATTGTTTCTTCTTTTCATTTTCCTTAGTTTGTGAATACATCTCCAATATTACTGTCATTTCCTTGTGTTGCATTTGCTAGTATGGTTTCCTCCAACCTTATTCATCTAGTGCTTAGAGTGTTGTCTGGCAAACTTTCCATAATTATTTGCTTAGTAAATGGATATATGTTCCCCAATTTTTCTGATCATTCTTTTTTTTCAGATTTCTTTCATAAATTTTGGGCATATATTTATAATTTCCTTTGACTACTTTTACTGGATGTCCTACAGGTGACTTCAATCTAATTGGTACCATTAACCTATCCAATAGACCTGCTCTTTTTTCTGCATCTTCCAACTTGGGTAATAACATCACCAATCCTGTTGCTGCTGAACTAACTTCTAGTTCTGGGCCCTCCCTTCTCTATATTTCCTCAATTTATTTCAGATCCTCATCACCTTTTGAGGTTATGATAAGAGCTTTATAACCATTGTTTGTGCATGAATTTACAGCTGCCTTTTCTCTGGGTTTGGATAGCACTATAGGATTCAGTTTTTACCTTAGTAGTTTACATTGGAACAAGATTATGTTTACTCAGTGTGTTTCTGGGCAGTATCTTAATTTCCTTTTAATTTTATTGCTAACTTTTCACCAGTTTTTTGTTGTTTTTTTCCCAAAGGAGATATTCAAGAGACAAGAGTAAAATATTCCAGTCAGACTCTGAGTTTTTAATTGTGCTTGATAATATTTGATTGTGAAAGTCAATAGAAATGGTTAAAATCATAGTTTTAGAATTATTGGTGAAATTTGTTCTCCCATGTAACTTCGTCTAATTATTTGGGTGCAGAAAAAGAAATAGCATCTTCTAGATAATGTTTAGTATGGCTAGATTGGATGATGCTTGCCTGAAAGTTTATAATAGATTTTGCTTGGGTGGGGCTGGAAAAATGTGAAAAACTGACAGGATTGTTTTTTCACCTGATAGGTGTTTAAAAGCCTCTTGTGAATGTAACTCTATGTAAGCTTATTTAAAAATTTATACCCAGAGGAATCTTGTCCTTCGCCAGATCATTTGAACATTGTTCCCTGAAGAGTGAGGGCTGAATCTATTATTATCAGTCTCACATGGACTTATTTATTTACTCATAAAGTGATCCTATGTATTATGAGAACAAAGCTTCTTGGATAACTGTCTCTCCTGCCATTCAAAAATACATTGCATAATTCAAACAATGTAAATATATGCAAAATGCTTTGAGTTTGATTTTCAGGTGATAAATTGAATGCAGGTGTTCATTGTTTATCTAATTGTAAGATAGCCTATTTTGTTTCTACTTGAGACATTCTGAGCTGAGGTCTGTGACTGCAGTCTGAGAAACCTGTGCATGCATGCCTTTGATTTAGTTTTTCTCTAATGTATACTGTATATTGTTCTTTGTTGGGCAAACTTCCCAGGCTGCCTTGCAGAAATAATACTGTGAATGATGTTAAAGCTGGAAGGATAGATATGTAATCGGATTATTTGTAGCCATGACCATTACATAATTACCATAAAACAATGGTTCCTAACTTTATTGTGTGTATTATAAAAGCTCTGAAACTTGTGAAATATCTTCCAAGAAAAATAACCACATTATACAAAAAATATTTTTTTTCAGAGGTTTTTACAGTCCCTATGAGCCCTATTCATTTACCTCATGTTAACAACCATGCTACATTCTCCTACACTGCTTATGGGAACATAAATTGAAACCACCTTTATGGAAGACAGCTTGGAATTATTTATCTAATTAGAATTCACATGCTCCTGTTTCTGGGTAAAGATAACCAACTGAATGTGTATCTGATTTTTCCATCTACTCAAACCTTATTAAAGCTACTAGAAAGGGATTAAAAAATGACATGGACTCACAAGGACAAGGAGAATAAGAGAAAGGACAATGGCAAACAAATACCTGGGAAGCAGATAAGTGAGTAGTAATCAATGCAGTAGATCTGAGAAGGTTGGATTATTTAAGAAAAATTGTAGGGATGGCTAAAAATTGAAATTTCCTACAGTAGAATTCCCCAAACGTTCAGGACCTTGCAGCACCAGCTACCTCTAGAACTCAGTAGAAGGGGACAAAATAAGGTGGGTTTGCTGAGCACTATTTAGAAGCAGTCCGATCTTTAAATAACCTTCTCTATTTTATGACCCCACTGTTCTACCTACAGAGGCAGGTGGGGGTGAAGCACCCACCATGTGAGGAAGAATATTGGGTGTAGTCAAGAGAATGAATATCTTGACCAAATAGTGACTAACAGACCATGTGCCTGATGAATGGGGAGGCCTATGACCTCTTCTCCCACTCAGCAGCCAGTATCCTAAAGGCTTGCCTTTCCCTTTCAGCTAGAAATTGGAAGTTTATTTTGGGGAATCTGTTCAGTCTAAGAAGAAAGCCCTAAAAATACTATCCTTAGAGGTTCCCCAGTAAACTTTTCCACCACATCATCCTACAATAAAGCTCACTCTTCTGTACTCATCATGTAATACCTTTTTAATCTTCTACTCTTAAATATAAGCTGACAAGTATTATCATACCATCTAAAGAATGCACTTACTGTGGAAGACAAAGACCAAAACAAACAGAAAAGAATAATAGGGAGGAAGCAGGGAAGGGAAATCTTTTAAAAATTTAGCTCTGGCTTGTGTGCCTAAATGGTTAGAGCATCCACTTGGCCCTGTGCATGAAAGGGTTGTGGGCCTGACTTCTGGTCCAGGTTACCTACCTGGCTTGCAGGTCCGATCTGGCCCTGGTTGTGGCGCATGTGGGAGGCAATCAATCAATGTGTCTCTCTCACATTGATGTTTCTCTCTCTCCTCCCCCTCCCTTCCACTCGCTTTAAAAATCAATGGAAAAAATATCCTTGGGTGAGGATTAACAACAACAAAAAGTATCATTTCAGAGAGAAAAGTTATTTGAAGCATAAAACAAGATAAAAATGCTGGAAAAATAAAGATTTACAGAAAAAGAAAATCTAGGGTTAAAAATAAATCTGAGGAACCTTCCCCCAAAGGACAAAAAATACATAGGAAAGGAAATGAAATTGAAGTCCAGTCTAAAGAGCCAATACTCTATAACAAAATTTTCCAAAAAGAAAATAATGGAGAGAAAGAAGTATCCAAGAAATAATGTACCAAAAAGAGTTTTAAAAAACTTACCTCTTACACTCCCTTTCTGAGAAAGCTACTAGATGATTTGTTCCAAAAAAGTTAGGGAGTCAAATCAAGAAAGGTTATATGGGATACAGGAGATAGGAGACCCATGACAGGGGAAAGGTGGAGATTATACTCTGGATAATGATATAGAAAGTATTTTTGGGTAATATCTGTGTGGCTGGCAGAGGATAACTAGTCCATGTTGAAAAAGGTTAGAAGGCTCCAAAGGTGACTTTTTCAGGAATATAAAATTGTCAAAATGTCTTATGTGTGTGAATATCTTGAGAGTAGATATAGACAAATAGCTAAGTGTTTGCTATATAATGAGTTATGTGTATATAGAAAACTAAACACTTAAAACAAAAGATAAGTTCTAATTCTAGGGAAACAAAGATTTGTGTAGTAAAGGAATTATACTAGAGGCCCGGTGCATGTATTTGTGCACTGGTGGGCTCCCTTGGCCTGGCCTGCACCCTCTCACAATCCAGTACCCCTCGGGGGATGTCAAAGGCCCGGTGTGTGAATTCGGCCCTATCCCCACAGACCAGGCCGAGGGACCCCACAGGTGCACCGGGCCTCTAGTATGCATATAAGATCTTTGGTTAATCTCTTCCCGCCCTTCTTTGTCCCCCTTTCCCTCTGAGATTCATCAGTCTATTCCATGTTTCCATGTCTGTGCGTTGAGTGTCTGCTCCCTGGTGGTCAGTAGATGTCATAGCTATTGGTTGAATGGTTGAATGGTCATGTAGGCTTTTATATATATACTAGAGGCCCAGTGTGTGCACCGTGGGGGGGGGGAGTGTCCCTCAGCCAGGCCTGTGACCTCTTGCAGACTGGGAGCCCTCAGGCGTTGACCCCCATCACTCTCCAATCGCAGGATCGGCCCCTTGCCCAGGCCTGACACCTCTAACAGAGGTGTCAGGCCTGGGCAGGGGTCCCTCATTTCCCCCCATCACTGGTTCTGCCCCGAGCCCAGGCCTGATGCCTCTGGCTCAGGCGTCAGGCCTGGGCAGGGGACCCCCAGACCCCTCCGATTGCTGGCTCTGCCCACTGCCCAGGC
>NW_006383016.1:9675953-9732127 GCF_000327345.1 Myotis davidii
CGGGACTTGGGCTTCCCTCCAGCCACCAGCAGGCACCTGGGACCAGGGCTTCCATTGCAGCACTGGCTTTATCTGGAAGGTCGTCCGGAAGGACGTCCAGAAGTACGTCCAATCTAATTAGCATACTACACTTTTATTATAGACTAGTGACCCAGTGTGCAAAATCGTGCAAGACCCAGACCTGCCGCACTGACAGGACCCTCGACCCGCCCTGTGTGAGCCACAGGCCCCACCTCCACCACACGAGCCATGGGCCCTACTTCCGCTGTGCCAGCCCCGCCAGCCCCGCGCAAGTTGCGAGTCCCAGCCCACAAGAGGTGTTCCATGAACCTCCTGGTGACCGGTTGTTTAGTCTTTCCACCATTGCGGTGTCACAACCACAGGCCTTTTATGATATAGATAGATTATTATACATTTGTATCAAACTATATGCTGTGAAACAGTCAGAGTAAACTCTAATGTAAACTCTGGGCTTTGGATGATAATGATTTAGTGGTGTAGGTTCATTGATTTTAATAAATGTACCACTCTGGTGTAGGGTTTTTACTAGTATAGTGGGGCAGGCTGTGACTATGTGGCAGTAGAGGGTATATTGGAAATATCAGTACTTTTGGCCCCATTATGCTATGAACCTAAAACTGCTCTCCAAACTCTGTTATAAAGCTCAAAAATGAGCCCACAGAAATTTAAATTCTGTTGAGACCTCCAATATTTGTAAAACTTTATATTCTGCCCTCAAAAATGATATATAGCTTTTCTGGGAGTATAGTTTTACATTGACAATCATTACCTTTGAAATTATGAAGACACCATCCCATTGTTTTTCTGATTTTTATTGTTGCTATTAAGAAGTCTCAACTAAGTTGGATTTCTGCTTCTTTATAAGACCTTTTGTTGTTGCTGCTAATTGTACTTTCATCTATTAGCTTCTTTATTTCAGAAGGATTTTTAATTTGGAGACTCATGTTCTTCATTACTGCAGTTTAAAAAACTTATTAGGTTGTTTCCTTGTCCTACCCTTTTCTGTTCTTTCCTTCTGTTTTCTTTCTTTCTTCTTTTTTATAAAAAACATATTGGACTTTGTATTTATCATTAATTATTCTTTTCTCTCCTATTTTTCAATTTTCCATTCTTTTAAATATTATCCTGTCTTATTTATGAGTATATAACCTTTTTCATTCTGGGCTTTTTTTTTAACTGCATACTTTCTAGTTTCTCCAAAAATTTTTACTTTTTGCCTTTTTAACTTTTATGTTTGAGTTTTCCCTTGGGTTTCAGTTAAATCTGGGTTTTCTGCTCATGTTTGTGTGCTGGAGACTGGTTGGTGGGTTCGAAGATGAAACTTGTTGACTGTGATCTTTACTGTAACATGACTGGGATGGACTGTGAATTTGGGGACCTCTGAAAAGAGTGTCCTCAGGACTTCTGTCTGGGGAGAACATTGTTCCACACTAACTTGGGCTCCAAGTTTAGGGAGGCATGGAATTCTCAGCATCTGTGTGTGTGTGTGTGTGTGTGTGTGTGTGTGTGTTTCATGTGATAAGTGATATCACTACGACCCCCATGCTGGATAATAAATGTTGACATTTTGTGCAAGTACACATGCATTATCTTTCTTGGTTAAATATCATCTTGCTGGGTATTTTCTATTAGTTCCATCTGTGCTTTTTCTCTCTGCCTTTGTATTAATATCTTATTTTTTATAATTTCATTTTATCACTATTGATTTCTTATTCATAACTTAAAAATGTCTGTTTAGTGATTATCTGTGGCCTCAGTTCTGGGTTCAAGAAAAAGTTGTGCTTGTATAGTTTACCTGCTGTTTCTTTTCTTCAGAAATGAGCATCATTTTTTCCAACTTCCCATATCCTAGAGAAAAGTGGAAGTCATCATCAGTGTTCTTATGACACAGAAGTTCAAATGCAACTTGTCATGAAGCATGCATTGTTCGAACTCATTGTGCAAGCAAGGTTTTAATGTCAAAAATTACTAAAAACTCCATGAATAGTTGTAATATCGTTCTATCCAATGAATGAAAAGTTTAGACTAGTCTTTCTGTCAAAATACTTAGTCTCTATTTCTGGTATATATTTATACCTGACCCATAATTTTTCATGATTCCCAGTGATCCTGGAGACTTTATGCAATTCATAGGCTGTTGTCATCTTGTCTAGTACATCACATGGCTGGCAGGGCACAGCATCAAGTAATATTCTTACCCCACCAGCTGGGATGGCAGGAGTAGCTGTTGCTATGGGCTCCTCTCAGTATTCATTTTGTGAGCGTGTTGAGGGCTGTCCCCAGGTGTGCTCAGTATCCTGCCTCTGGGAAGAGTCAGGAAAAACATCATTGCTAGTCATCTTTGGGATTTAACCACAGGTTAAAGAGAACACTGTCACTGTACATACATCTCCCTCCCATACTAATAGATGAGGTTGTGCAGATGCTGGAAGTACAAAATAGAGATTTTCCTCTGCTAGGTTTTCCCTGAAGCCCTCACATAGCATTAAGCATTTTATCTCCTGACCTACTTCTAGATTCTCTTCTAGGGCTACATCTGTCACATTCGGTAGCAAAATGTTTGCTATAAACCAGTCTCCCCTTCTAGGCTTGAGTCCTTGAGGACACAATAAATGTCTCATTTATATTTATATGGTGTCATTTAATACAAAGCATATAATAGGCACTCAGTATTATTCAACTGAATCATATTATGTTGGTCATTTTAATGATTCTGCTTAATATGCTTTAAAATGTTGTTGTTTATATATTCCTAAATGTATAAAAGACCTTTGTAAAACTGTGTCCAGTTTCAGAATAAAAATATAAATAGTTTTAAAAGGATGTATTGATATTTAAACTATTCAGATGAATGAGAGACCTATGACCTACAACTATAAATTGATATACATATAAGGTAGGGGATTTGGAGTTTTATGAATATATATATTTGTAAAATCAAATTATGATATGGAAATCCTCAGGCATTTTAGAAACATGTTTGGAAAGATAGCTTATGAACAAAAGAAATTAAATATTATGTTTATCTGACACCTGAAATGACTGAGGAAGTTTGAGACTCTTACAATTGAAACATTCCTATTTTCTACTGGCTTTTAGGGCATAAGGAGAATTATTCTATAACTTGAATAATCAGTAGCTAATCAAAGAGCTTGGAAATTCTCTAGGCTCTTCCTTTTTTCTATGTAATTGATGATATAATAATTGATTAAATTTTCCTTAAAATCTTATTTTAACTTGTTAACTCTTTTTCCCCCTACCCAGTGTAGCGACTATGACCTGGAATTTGGAACTGAATGTTTGCACCTGGCACTAAAATACTGTCATGTCAAAGCCAAACTTGTGGAAGGATCACCTGATCTCTGGAAGGTAATGGAGTTGGTACTTTGTTCTGGGAATTGTCTGTGCTTATGTCATTCCTGAAGACACAGTTTGCAAGTACAAACACCTTATACGGGTGCTTTAGAAAACGGGGAAGTAGTATAAAAATACTTGGTTTCATCCTGAAACACTTTCTGGAAGAAAAGGGGTGTGTGTGTGTATGCATGCCTACATTAAGGGATTTAAAAGAGTTTCACTGGATTTTCTGAGCCATCAAAGTATGGTATCATTTCTATTGTTTGGTTTTAAGAAAATTTATTTTGACACAACTTATTTTTAAAAATCTAGTTAGCCAGTAACACTGCTTTAATTCACTTTTTTTTCTTGTTCTCTATGTGTGTCCTTTTACTCTATTTCCTTACACTCAACTGGATTTGAGAATAGAACTCTGCTTTCCACAATAGTCCTGGGGTGGGAGTGCCAATTTTTTTGAAATTATGATGTGTTTTAACAGGATCTTGAATTCTAATGGGGCATGTAATGCAATGGATTGGGCAAAAAAGTATTTCATATTACAGTTATGAGGCCTTTTATAGATATCACATTTCTTTTCTTAAGTAAGGTGACATTACTTAGAGTATAAATATTGCAGTTGTTTCTGGTTCCCTGTTTCCTTCTCCTGCCTCCTGTCATTCATTATCTTCCACCATTATATCTATATATATAAAATCCTAATATGCAAGTAAACCGAACAGCAGAACAACTGAACAACCAGTCGCTATGACATGCGTTTACCACCAGGGGATATGCGCAGAACATGGCAGGTGTCGGCCACGGTGGGATAGTGGAGCAGGTGAGCAGGGGCACTAGTCCAAGGCGGGGTGCCAGTCGCTGTCATCGGGGCCAGCCTCTGGTGATTATTGAAAATTCTTTGCTCCCTTGCACTGCAGTCCCACCCGGTGCTCACACCTGCTGCCGGCACTGGCCCTGCTTGCATTTGCTGCTGGCACCGGAGCTGCCACTTGCACCGACTGCCGGTGCCTGGTGCTGGCCTCAATCACTCAGCGGCCATCAGCAGGTGCCAGCGGCAGCTGCCGGCCCCGATCACCCCTCAGGAGCAGGGAGAGATAGAGAAGCCCTGAGTGGCGATCGGGGCCAGTAGCCGCTGCTCACACCCAGATAGCGCTGAGCGATTGGGGTTGGCACTATGAAAAAGAGTTTGGAAGTTCCTGAAAAAAGTTAAAGGTAAAATACATGATGATACTCACACCCACTGCCGGTGCTGGCTCTGCTGCTCACACCCAGTGCTGACACTGGGCACCAGTTCCGATTGTGCCGTCAGTGGGTGCAAGTGGCAGCTGCTGTCCCCAATTGCCCCTGAGGGCTTCTCTACCTCCCCCTGCTCCTGAGAGGCAATCGAGGCAGCAGCTGCTGCTCACACCCTCTGACAGCCCCAGCCCCACTTGCACCCACTGCTGACGCCAGCCCCAATTGCTCTGCACCATCAGCTGGTGCGAGCGGGGCCGTGCCATCAGCGTGTGGGAGTTGCGGCAGCAAGAGTGGGACTGCCGGCAGATGGGACTGGGGGCCGTGGTGGGAGAGGTCGGGTGGGGGTACAGAGGATGGGCTGAGACCTGCCCCTGTGCCCACTGCAGCCTCATGGCCCACAGTTCCTTTCAAGGTGCATGAATTCGTGCACTGGGCCCCTAGCTTTTTTTTATAACTTCCCAGCTGTTTATTTAGCCCAATTTATCCTCTTATGATGACATTGTATGAGATGTCTTTATTATAGGCTTCTAATTTAATTAATTTTATGGTATTACCATTTCGTATGGATAAAGACTATTTCAGTTGCTTTTAAACCAAAACAATGGAATATACGCTTTGACATTAGTGTTCTAATTCTATAATAATTCCAATGATTCTACCATTGGCTAAAACTCAGATTTGAGAAAAGATTTAGTATAATTATGCTAAAATTAGTACTGGACTCAGGAGGCTGTGCCAAGTACCTGGAGCATGATTCAGAAATCTGACACAGCGACAAACACATCTCAAGAGGCATGGTACTACCAGAAAACAGCAGGGCCAGGACACCTTCCCCTATCTCTCCGAAGTCAGGGTGTTCACCCTCTCAGTGGTGTGGGGAATGACTAGGACTGTTACTCTGATACCAGAAATCCCAGGAGGGTTATTATTTCTGTATTTTACATACTTTTTTTTGGTAGAAATAAATGTAAAAGGTAAAATTCAGAGTTGATGCCAGTGTTCTTGTAGCAGGTACCCTGGGGCATGGAGGAAACATCAGTTTTTTCAAATCACCCTGCAGAGAGGAGGACATCCCCATAAATGAGCCACCCCCTCCCCAAAGAGTGACCAACCACAGAAGAGAACAGGACTGACTCCAGGAATAGGTGTTAGCTCTCCTGCTTTCTGAGTGCTGGTGCCTTGTCAGGCTCAGTGAACACATTCTGCACTCAGTGGAATTCCATCTCACCTATAGGACTTCCATCTCTTTAATGTATGGATGTGCCGTCTTTTGGTCCCAATATAATTAAATATTTGATCACTGACTACACTGTACAGATCTAATTGAACAGACTTCCTGTTTCTAAATGTAAAACCATCTTCAAGGCTTGAAAGATTTATAGGAGTTTTATAACCAGTTATTTAAGAAATTCAGCTGTGTCCCGTTGTCTGAAAAGGCTTCTTTAGGAGGAGTTTCTGAAGCGTTTGAGTCATCATAGTATTACTCAATGGAATGGCTGAGTCTTGAGGATTCTTTTTGATGTGAACTTTTTTTTAAGAGCCAAGTGTTCTAGCATCCTTGTTAAGAACCAAAGAAACAAAACAGTCTCACTTTTTGCCTTTTTTTAAATCTCAAAAAGACACTGTGGTGGCATAATTCCTTTTTTGGAGGTTTTCATCTAGCTATTCAGTCTAGAGGAAAGAATATTTTCAACATAGATGTAATTGATGAAATTGCAATAAATATAATAAATATCCACTAGTCTACGTTTGTATCTAGTAAACATCATATATCTTTAAATTTTAAGATTTTCTGGATTCTAATTACTGGAGTTACATATTCATTTCCTTATGCAGTGAAAGGTGGGAGAACATTCAGTGTAGTATATCTTAACTCATGTAAGATGATAGCCAACTGGACTTGGCCCTGAAAAGTCTCATTTACGATATTGAGTGTTAATGCAGATGGAACAACACAAAGTAGGTGTGACAGTGTTTGCGTTTTTTTGGTGCTCACCTGGAGGTAGCTGAGAGAGCCCTGGCCTAGTAGTTGGAAGACAACTATGTCTGTGGCTCTCAGTTTCAAGTTTTTCTTCCATTGAAAAAAATACATGTATGTATGTATACACATGTATACATGCATATGTGTATATATGTATGTATATTTCGTGTGTGTATCTATATCTATATCTATATCTATATAGATATATATAATATCTATATATCTCTATATCTATATAGATCTATATATATATCCTAAACACTTAACCCAGATGAAATATTGCAATGAAGCACAGTCGAGCTACACAGACAGAACTTGAGCTTCCCTAGGTGAGTGGCAGGTGTGGGGCTCAGATTCTCAGCTGCCCAGAGCCCCTCCCCTGGGGTGCAGGTGGCACTGAGGCTCTAAAGCCCCTGTGTGAAAACAAGTAAATCAGAGGACCAGGTCTCCCTCCCATCACTACAAGGTTGATTTTTTAAAAAGTAACTGTCATAATGTGTCATGTAAAGACAAAGAAAAACTGCAGGTCATGCCGACAGAAGGAAATCAGTTTCAAAACTAATCATTAAACTGTTTTTGAAATTAAAAATAAGGAAAGGGCAACCTATATTACTATAAGAGTCTGACAGAAAAGGAGTAAGTCATTAATTCAGAATTACATTTCCCAGTACTTTTCCCTTCGATATATATATTAGAAAAAGGGGCTGTTTTAGACTCAGTATTTAACAAGTTTAACAGGAATATTTTGTTATTTATTTTATTACAACAGTGTTTGAGAAGTGTTGCTGAGGTATTCAATAAGACTTTATGTTGAAGATATTAATAAAATACAAAACCTTTAATCAGCACATAGGTGGTATTCACAGCCTATAAGAAAAAAGTAGACAAAAAAAGGAAATTTAGGACTCTTTCTTGTTTGCACAGTTAATTATTTAATAATAGTGGAGAGAGGACCTTTGGGTAATAAAGACATGTATTTTATTCATAAAACAGACTCCAATGCAAAAATGTTGTCTTGAAAGTATGCTAGAAAAACATTTTAGTATTTGAAACCAAGTTTTCTTTTAATTAAAACCATCAGTAAGATTTATTTGAGAAAAAAAGGGACTTTCACAATTCTATTTTTAGTTGGAATGCAGTCTTATCCCATAACAAAAGCAGGAGGGGATAGAGATGAATAATGGTAATTGAGGTAATTAACCACCTTCCCATTAATTTCTAAGTTTATCCTACACAGTGGACAAATGTAGAAAAAAGGCATTTTCTCATTTAAATTGCAAACATTGAATCTTGATTTCAGATACCTAGTTAACTTTGATTTTTCAAACAACTAAAGAAAAACATTTAACACTTTCTTTTGGAGTTTTATTTATTTACTTACTTATTTTTAAAATTTCTTTATTGATTAAGGTATTACATATGTGTCCTTATCCCCACATTACCCCCTATTCCCCCAATCATGCCCTCACCCCCCCCCCCCTTTGCCTTGCTCCCTTGGTTATTAAGGAATTACATGTGTGTCCTTACCTCCCCCCCATTGCCCTCGCACCCCCCCCACTCATGCCCTCGTACCCTCCCCCCACTCATGCCCTCACCCCCCTGTTGTCTGTGTCCATTGGTTAGGCTTATATGCACGCATACAAGTCCTTTGGTTGATCTCTCCCCCTTACCCCCACCCTCCCCTACCTTCCCTCTGAGATTTGACACTCTGATCAATGTTTCTCTGTCTCTTATAAGAAAAATCTCTCCACTAAAATGTAATCCACTCAAGTGAAGGAGTTTTGCCCATTCTTTTGAATCCTCTGTTGCCCGCACTAGAACAGGACCTT
This sequence comes from Myotis davidii, assembly GCF_000327345.1. NCBI lineage: Eukaryota > Metazoa > Chordata > Mammalia > Chiroptera > Vespertilionidae > Myotis > Myotis davidii. The sequence goes on from NW_006383016.1 coordinate 9,684,375, forward strand.
GAATAGGACCTAGAACACAGTAGTTATATGATAAGTATTTGTTAAATGAATGAATGAGATCAATACATCCTTTAATTTGGTAAAATGCACAGCATGAACTTTTAAATGTCTGTTTTCTATTTTTTTCCAGATAGTAGATCAGTAACTATAGTACTAGTTTTGGTTGGCATGTACTTGATTTAGAGATAATGTAGCAATGTCACATTTAATTTAAATAGATTAGTTGAATGCTTGAGCAACTTCTCATCTATCTTACAGATTGACTGCTACTTTAATTCTGGATTGTAGTTTTGGGCTAGGATTTACCAGCCAGGATAAAGGCACAGCACAGGAATCTATTTTGGGTAGAAGTGCCCTGGGCCACTTGAGCTGAGCGAAGTTTCTGTACTAGTGTAGTTATGAGATAATTTGGAGGGGAAAAATAGTTTCAATTGTAGGCATAGAAATCATGTACTAATTTGGTGAATACTTCTCAAAGTGGGTTTTTAGACCATTTGCATTCTAATCATCTGGGCACTTGAATGATGAGCTCCTAAGACCTTATAGTATTTATTAGTTAGTTCACTACTTACTACATTTTCAGTTCTATGGTATAGGAGAACTATTCTGTGATGCAGTACACCTGACATGTTCTAAATCTGAGCTCACTGATGTGGCCTGGGACGATCTGCCATAGGACCATGTCAGGTTACATTACAAAGAGCCCGTTACAATTGCAAGGAGGCTGTGTGTTTTTAAGGAAAGATTGTGATTATTCTCATGCACATGGTGGTGCCTTCTCTGCTCTTTTTATCAGAGCCATAAAATCCTCATAAGGTGAACCTTGTGGGTACATACAGACATCCTCAATTCAGAAGAAACTCCCTTCTTAATGTGAATTGACCTTTGAGAATTTCCTCATTTAAACTAAAAATGTGATGTGGTGATTTTCGTTATACTTACCTTTTCTTCCTTCCTAAGTAAAAACCTCACTATTAAACAATAATTCTAATACTTTAATATAAATACTACCACATATTCTTTGATAAACTTCTGTTACCTTAATAAGAATTCAATAAACAAATCTTTAACCATTTGTAGAAATAGAATACATTATTCAGAATTTGCTGACGTTGATGTAATTTAGAAATTGTCAGTATTATGTGTTTATAGTTTCTCTAAAATCAAGAATTTCCTTGGGGGCATAATTTTATTGCTCTCACATTCCTTCCTGCTCTGTTAAGTCTAATGAGGTTTATCTGTCCTTTAGGTGACCTACAAACGAGATTTGTGTGCAGCTGAATCGATTATTAAGGGTATGTGTGGCCTTGCGACTCTCAGTTCCTGTGTTTCAGAAATGTAAGCCAGTTCAGAATTTCTCATGACATTTTAGATCTCACAATACTCAGAAGTATAAATGCCCGTAGGCCGTGGAAGTCTGCGATTTGCTTTTTTGAAAAATAATTACATGTTGCTTTGTTTCCCGCTTGTGAAATATCACTTATTATGTGTGATTTATGTCATATTGGTCTTACTTTTTATAGAGGAAATGCTTTATTAATTTGAAGAAAGTATGGGACATTGGCACTATTCAAAGTAGAAACCGATATTTTAGAAAATTTATAAAGATTTTATATTTTACTTTTACTATTAAGAGGACTGATCCCCCATCACCATAATATCAGTACATTAGAAAGCATCTTTCATATGAAAATATTATTCCCAAAACACAGGGATTGGACTGACTGACTTTTTAAATTTTTTTCTGGTTCTGACAATGACTAATTTTGTTTGGTAGTTTGAGACATTCCATGTATAATAACCCCTTTCTCATTCTTTTTCATCTCTATGACTCTAAGGCCCCAGCTACACAGAGGTAATTTATTTAATAATCAACAAATATTTATCCCTGTGCTTCACACTGTGCTTGGAATATAATAATGATGTCTATACAGAACATCAATTGCTTAAAGCAAGGTTTCCTGTCCTTGGCATTGTTGGCATTTGAGGTTGGGTAATTCTTTGTTGAGGGCACTGTTTCCTGCATTGGGAGTTGAGCAGCAAGCCTGGCCCCAGCTCACTACATACAGAAACACCCCTCCCTCTCTCCCTCCCTCCCTCCCATGGTGGGAACAGCACTGTGTGAAAGGCATGGTCCTGGCAGAAATCAAGGGGGTCCACCCCCAGCCCTGAAGCAAGTGCAGTGCCTTTCAAGGTCAGTAACTGATTTCTTTAAAAATAGATGGAGGACAGAACTGTGTGCTCAGTTTCTGAGAGGTGAACTTGTAAACTTGTTTGAAAGGTCAACTTGTACGTTCAAACTTGGAAGTTGAAAAAGAAAACGAAATCTGAATTCCGAATGCATCAGTCTATCATAAAGTTTTGGGAAAACCACCTATTTAACAATCAAAAAACTGAAATCTTTTTTCTGGTCATGACATTCTTTATTTATAGTTTACCCTCCAGGTTTTTTGTCCTTTAGAAATATTGTGTTTCAAACCATTAATGTACTGTAATTTGTGTCTGTGTATCTGTGTATATAAACAGATCACCTATAGCTATAAATCAAACTGTTGACATATATTTACATATGAGCCAGGGGATGTGTAAACATTACTTTGGAGAAGTTGGCTAAACCATGATGTAGTTGGGTTACATTCTCAACACAAGGAAATAGAAAACTCAGTTTGGTTTCTTTACAAAGCCCTATCTCTGTTAACTAGGTGAAATGGAAATGATCTATTTTGTGACTAGTTGGTAAGTGGTTCTATACACTTCTGCCTCTATATCCTCAGAGCAGACTTCTTAGCATGTCAAAGCCTGCATTTTAAGTGTAATTGCAGGGCCTATAGTTTTGGTAATTGCTTGCAGAGAGAAGTCCGGTTTCTTATTTAGGTGACATAGTCTCCTAGACTCCTTTTATTTTTAATGTATTTAAAAAGTATTCTACTTTTATTCCCAGGAAAAGTCTGCCTGGATGTAAACAGCCGATTTAGATCAACAATCTCCCAGCATTTCCTTATGCCCCAGGGTTTGCTTTTCTAATAACTCCCAAGAGATTCTGATGTTGCCAAGTCACAGTGAGGACCACTGCTATGGGGCCTTACTACTCCCCGTGTGGGTCAGCAGCCTTCTGACTCCCTGAGAACTTGAATGCAGAATTCTGGCCCTATCACATTAACTTAGAATCTGCATTTTAACAAAAACTCTGGCTGATTAGTTTGTACATTTAATTCAGGAAACATTCCTCTAGGTTGCTATTCATTGTTCATTTCTTTCCAAATAATATATCTGTGCATTAAGAGCTTGGCATCCTAGTACGTTCCATCAGCTCCACATGCTTGTCCGCTCCGCTGAGATTGCCACCTGCCCCCAGGACGTGCACGGATACTACTACCTCTGAGGCCTGATGGTAGAAATACCTCTGGGCAGAGGAAAAAGAAAACTCTTAGATTTTAAAAAATAAAATTCCAAAATATGATATGGTATAGAGCCAGATAACTATCTGAACTCTGTATTCACCTGTTTGCCTTTTCCTAGTAAATGTTCAAAGTATTTTTCTAGGCACTTTCTTTACACGGTATTTATTGGTATTTACTTTGTGCCAGGCATTGTTTATAGCATTTTGTATGGATCATTTCTTGCTTCTCTAGGAACTCAGTGATGTAAGTAGTGTTATTGTTTCCATATTATACAATATCCAAGGTTTCTAAGCCAATTCTAACTTAAGAGGGATAGAAAATACATTCTTCAATCCAGGTTTCCCCCTTAAGCAGTTTACCTTTTCATAATGTTACTCTCCCTTTTATTCCTTAAGTAGAGATTGTTCAGACTCCCTTGTCTGAAATCCTTGGGCTATGTGTGTTTTGGAACTTGGAATACTTTATATTCTCCAAAGCTACTGCATTATGCCACTTATTATGTCACATCATCAGTGGGATTTGGGACCTCACCACATAACAAGACTTGCAATATGTAAATGTTTACATTCAATACAAGTGTAATGGCTATTGAGCCTCTAGCCAGTTCAAGTTTAGGACTGATTTGGCCACCAAATTTATATATTGAAACAGTTTAAAAAATTTATTTTAAGAACTTTTTGGATTTCAACATTGCCCATAACTTGATGTGAACCTCTTTTAGGTTGTGAATCAGTGAAGGTAGGAAGAATGTCTAGTCTTTTTTTCTTTTGCATCTTCTAACATTGAGTTGAATTGAATTGAGCGGTATGTCCAAGGGTGCAGCTACACGTGTGTTTTCCTTTTGAGTCTGGGGACCTTAAATTGTGGGAATCGGTACGTGGCCATTCCCTCTCACCTTTTTTTGAACAGATGCATGTTGAGGTCTAGTGAATCTATCCCAAAATCATATATCTTTGTTTTTTAAAAATAGAGAGGATATAATATTTGATTATGCATTTTTGTCAAGGTGTAAAACCATGGCATGTACTTTGTATATGTTATCCTCATTTATTCTTTATAATAACGCTGTACAATAGATATCATTGCTCCCTTCTGCAGGTGGGAACACTGAGACTTAGAGGGCTTGGGTACTTCCTCTGGATCACACAGTAAGCGCCAGATCCACAATTCAGACCCACCTCTCTCCTTTCCTTAAGTGTGACTCCACTCTGGATTTGGGCACTTTGTACTTCTGAGTCATGGAGCTACTCATGCTCTCCACTGAAGTGAACACTGGGTTCGGTATCTCTCTTTGGAGGGTACAGCAGATGGCTTGGAAAATTCAGCCTGCCCAACTCTGATTCTGTTGGGTTAAAACTGTATCTTCAGTTGGCCTGATAAAGAACAATAACACAATTGAGACTCAAAATGTTTTGCACCAATGCTGGGACAAGCACACGGTAGTCTTCTAGAGAGCTTGGGCAAAACATGTAACATTGAAATGACCAGAGAAAGAGAAAAGATTAAAATTCAAAATCAAAATAATAATTTTAAAAGGATTGGTTGGGTACTGTTTAGTTTTTTCCATCTTGTGCTAATTCCGCCAGCTTAGCATTTGTTATCTAGCCGTAATAGTTTTTCTCTTCTAGGGTGGAACTTTTTTTTTAATGCTGTGATATGGGTGCCTAGTATTCTGTTAGTTGTTCCTCCTGAGCTGCTTTTTTTTTTTATTACCTGATTACCAATTATTGCTGGTTTAAAAGTTATATTTTTAATTAAAAAATGTTTGTATTGATTTCAGAAAGAGAAAGGAAGAGTGAGAGAGGGATAGAAACATCAATGATGAGAGAGAATCATTGATCAGATGCCTCCTGCACTCCCCCTACTGAGGATTGAGTCCCAAACCCCACATGTGCCCTGACCGGAAATCAAACTGTGACCTGGTTCATGGGTCGATGTTCAACCACTGAGCCATATCATCTGGGGAAAATTATATTTTGATGTAACTATTTTCAGTTTGGTTTTTACAGACTGAATAAAACATTTCTTTGTTAAATGTCATGTCTTGCAGGAGCATTTTATACTCTCAAATGTACTTGTCAACTGGAACAGCATGTATATTTTGGTCCATCTGAATTTATGTGCAAGTCTATATCTTTAGTTCAGTATGGGAGTTTTTTTTTTAAAGTATGTTTTTATTGATTTTAGAGAGAGAGAGGAAGGCAGACAGGTAGGGAGACAGACACATTGTTTAGAGAGAAACATCTGTCTGTTGCCTCCTGCATGCCCCCTACTGGGGATCGAGCGCTCAACCCTGGCATGTGCCCTGACTGGGAAGCAAACCTACGCCCTCTTGGTTCATGGGTTGATGCTCAATCACTGAGCCACACCAGCTGGGCAAATATGGGAGTTTTGATGTAACTAACTTCAGATAAACTTTTGACTAAGATTCCTGAATTGTGGTTTATAGCAAGTCTCAAAATTTAAACTTATTTCATGTTGTTAGATAATCTTTATTTTTAAGTTTATTTTAGCACCAATATATTTAGCTGGATTTTTACTTATAGTAAACTATTCAACAATAGGAAACATGTATATAAAGTAGTACCCCCATATTTGTCCTTTACACAGTCATCTGCAATGAAAAATGTACAGTTAATCACAAATTTATTGTTATGTCACACAACATTCTTAATATTCTTTTTTTTTTTGAGGCAGAGAAATGGACTTGGCAATTTTTCTTTAGTTTTTATCCTTTTTAGTCTTTTATTATGAGTGAAATTTAAAACATAAACTTTCCTAGGGAGTAATGTGATTAATTGGGACAAGACACTGGGCTAACTGGTAAGTGTGTAAACAGCCACTTAACAAAGAAAGTTTTGTATTTTTGTCACACAGGCTGGTTGAGCCCACCCAAGCCTGCTCTGTATGTTCAAACCTACTCAAACTATTAAAGTGATGACAGATGCCAGGAGTAACATACTTTATCTAGACCCTCATATGCCATACAAACAGTCCCAACCCACATTTAATATGCTGACCATATTCTGGCAAAAGGATCAGTATTCTAAAATCTTCTAAGAAGAAAAGTCCCTGTGGAACTCCTAAATAAATGATTGTGCTTGTTTTCCACCATCATTCTTCTTAAATGTTTCAATATATGTAATTTTGTGGCTTAAGAGTATTTTAAAACTCACTAGATTTTATTCTTTTTTAGTTATGATTGTACAAACCTAAGTAAACTTGTGATTTAAAAAAGCCTCTTTTCATATAGTGGTTTACATAAAAATGGAAAAATAAAGTAGTTAAAATTCAAAAGTATTTATTTTTAAATGGCATTAGTTAATATTAGTTTCAAATGGCTAATATTAATGTTCATGTAAAAATTCATGTCTTTTTCCAGTTATATGTAATGTTTTTATTTGATAAGCACTTCATTTTAAAGGAAATTAATTGAATTAGATTTCTCAGACATAGAACATTGCCTGTTGGTTCAGAAATTTAGACTATATTCTGAAAATACGCTTTTATTTTCAATATCAATGATATAGGTGATTTCTTTTAATGCTAAGTATTTATGAAGTCAAGCTCTAAATCCAGAAAAACCTGCATTTTAATATTTAATACAGTTAAAAAACTATTCTATAGGGAAGCAGTTGGATCCTTTTGTGCTTATACATTGAAAGTAGCTGAATGTACTTTTAAATTGGCTCTGTCTGAAAGGAATAAAATAAAATCACATGTGAATAAAATTGATTTAGTGTTACTGAGAACTAAAAAGACTCATTGTGTTATAGTGCATATTGTATACATATGAATAAACTAATGCCTTAATCTTATCGTGTTACATTAATATTTTTTACTTAAAATCATGGCACTTTTAAATATTCTTGATTTTTCTTTTCAATCAAATTGAAAAGATGAGAACCTTGAAATCAGGTTTTCTACATCTTTAACTGGACAGTGTTTTGCATCTGTGGTATGTCCTTCTCAGGTTTTTCTTGTTAGATACCCAGCCATGGTGCCATTTGTGTTATTAACTATGCTGTTTGGGCTATGCAAAGTGACAGCTAAGACTTACATGGAAATTGTAATTTTTGATGTCTGGTTTTTTACTATGATACTTCATTTTCCAAATTTTCACATTAATACCATAATTTCTTTGTACATAATATAGTTTTTGTTCTTCACTCTCTTGAAAATAATTGTATTAGCACTGTATCTTACGCGAATCTGTAAGAACATTTGCGTCAAGCCTTAATTAATAAGAACAGGAAGACTGCAATATGATTTAAAAGCAGTTTGGTTTTCTTGGAATCTTATTGTAAAAATTTTTTTTGAATTGGAAAGTTAAATATTTGGGTCAAGATTAGAAAAAATATAGTTCACATTTTTGTTTAATTTATAATTTTTAAAAATACATCATTAGTGAGATGCTAATTCAAACACAGTCAAATACTAGTAAATCTGTCATGTTCAAAAACTTCTAAGGTCACTAAGCAACTAGCTTAATAAGATTTGATAACAATCAAAAGCCACCAGTTACATTTTACTCTGATGTAGGTAGGAAAAAACAACAACAAAAACTACAAACATGACTTTTATGCTCAAAGCAATTATACATTTTGTAAATCTACTGAAGATTCCTTAGCATTTCCTTCAAGTTTTTTTCTCAGTTAACTGAGAATCCATATATACTTTGAAAAGGAAAAAAGAAAGTACTGCATCATTTATTTGGACAACTATAATGTACTTACATGTAAAAACATGTGCAGGAAACAAGATGTCACATATCTATCCTTATTAGTTCTAAGGTAGGAAACTTTATCCGATATTTATTGACTCGTTTCAAATTTTAGTTAAGACCTGGTATTAAGCATCCTTTCAAAAAATCTGACTATGTACCATTGCCCTCTATTGTCAACAGTAGCGCTAACTTTCAGAAGACCACTTTGACTTTTCACTGTGGGATGTATGGTTTTCTTGTGAGTCTGTTTACTGACCCTGTTGTCCACATGGCCGGTAGTCATGCTTGTTGGCTGCTTTTCGTTTATGGACTCCTTGCTGCCCCCCTTCCTGTTCTGATAGCTTCCACTATCGGGTGTTCAGAGAAACCTTAGGCATCTACTTACAGGTGAGACTGAGTCAGGGACTTCAACAGTGGTGGTTCTGTTTAATAATAATACTTTAAAAATTTTTACATGAGACAGAAAATAGACTCTTAAGATTGGCTTTGGAGCTCTGGCTGGTGTGGCTCAGTTGGTTGGGCGTTGTCCTATGCACTGAAAGGTTACCGGTTAGATTCCCAGTCAGGGCAACGTTTTGCTCTCATGTGGATGTCTCTCTCCCTCTTCCTTCCTCTTTCTCTAAAAAAATCAGTAAAAATATTTTTAAAAAGATTGGCTTTTGATTCAAGGAACTCAACAGGAGAATAGAACATAACTGTCCTTACTTTGAAAGGATCAAGGCTTGAAACATCTTTTGGAAAGGATTATGGTTGATTTGGTATACTTGTTTATTTGCCTAAGAACACTAAAATTTTGGCTCCAGAGGCCCATGTAATTAAAAAGAAGAAGAAGAAGAAAGAAAGAAAGATATTCTCAGGTGAGGATTAACCAAAATAATAAATGAATAAATAAACAAATTCTAGCTTCAAGGCCAAAGAGACAGACAGAAAGAAAGAAAGAGGTCCATATAGTGGATAATGAGGTCTTATGGACAACATGGTGTTAAATGATTTTAAGAAAGTGGAAGGCTGACTTTTGGATTTTTTCTCACTTGCTCGTAGAACTAGCATGGTACTTAAGTTTGTCTCTCCTCCATGCTATTTGAAAATTTCTTGCAAAATACAAACACCATCCTGAGTACTCATGAGTTTCTACTGATGATTAATTAATGGAGGCAAATGTCTAGATATTTTTTTCTCCATGTTGAGTCAGTGTGTCTTGTCATATGGTATTTTAGAAATTGTATATGTTGTTTTGTGAAGTTAAATGAAAAGACCCCAATTGCGTCTATTTTCTAACCCTTGAACAAAGACAGAATACTTTATGTATACCAAGAGGAACTTAATAAATGAGTATATAACAAATAAAATTTTTGTCTCATTCATAAACTATTAGATTTAGATGGACTTTAATTAAAATAATACTGGAATTAAACACTTATGAAAACACATCATGGCATGCTGAAAAGGGCTGCATTAGAGAAATGAATGATGTACAGTAGAGACTGTAAGGGAGGATATTACCCAAGCATACAGGATATAACCCAATATCACTTGGCATACAAACCACCAGGAAATCCTATCTCACATGGGAAAGACCAACCAATAGACACCCATGCTGAGATGACATAGATGTTGAAATTATCTGACAAAAACTTTAAAGTACTGATTATAAAAATGCTATAATAAATTAACAGAATTTTTTTAAAAAATTAAAAATAATTTTTTTCAATTACAGTTTACTTTCAATATTATTTAGTATTACTTTCAGTTGTACAGCATAGTAGTTAGACAATTATGGAAATGCTTTTGAAATGAAAGATGGAAAGTCTCAGCAAAGGCATAGAAAACCTACAGGAGAGCCTAATGGAAACTTAGAACTGAAAAAAGTACAGTAACCAAAATAAAAACAGACTTGTTGACAGAGAAAGTGTCAGTGAAGTTAATTCAATCATCAGAATTTTTTCAGTCTAAACTGTAGAATTAAAAGAGGTTGGGGGGTAGAAATGAATAGTGCTCAGCATATGTGGGAAAGTAACAGATCATCTCAATCCTGGAAGGAGAGGAGAAAGTTCAGCATAGGGGGAAAATTCTGAAGAAATTCTAGATGAAAAAATTCCCAAATTTGGTTAAAGACATAAATATGCGGACTCAAGAAGCTCAGTTAACTCCAACATGATAACCTCATACAATTCCACACCAGATACTTCATAATCAGACTGCTAAAAAATAAAGACAAATCTTGAAAGTCATCAGAAGTGATGCATTGTTTGTAGGGGAGCAATAATTTGAATGACTATATATTTCTCAACAGAAACATGGAGACAGAAGAAAGTAGAGAACACATTCATGTAACTTTTATTACAGTACTAGGGGCCTGGTGCATGAATCTGTGCACGGCTGGGGTCCTGCGGCCTGGCCTGCGACCTCTCACAATCCAGGACCCCTCGGGGGATGCTGGATAGCCGGTTTCAGTTTGATCCCTTCAGGCCCGATCAAGACAGGAGGGAACCCTATCCTGTGCGTTGAGCTTCTGTCCTCTGGTGATCAGTGCGCATCATAGCGACCGATTGATCGGTTGATCGTTCCGTCATTTGGTTATAGTTGTTCTATTTTATTATTGTTGCTATTAATCTCTTGCTGTGCCTAATTTATAAATGAAACTTTATCAATGGTATGTATATATACCAAGAAACAGTATATATAGGGTTTGGTATATCTATGGTTTAAGGCATCCACTGGACGTCTTGGAACATATACCCAGCAGATAAGAGGGAGGGGAGAAGACTGCATTGGCAGTTGTGCACAATACCTTGACCACTTACAAGTTATCATGCATGGGGATAAGATATTAACTGAAAAATGTGGACTTACTAGTTAATACTTACAGCTTTTAATACCAACCTGTAGACTTCCAGGCTTGTTCCAGTTTGAGGTTTCTCTCTGTTAAATCACACTGAGCTATGTGACACGCAGATGCTGTATATAAGTGAAGAGTTATACAGTTTCAATTAGAGAGTACATATTTAAAATATTTTTTTGGTGGGGGATGTATCCTAATGGTTTCATTATCAAACTATTTTATCATGTGTCACAAGTGTCCTTTAAGGAAGATTTTTAAAAGCTAGAAGGTAGTGTGAAAATGAAAACTTAGGGTTTAACATTAGTCATCAAGTTGACAGGTCAGGTAGGATTTAATGTTAATTCCAGTATTTTTCCAATTTATCCTTAGGTCTTTTCAGGCGAGAGAACAAAGACTAGATTCTTGTGTTAGAGTTTTTATGATTCTGGGAAGTAACATGATTTCATAGTTCTCACCAGTGCTTTTGTTTTATCTTAACCTATAAAAATTTCTAAGACGTGCTGTATTAATAGAATCACAGATTAAGAATTCTAAAGGCGTCTATTTTTTGTTTTGATTTCATCATTAACCTCAAGGAAGATGTTAAAGACGTTGCTTTGAGAAGCAATGAGGATTAATCATGGTATGTTTGGAAAGAGTTTTGTGCTTCTTGAAAAAAAAGAACTTTAAGTGTTATATAAATTTTTTCTCTTTCTATTAGTTGGGCAATAAATTGAAGAGGTTCAGTTTATTTGAACCCTGTTACTATAGCTACATTCTTTTTCATTTTGGCCTTTCAAATGTATGGCAAATATATAGTCATTGCTGTTATTTATTTATTTTTTTATGAAAACCTTAAGTACATTAACATTCCCAGTTTAGATTATCAGAGTGTGTGTTTGTGGAATTTTTAATAAAGATCACATAGGATGCTTCAACCTATATCTAATGGACAAACCAAGAAACAAACAGTCCTCAGTAGAAGGCATCCATGTTAATTTTAAAGGAATTCAGGAGTGGAAATAGGATTATTTATTACTCAAGATGAATATTCCATTGTTACACATAACTACTGCATATTTGGTAAAACTTTGAAATTTGAAAAGAAGCCTTAGTGGGAAAAAGTTGAGAGAGATTATTTATCCAACTCTGAAATATTAAACTTCAAGGGACAGTTTGAAGTTAGAATTGGGTTATGTTTTGTGTAGACAAAAGGAAGTCTTATTCAATTATCACTAAATATATGTCATCATAACAACAAAAACAGTTACCCTGTGATGTATTGGGATTTACTTATAACCAGGTACTCTACATAACTTTATATATGCTAACTCATTTAATCATCATCAAAATCCCGTCTTTACTATTCCTATATAATAAAAAAATTAATCATAATTTCTTTTTGTGTGTGTGAGAGACATTTGAAAATCTGTCTGAATTTTTGCTAGGACATGACACAGTCCAAATTTCTCTAAACATCTTACCTAATAATAGACAAACATGTAAATTGACCATCCCTTCACTACATTCACCAGCCAATCAGGAGAGTATGCAAATTAACCCAACAAAGATGGCGGTTAATTTGCATACATAGGCACGAAATGATGGTGGAGTGAAGACTGAAGGCTCCGGCCTGGGTCCCAGGTGCCAGAGGAAAACCGCTGCCGGCATCCAGGGGAAGGGAAGGCCTATTGCACGAAGCTCTTTGTGCAATGGGCCTCTAGTTTACTATAATATTCTTGGTAGGTGGGAGGTAGTTAGTAATAATAGTCTTACTGACTTGTGATGATATTATTTTAAATGGTCTGTCCTCCCCAACTATGCTTGCAAGAATCATTAACTATTTCCAGATCAATGTTTTAATAAGGCATGTTGTCTGGAGGTGCCCATGTGAGAAGCAGCTGGGTCAAATGTTAATCAAACTAACTTTGATTTGGGATTTCTGTTTAAAATTGCAATTTCCCCCTTCGTTCATGACATAATACCATGCACTGTCTCCTTGACTGGCAGCAATTTAGCTATTTCTTAGTATGTCAGACCTGTCTACCGTAGAGCAAGACTGCACATATTTTGGGAGAGTGCATTGAGGGTTTACAACAGTGAATATCACTATGTCATATAGCTTATGTTTTAAAAATCAGATCATGTCAAATAAGCCTTCTAAATTTGAAGAGAATCCATTTGGCATTTTCACTTGTGGTAATGATTAAGTGGTAGGAACTTATATTAAATTAAATTAAGAGGAATGCCAAGGGGAATGCTGTACTTAACCAGGACACTAGGTGGCACAGTGAGCTGCACACAGGAAATAGAGCCTAGAGAAGATCTGCCTGGGAGATGGCATCTTATCAGAATCTGTAAGACTCCTTATAAACGTGGACAGATTGAATCGACGAGTTGAATGGCTATTACATCCAGTTACTTCCATTCAAATGTATTCTAGAATTTCTTATTTCTGTTGCTTATACATGTCCTGGTTAGCTACTCACAAAGTGTAACATAGATAGACTTATTGATTTGGGAGTTAAAAGAGTCAAGGACATCTCAATGTGTAGTCCAAGTCACTCTACTTAGCCCAAAGTTAACACCTTCCTCTTCTTGTTCAGTATGTATGAACAGCAGGCAAGCATAGGTTTCAGTATACTAGTACTTTGTTCCATATTATATTTGAAACTTATTTCTTTTTTAAATTTTGTACCTCAGAAAGAATTTCACAACACATTTGCATAGTTATGGACACCAAAGAAGATGAAGAACATGTAGGTCATCATCTTGAAGAAATGCTAAAAAATGAGTTAAATGTAAGTATTCAAATATCGAATTTAATGATTAAAGAGGTGAATGTACATTTCTTATTTTTTGAACTGATCAATTTCCTAGTTAAGCTCATAGCTAATATTACAACTGAGAAAATGGGAGAAGTAGTAATAAGTGTGAGACGGTCTATAGGAATTATTTGCAACTTCTACCAGGAAGGGCTTCCATTATATATTTTTATGACAACATTGTGTGTAAAATGTTTTGTTTGCCAAACTGAAATTATTCAATTTTAATTTCCCTTTTTTCATTAAAATGTCTCACCAGCAATCAGGGCTTATGATGTACAGATGATGACTTCTTAAACAACATCTAGGATAGAATTGTAAAGAGCTGAAGGAAAAAATTCACTTCACTTAGCTAATTTTATCCTGATGGCACAGTCGGAAAGAGAACGGGCTCTCTTATCAGACTGCCTGTGCTCAGCTGTCAGCTTTATAACCTAATTTCTTTGTCTTAAGTCAAAAATGTTAATAATATCTACATGGTGCATTTGTTGGAAGCATTAAATAAAATAAACAGGATTAAAGTGCTTAGAAATGCCTCTGGCTTATGGTGAGTTTTCAGCGAATGTGAACTATAATAATGAAGCTTTCACGGATGAGTTGAAAAGAGGTGTGGCAATATTAAGTAGCAGATACGACTGATTCCCAATCTTCCATCCTGTACTAGATGCATGAACTGTTAGAAATGTAGATTCCTGGAATATATAAAAATTTAATGAACCATAGCCTGGGGTAAGCTCTGGAACCTTAAGTTTTTAACAAGCTCTCTCAGCTGGTTTGATAGCAAGCAGTGCCAGATTCTACCAGTAGCATTGAGAGTGACAACCCAAAGCTGAGAAAATAATACACATCTTAGCTGTCTCTGAGGCATACAGGCCATACTACAATCTCCTGTGTTGCTATTATCTGATGACTTTCTGGGAATTTCCCTTCATCCTTGAAAATTTGAGCACCTGTTTTCTGCTTTCTGTCTCAATTCTACCTGTTAAAAATCTGTTCTAAGTTCGGTGCCCCAGTTTCCCTGCTGTACCTTGCAGGATATTTAACGGTAGATAACTGGCTACCACTGCCTGACCCACTGAAGCATCCTTTTGCCTCAAAAAATGGTCTATTACTCTTGAATAATCTCATTCATTCTTTATCCAGTTAATGCAACAACCAGGAATATGGGGCCCTGAAAGAATATTATTGGGACTGTGGCTATCAACCAACCCTAAATTTCGAGAGCTGTTTGTGCGTGTGTGTTTTAAGTTTTTTAAAATTGATTTTTAGAGTGAGAAAGGGAGAGAGAAACATTTGATGTGAGAGACATTGATCAGCTGCCTCCTGCACACTCCCCACCCGGGATGAAGGCTGCAACCTGGGTATGTGCCCCGACCAGGAATCCAACCAGCGACCTTTTGGTGCACGGGACGATGCCCAGCCAACTGAGCTACACTGGCCAGAGCTCATTGGTTGATTCTTGTATGTGCCCTGACCTGGGATCGAACCCACAACCTTGGGAAAGTGCTCTAACCAACTGAGCTACCCGGCCAGGCCTTAAATTCTTTGCAGGCTGCAAGGAATCCTTTGCTTAGAATTATTACAGTATTCACTTTTTGTTGCTACTTATCCTGTATATGTTTAGTGACAAAATGACATGGGATTTAGGGGTACAACTGTACCTTGCTGGCCTTCTGTGATGTATTCATTACCCTGTCCTTCTCCTTCTCCTTCCAGTGACCTTTATTTCAGTGCACTTCACCTACCCACCCGTTGGGCCCAGTCTAAGTATTGCCATCATCTTAACTATACTAAAAACTAAATACTAAGGCTATTTCTCAACTTCTGACCATTACATGCTGTCATTGCATATCATTTACTAAATTATCCTACTGCAAATATTTCAAATTTATAGGGAACTCCAGGCTACCTGTCTTTTTTCTTTCTTTCAGCTACCTTTTGTTTTATACTGTCCCTTATTTAGCTTAGATTCCATGCTCCATCACTTCTATGGACCATGGCGCTCTTACCAATATCTTCATCTACCTTGTCCTTTGAATGCACCCATTTGGTAAAATCCTATCCAGGTATTAGTCAAACTTTTCAGTTCTCTTCACTGTTACACTTAATCTTAATGATGTTTGGGAGAATCATACAACAGTGCAGATGGTTGCCATTAAAAAGCACTGGTCACCATTCTTTAGTGGGCACTGATGGTTTTAAAGCAACCACGATTCATAGTCAGCTCCCCATTCTCCTCAGTGAATATTTGAAACCTCCTCAAATGCTACTGGGTTAGATGATTTTATTGTGCGGCCCTGTTTAGCAGCATCCCTGGCCTCTACCCCAGAGATGCTATGGACTATAATGCTAGAGACAAAATTACTGGCATTTATTAAGGTTTTCTTTCTCCCTCCGCCTTGATGACTACCTTTATGTTAATGTTGTTACGAAATACCATTGTATTTTGTTTATTAACCTTAACATTTTGGCTATTGTCTAATGCTTCTCTGTCCAGGCAACTCTGACATTAAATAGTTTCTTCTTTCTCCTACCTTCTCCCTTTCAGTATCTAATTTTGAATTGATGTTTTTAAACTCCCAGTTAATACCTGTAAAACAATAGCAAACTTTTATCACATTTTATATTCTCTTCTATTTACATGTGATTATATACTGTATCATATCTCTCAAAACCATTATTTATTCTTAGATCCATAAGTAAATATATATTTAATGCTCACCATGAAGCCTTATGTTGATATCTTGCAAACAGTTTTGGTTCTCCAAAACAAATCCTCCCGTAGATTTCCTCAGGAGGGCTCTGGGATACATTATTCCCAAGTTAGTGCATATGAACAGAATTTTTCTGTGACTGAAAATTCATAAATTTATTTTGGTTAGATGAAAAAACATTCTGGCTTCGAAAAATTATTTCTGAACTTAAGTATACCTCGTCATTGTCTTTATCATAGTCCTTCTTGCACTATTTTTATGACAGAATCTGCAAAGATTTTAAGACTAAAAACTGTATTTCCAGAATCTTCTTCTCCTTTATTCAGTGTGTATCCTGTGCTTAGTATTTTTAATTTTTAAGCACTTAAATTTCTTCCTTAATTTCAAGTATCTAATTTATCTATAACTACAGATAACAGCTATTTTTAAAGTTAGGCTTGACTTGAACTTACAGATTTTATTTGTATAATAAACAAAGCCAAGATGTATACAGATGCTCAAAAGAAAGGAATACCACTGTTTCTCAAGTACTGCTTAGTTGTAATACCAGCCTTTGAGGAGATGGATTGGATTCTTTTTTAAACTAGGAGATAATGTAGAACTTGTAAAAATGTATTTTGTGTGTCCTGTTAATTAGATGATCTTGGTTGACCTTGGAAGGGGATATCATCCATTTCTTTTAAATATGCCCGAGCTTCTAGATTTCCTAAAACTTGTTAAACACAGGACTTACCAGAATGTTTTCTTGCAGGCAGCAACTCTAACAGTCATGGAGTATCTTCTGTGTGCCAGAGACAGTGCCACATGTCTCAATCCTTAAGAGTAACTTACGACTTTCCCCCTCATTTTACAAATAGAAATAGGGAATTTTTGTGGTGTAGTGATTTGCCTAAGATCACATACCTAATGAATGTTGGCGCTAGTTGATTCCTTATAGTTTCTACTACTTAATACTCTTCTAAGGAATGGTGATATAAAAGAAAGTTAGATTTTTCTTTTTGACGTTATACCTAAGTCTAGAAAGAAGTCCCTTTAGGAAAGAAATTTCTGGTTTATATAAATTTTCTCTCTCCATTTATAAGGGCAACTTTATCTTCTGGCATTGTTCAGCGCATAACTTACAGACAAACATCAAATGCCTCTTCAAACATTTTAACCTCTCAGAGCTTTTGTCTCACTTGAAAAGAACATATAAAAAGGATGAAGTCACCACAATTGAAATCCAGGCACCTGTAGGGAAGATCAGTGTGGGTGGAGCTGCTCAGCACACAATGGGAGGATTGTTTTATTGGCATGAAAAGAAAAATGTTTCTCATTGAAACTGGGTATGCTTTGCTTGATTTTGAGATTATACCTTAGAGGTGAACTGAATATCTAAACTCTAATGTAATGATACACACAACATACATGGAAGAAGTAGTTAAAAAGTAAAACAAGGAACTAACTGGGTAAGGGACACCCCTCCACCCTTCATACACATGCACATCTCTTAAATTTCAAACTCATACTTAAATTTCAAGGCTTTATTATCAGGCTTGTTATATTCCTTCTTTGAATTCTTAAGGAATTTGAAGTATTTCACAGAACCTACCTACTTTGGAGATAGAGGTCTCAGAGATACCTCATGAAGAAACTGCTCTCACTTCTCCCTAAGAAGATACTTTATGCTATACATGGTGCTGAGAGTAGTAAGGAATTCATAAGTAGAAAGATGGTGATCATATTTTTTTAGTTCATTAATTCACTAATTTATTTATCAAATAATAAATGTACATCAAGATTTAGTCATTGGATATAGGGAGCAAATATGGTTCTCTGTCTTCAAGGAACATATTGTTAATTTGGGGATAAAACAGTAAAATACAAAAATATTTTAAATTACCAACGGTGGTAATTATTCTTAAGAAAGAGTAAACTGCCTATGTAAGAGAGCTTTGGAAAATCATTTAAAGTTGGGAGTGGAGGGTAGTGAGCTAGAATCTCTTGGCAGGTGTGCCATTTAGTTAAGTCTGAAAGGGTAATCAGGAATAGCTGTCTAAAGAGAAATTCACATGGAATGGCGTGTGAAAGGCACGTAAAGACTTTCATTCATGGTGGCTTAAATAAGATTTCTTAGTTGGAATGATATGATCAGAATGGAGGTGGAAGGATGGGAGACAAGGATAGAGATGGGATCATGCCTAAATGCAGCCTTGGAGTCATATCAAGTGGATTAAGGCTACGGCCACCATTGTTAGTAATATTACTGTGCTTATATTTTGTCCAAAGAACAAAATGAAGTGATAGAAGACAAGCTACAATGAAGACATTATACAATTTACTTCTATAAAATGATTATGTTGGGTGCTATATTCCTTAAAAGTAACATTGTGTAATGTAGAAGATATATTATAGAATTGTACACCTGAAACCTATATAATTTCATTAACCAGTGTCATCCCAATAAATTCAATAAAAAAGGGCACGTAAAGACTTTCATTCATGGTGGCTTAAATAAGATTTCTTAGTTGGAATGATATGATCAGAATGGAGGTGGAAGGATGGGAGACAAGGATAGAGATGGGATCATGCCTAAATGCAGCCTTGCAGTCATATCAAGTGGATTAAGGCTACGGCCACCATTGTTAGTAATATTACTGTGCTTATATTTTGTCCAAAGAACAAAATGAAGTGATAGAAGACAAGCTACAATGAAGACATTATACAATTTACTTCTATAAAATGATTATGTTGGGTGCTATATTCCTTAAAAGTAACATTGTGTAATGTAGAAGATATATTATAGAATTGTACACCTGAAACCTATATAATTTCATTAACCAGTGTCATCCCAATAAATTCAATAAAAAAGAAAATTTCATAGAAAAAAAATAAAATTGTATGGAAGAAGATATGTAGGATTTAAATGTTTTCCGATATAACATTACCTCTAAAAACACATGTTACTTCAACCTAATTTTCTTTTGTATAATAAAGTAAATGAATGCTGATCTATCTTTTGTCCAAACAGGGACTACGGGGACTTTTGGTGTATTTTGCTTATCCACCCCTTCCTGTTTCCTGAAGCACATAATTTAATTATTGTTTTGTGTAACCACAAATGACAAGCAGGAAATGTCTGAAAATCATGTGTTTTCCTGGGTGTCAGGCGTGCTTTGGTTTTTGAGGCTGTCTGTGGTACCTAGTTTATTTTTCCTAATGCCCTCAAGGTTGTGTCTAGTGTATGGGTCTCTGCTTTTTCTTATTGACCTAACTGAATTTGGTGTATGACATATTTATCAAACAAAACATCAAAAATAGCCAATGAAGAAAGGCAGAAATAAAAGAAACAGAACAAATTAAGCCATTGCAGCATTGTAAGGCCCATTCAAAATAGGGCTCTAGTGTGCTTATTTTGACACATAACAATATTTTAGTTTAGAGATGTAAGATTTTTTTATTTTTTGAAGCTGTACACTATAAAACAGTGAAATAACATTGTGAACTCTCCCATTGGGCCTCTGACTCTGAACAATTCCAACAAAGTTAATTTAGTTAGTGTATGTGGTTTTGGTGTATGTACAGGACTACAGAAATTAGCTGAAGACCATCCAATTAAATCCATTCAGTTTATTTGGGATGTTAGCCAGATTTCCTGATCAGTTTTCCAGAGGTAAAAAAGAAGGTTCAAAATTATTGGACCACCTAGTTGCTTGGGATGGTATTAATTATGTTCATGCTGTATTTAATAAAATTAAGAGTTTACAATTCTAATTGGTTGTCATGATTTTAGAATATGATTATTAATGAGGGAATAGGGATACTTCTCCCTAAATATTACTTCCTCTATTTTTTCTTTATATACCTAACATTAATTCACCTTTTATATCTGTCTATATCTTTCAGAAACAGTGACATACTGAAATACTACTCTTCTTAAAGGAACCAGATGGTTAACTTTTAAAAATGATTTTGTATATCTTTATCCATTTAGGAGTGAGATTTTTGTTCACAAGTTTTAGACAGCTGTTATACTGAGTTAAAAGCAAGCAAATAAACCAAAAGAATAGACGACATCTAGCTTTGGGCATGTACTTATAAAAATCAGGTCTTCTAATTCAGGAAATTAATTGATTTTACACACATGGTTAGTATATGTTTTGAAGGAAAATCCTTATAAAAACCTGAAAAAAATTGCTTTTTGGCATATAAATTATAGTTTTTTAACCTTCAACAGTGGATTTTGATGGATATATATATATATTAATTTTCTTATGCTGTTGAAATTGAGATATACAGTTTTAGAGCTTATTCACTGTGATTTTATTGATTTTTTGTTCCAAATATAGGAAGCCATGTTTTTAAAATATTATTTTATACTTATTAAATAATATATTTCCTCTAATAATTTTGAAGATGTATGTCATTTCAACTATTTGCATGCAGTATAGCTCTATAACACCAAAAAAGTAGAGTTTTTTTGTTTGTTCTATGGCTTTAGCTAAATAATAGCTCCAATATTCTGCTTCATTGAATGCTGCCTCTACTTGTCCATTTCATGTTTTATTTAAAGCTTAGTTTAGCATTATTCTTTCCATGCCGTGGCCCCCATTTTTCTGGTTCTTGGACTTCCTACTCACCAGAAATGGTGTGATTCTGCAAATCCTGCTTTTAATCATAATTATGTGCATTTCTCTCACTATCTCTTTTATCACTGATCCCTTGCTCAGTGCTGACTCCTTGCACATATGGTGGGAGCCAGATAAATAGTTGTGGTTAATGGTGATACGATAACAAATAAGAAAGCTTCTGGAATACCTCTGCACCTGGACATCCGCCAAGTATGTTTCTGGAGATAAAAAGGTAGCCGCTGGGCGTCCATCAATCATGTGAACAGTTGAGACGCTTAGAACACAAAGTACACCCGTGAAGTCCTAATTGATTTCCCAACCCGAAGAAAACTGTTTTCACAAAGGGAAGGAAGAGAAGGGGAAAGAGCAGATGTTGCAGAGGTCAGGCGAACTGCAGTTAGCAACAGTGGTCAGTTGGTGGCCAGCAGCCTTCTGTCAGAAAGGAGAGAGGCACTGAGGGGCAAATGAGCTCTCAAGGGTGTTACGGTGGGTGGGGAACTAGGCCCATAAACACCACTTCAAGATTTATTCTTTAGAATCTGTGATAAGATTCTCTATCAAGATATGAACCTGCCTTACTTTATCTAGAATTGTACTACTTGAAAAACATCCTGAGGTATACACATGTTCACATTCTTCTGAAATAAGACACATGATTATGTTTTTGTTATTTTTTGCTCAAAATGTACTTTAATCTTACTATTTAAAAATATTTTTGATCTATAGGCTAAACAATATATATCCACTAGGCTAGTACTATGTCACTCATAATGGAAAGTTGTGTGAGATAAAAAAATTTATTTTTTATGTAAATATAGTAATTATAGTTCTTACTTGAGTGGAAAATACAATAGTGAAAAATGGTTTGCTTGCTCTGTAGTACTTGAAGAATTATAATGGCGGTATTTGGATTGTACATCTATGGGGATGATATTAAATATTCTTTAAAAGCTTATCTAGCCCTAGCCGGCTTGGCTCAGTGGATAGAGCATTAGCCTGTGCACTGAAGGGTCCCAGGTTCGATTCTGGCCAAGGGCACATGGCTGGGTTGCGGGCTTGATCCCCAATAGGGAGTGTGCAGGAGGCAACTGATCAATGGTTCTCTCTCATCATTGGTGTTTCTATCTCTCTCTCCCTCTTCCTTTCTCTCTGAAATCAATAAATAAATATATTTAAAAAAACATTATTAAAAAAAGCTTATCTAGTGCATAGTGTCTTTGTGATTCCATGTGACAGAACTCTTCAGTGAGCTGCTCATACATGTTGATAGCTGATTTTAGTTTCCTTGTTTATTTCCTACCTAATTTAAAATTGGAGACAGAGTGAAAACTATATAGTAGATGAAGTTTATTTAGTTCAGAATCTGTTTTTAATATATGCCTCATCTAGCCATTTTGAACATACTTGTTACATTTGTGATTTGTCATTTTAAAATTACATTAAAAATAAAAAAATAAAATTACATGAAAAAAAAACACACAGCCGAAACCAGTTTGGCTCAGTGGATAGAGCGTTGGCCTGCGGGCTGAAGGGCCCCAGGTTCGATTCCGGTCAAGGGCATGTACCTGGGTTGCGGGCACATCCCCAGTAGGGAGTGTGCAGGAGGCAGCTGATCGATGTTTCTCTCTCATCAATGTTTCTAACTATTCTCTCTCCCTTCCTCTCTGTAAAAAATCAATAAACTATATTAAAAAAACACAAATAAAATTACATTAAATATTTGTCTGGTAAAATGCAATCTTAGTATTTCCCATGTAAAAAGAATGGCTACTATACTAAAATCTTTAAGTCACTAGAATATTACTGCTGTTTGTGTCAGTTATTGGTTCATGAGCAAGTGCTAAAGACCAAAAACTAGAGTTCTCTAACTCTGAATTTTGCAGTAGCTATGATATTGGCATTTGATATAGTTAATTCTTTGCACTGAAGGCTGCCCTGTGCATGCATCATAGAATATTTAATAAAATCCCTGTCTTCTCCACCCACCAGGCCCCGGTACTACTTCCCAATCCACTGTGACAACTGAAAATGTTTCCTGACTGCTCATTTTCCCCTAAGGACAAAGTCACCCACACTTAAAGAACTGCTAATATAACCTGTTTCATTTAATGAACACTCAATTTTAAATTGGCTAGGGGCTAAAACTATATACATCATATTTGTAATTTAAAATGAATACATAGCTAAATGTAATAAACTATAGTCTTTAGTAGACAAATTAAATCATCTATAAAACTGATTGGAAACAGTATTTGTTGGCATGGATTCTAATTAGTAATTTCAAATTAATGACATTTTGACTAGAATATAATTTGCTTGTACATACTTTATTAGGGCATATTTATATGGAAAACAGGCTCTAATTATACTTCTGTATACATTTGGGTAATGTCTGTATTACTTAGAAAAAGTTAAGCTTTTCTAAATGTAAATTAGATTGTGCTATAAATTTGGCAAGAATTTGAGTGGAAAAACAGTTGAAGTAAATAATTTTTTAATTTAGTCACTTATGTTAGTCATACTGATAGATTTAATAAAGATATAGGTGATTTATTTTAGGGGTACAGAAAGCAATAGCTATGGTAGAGTCAGGTCAAAGTTATCTTCTGATTGCTGCTTGGAAGCACACTCCTCAGTAAATGTGTCTACTGAAAATGAAAGAGGACTTTTATGGTAAGGTGAGTTCAAATGATTTAACATCTTGCTACTTCAAAGTGTGGTGACGGACCAGTTATAACAACATCAGCTGGTATCTTATTATAAACTAGAGGTCCGGTGCACGGATTCTGCACTGGTGGGGTTCCTTGGCCTGGCTTGCGCCCTCTCACAATCCAATCATGCACCCCTCGGGGGATGTCGGATAGCTGGTTTCGGTTCAACCCCCACAGGCCCAATCCAGACAGGAGGGAGCCTGACCCTGTGCATTGAGCGTCTGTCCCCTGGTGGTCAGTGCACGTCATAGCACTGGTCAACCAGTCTTTCGGTTGTTCGGTCGCTTAGGCTTTTATGTATATAGATCCAGATACTTAGACTCCACATCACATCTAATGGAACAAAATTTTGTATTTTTAATAAATTCCTAGAGATTCTTACACATATTGAAATTGGAGAGACACAGGTGTAAACTTTATTTCCTCTTCCCAAGATGATGTAAGCTCTATGACCACAGAAGCATTGTTTAGTTTATTGCCAGTGTCTGGCTCAGAGCTTTCAATAAATATTTATTGCTTGAATGAATGAAACTCATCCATCAGTGGATAGGATACTCTACTCTTCATGACTTTTTGTTAAATTAAGACAGATAAGATTTGTTTATGTCAGCTTGCCAATTCTCAGCTTGCAAATGTTTTATGCATTACTATGAAACACAAAGAGGTTATATTGCTGCAATACCTTTTTAACCTATCATCCTGGAAAAAAGGATGATATTTATAAAATATGCCTGCCAAACACAATTTATATGAGCTACCCCCAGTCATTTTTCATTTGCTACAATATTGCCCATTAGTTTCATGTAGCTTAACATCTATCTTACTCAAGGTAGTGAAACTCAATGGAAAAAATAAGCTTGAGCCAATGTGCATTTGGCAGCTTTGTTTTTTTGTTTAGACATTATCTAGATTTGGACATACAAGCTGTATGATAAAATGGGAACCTTGAATTTTTTGTGGTAGTGCTCAGGTTTGTTAGTATTAAGGCTATTTTTCCACTGTACATTCCTGTACTTTTGCATAGAACAGTAATTGGCCTTCAAAGGGAATTTTCAGAAGTGGAAATTAAATGAAAGTGAGTAGAATGATAATAGCAAACATTTAATATAGCAATATGTGCAAGGTTGGCTGACATGGCAGCATTCACACTAGACTTTAGACTTTTTAGGACAGTGGTATTGAGGAGAAGTCTCTGGTCTCAGGAATGGAGACAGCATCTAGTGCATTCTGTGGCATTGCAAATGGATCTTCCAGGCTGAATGTCAGACTCCAACCTGGGTGCAGTGTGGCTTTGAAGCTGAATTACCAGGGAAGCATCAGCCCTTCCCGAGTGTAGTAAGACCCTGGGATTCAGCACCTGAGCACATGGCAGCACCTTGGTCCCAGAGCTGTTCTGCCTGTCCAGCATTTAGGATTGGGAGAACATCAAGACTTTCTCTGGTCTATCCAACAGGCTGGGGTACGAGTCTTGTGGTAGCCACTGGTATGATTCAGCAGCTCCGTCGTTTGTGGTTGGTGATCCATTTAACATGGCAGAATAGGAACCTGGTTCATTTATTACCTCAAAACTCTACCGAGATTCATTGCCTGAAAGCTTTTTTTCTCTGAAGCTTTCCAGGAGGCTAACCTTTAGGGATGAATTCCTGTAAAAATTACTACTTAAATCTCACCTATTAAATTAACCAATCTTCCGAACTCTCTTGAAGTATTGCTTTTACTAATGAATAAACCGCAGGTTGGTCGCAGAGCTAGATTCACACCCAGGGAGCTTGGCTCCAGAGGCTTGTAACTACAAAACGATGCTTTAAAGCTAACTCAAAATAAAAATAAAAACAGTGCAATAAATGCTGAATCCTAGGTTGGCAAAACCTCCACAGACGTCTGAAAATAACCACGAAGAAAAATTTAATTGGCAACTTAAAAGTTGGAAATAGAGAGTACTACTTAAAGGAGTATCTCAGGTGAAGATTTCTAAAAATAAAGGTGGGGAGGCCCTGGCTACTGTCCTCTGGCTGAAGGCCCAGGTGCAGCACCCACAGGCCAGAGACAGCGCTGATCAAGGCAATGACTGGTGAGCTGACGGCCAGTCTCAGCCATCAGTGGGCAGCAGTCACAGCTACAGAGGTTCCCTTCAAAAACCTGGATTTGCATTATAGAAAGTCTTTCCCTCCCAGCTTTAGGAAGCTATATAATGGACAAATAAAAACTGTGTATATTTAAGATATACAACTTGATACTTTGCTATGCACTTTGAAATGATCACCACAGTCAAGCTAATGACCTTATCCATCACTCATATAGTTACCATTTTCTTCCTTTTTTTATTTGATAAAAACATTTAATTTACTTTCTGAGTAAATTTCAAATGTACATACAGTATTATTAATTACAGTCAAACATGATACACAATAGGACTCCAGAATATGTTCATCTTGCATAACTGAAACTTTAAAAAAACTTATCAGGGGATACATGTATCCCCTGTTTTTTCCCAATGACCCCTTTATAACCCATCCTCGTCCCCTGCCCCAGGCCTCCACTATCCTATTGTCTGTGTCCATGGGTTATGCATATATGCATACAAGGTTTTTGGTGGACCTCTTTTCACCCACCCATTCCCCAACCCCCACCTTCCCTCTGAGATTCGACAGTCTATTCCATGTTTCTATGTCTCTGGATCTGTTTTGTTCAACAGTTTATTTTGTTCATTAGATTCCACATATAAGTGAAATCATGTGATACTTGCCTTTCTATGATTGGCTTATTTCGCTTAGCATCATCCTCTCCAGGTCCCTCCATGCTGTCTCAAAGTGTAAGAGATCCTTCTTTTTTACCACTGCATAGTATTCCATGGTGTAAATGTACCACAGCTTTTTTATCCATTCATTCACTAGTGGGCACTTGGGTTGTTTCCACATCTTAGCTATTGTAAATTGTGCTGCTCTGAACATAGGAGTGCATACACTCTTTTTGATTGGTGATTCATGTTTCTTAGGATATATTTCTAGAAGTGGGGCTGAAACTCTGAACCCTTAGACCAATGTCTCCCCATTTCTCCCACACCGCAGCCCCAGACAACCCTAAGACTTTTAATTCTTAGTGTTGTTTACAGGGTAGAATGAAAGCGCATCTCTCTCCAGTTCCCTTCTGTATACCCACATTTGTGCCATTGTTTAAACAGGAGGGGGGTGAAAATTGAGTAATTCAGAATCAGAGATGATCTAGCCAACATATTCTATCTGTAAAAAGATTTTTGAACCTCTGACTCATGGGACATGAACCAAAGCCTTTTAGCCTCAGTTAAGCCTTAACTCTTCTTGAAATGGAAAACACTTGTTGACAGCCTATCGTCTTGCCTAAAATTCATGCTTTAAGTAATATTCTGAATATGCAGATGTTTGCATTTAGTTAACACTAAATTTTTTTAAAATTTTTATTATGATATAAGGAAAGTATTTCATTTTATTTTTTGTATACTTCAGTTTTACTGAACACATTGGAAGATTGTTTTAAATTTTGTTTAAATGTTCTTTGAACCATAATATTTACAGAACAGGGAGTTCTTCTAGCCAGCAAATTGTTCCATTTGTTGTGTTTGAGTGTGGAAACATTAGGAATGACAGCATAGATGATGCTGTAGAGCCTTTTCATAAACAACCTAATAGCATTGTCTAATGCGCTCTTTGTTTATCAAAGGTGTCAAAGACTCCTTTGCTATATTTAGGTAATCTCTAAATTTCTTTACTCAAGCATGGAAAACACTGTTTGTTTCTGCTTGGGAGGAAAGCAATATAACCAAATAAAATAATTACACTTAACTGGAAACAATTATTAAAAGAGTCTCAGTTTCAAGAAGGAAAAAAATTATAATTTTGTTCTGTGTTTTTTTAAAGGGGTACCAAAATTATAATATATTTAATACCGTTTGTAAAAATATTGTGTGTGCATTTCATGAAACTTTTAATTTATCACATAATTGTAGAGCAAATACATTTTTAATAACAACAACTAACACTTATGCTGGGAACTGTGCTTTCTATCTATATCCTGTTTTCTAAGAGCTTATGTTATATTTATTAACTGTTCATAATCGAGTTTAAGAAATATATATTTATATAATAGTTTTAATAAAGAAGCAGTATATATTGAAGTCAACATGGGATGGCCATCACAGGCAAGAATGAGCCCAGTGTTTGTGACCTTAGAGTTTAGGAATATTTGTGTTGCCCTAACCAGTTTGGCTCAGTGGATAGAGCGTCGGCCTGTGGACTGAAGGGTCCCAGGTTTGATTTCTGTCAAGGGCATGTACCTTGGTTGCGGGCACATCCCCAGTACGGAGTGTGCAGGAGGCAGCTGATTGATATTTCTCTCTCATCAGTGTTTCTAACTCCCTCTCCCTCTCCCTTCCTCTCTGTAAAAAATCAATACAATATGTTTTTCAAAAAAAGAGTATTTGTGTTGAAGAGTGAAGTTGGATGGTTAAGATTTGAATAGAATATATGTAGATCTGGAGTACTGTAATGACAAATTCACAATTTTAGATTTAATCTAAAAGGAATTACACACACATTCATGTAATATATATCTCCAAACAGATCCCTTGTTTCGCAATTAAGTTGTAATATAAATTAATTAGAATATTGAACTATATGGAATAAAAATCTCATTAGGTAAGTGTTTGTAATATATGTACCATTCCTTCTAAATCTAGTCTGGGATTGCCACTAGTAATTATCTCTTCACTTCTTCTTTTATCTTATTATTATTGCCCTAGTTCAACTCTTTTCTCTGTCACGTATAATAATTTCTTATTGCTTTCCTGGCCTCTAGTCACTCCAGGTTTTGTTAAACCTATTCTTTGTAACTGTCGTAATTTAACATGCTTCCAGAATCCTCCAACAAGCTAACCAACCTTTCAATTTTATTCCAACATTCTCTGCAATACATTCTTTGTGTAAGGAACGCCCCCGCCTACTTGCCTGTACGGGAATATATCCTGTGCCTTTTTAACATATTTTTCTTATCTGAAATAATTTCCCAATATCCCTATTTGCTAAAATAATACTCATTATTTATGGACTAGTTCAAATGCTTTTTCTCTTGATAACCTCATAAACTTCAGCCAGAATTATTTGTTTTTACATATGGTCCTTGGCTCTCTGTGTCTGCAGCAAATTTGTATTCATTTTTAACAAAGTTGTTTATGTTCATGTTTGGTCTTTCTATCTCATTTGGAAACTCTGTTTCCCCCCTCTATTTTTTCTCTCCTAGCATGTGAAAGTCACATCTGGGCCTCTGGGTCGTGCTGGCAGAGATCTCCAGCAAATCATCTTAGAGCAATGCTACAGTTTTGTTTGCGTGAATGTAAGTAGTAAATACAAATGACCGAAAGCACTTGGGGATCTTACACATGTAATGGGGAAGAGAATCTGTGTTTCTTGATCAGTAAATATTTGATTTTAAGATTTTGATAGGTGAGTTGTGTCATTTAATATGTACTTGGAAGTTTTATTTTTTATCTTTTGAAATCGGAGAATAACATTTTCTAACAAGCTAATTCTCATCATGAGAAGATGTTGATATTTCCTTGGACAGTATTTTCAGTTTTCTATTTTGTACTTAGTATAAAGCAGATAAGACTACACAGGTACAAATTAATAACTGGTACACATTTAATAGGTATAAACTTATGGGTGCTCTTTAAAATTGATTAAAAATTGAGCTTTATAAATATTTTGAGTGATTGTATAGAAGTTCTCATGTTTTCTCCTTGAATTAATTTTTAAATAATTTAAGAACTTCTTTTCACCTCCTTTTACTTTTCTGGTCTTTCAGGTTATGACCTCTGCATTTGAAGAAACCCAGAAACTACTGAATATGCTTAAAGAGAGTCATCTTTCTGTTTTGTATCCTGTTGTTGTTATTTCAGTAAGTGAATTAATGCAAACTTTTCTCTCCAAACATACACTTCCTTTTTGGAATTCAACTTTTTATTTAACACAATTCCATCAAACAGAGGAAATCCATTCAGACCCCACAGAAGAAACTCTTCTTTGTGGATTCTTAAACTTATTCTCTTACTATGAGTTCTATCGACTGCCTCTCCTTCTTTGGTTGAACTGACAGGTTTGGAAAACAATGTAATTCAACCTAGGAACCAATTTCATTTCTTTTTCTTTAT
This sequence comes from Myotis davidii, assembly GCF_000327345.1. Taxonomy (NCBI): domain Eukaryota; kingdom Metazoa; phylum Chordata; class Mammalia; order Chiroptera; family Vespertilionidae; genus Myotis; species Myotis davidii. The sequence goes on from NW_006383016.1 coordinate 9,714,364, forward strand.
TAAAGTCTCATAATGTATTGCTGCATTGAATAGCTGTTTGGATAATGTGAAAGAGCTTTATTTAGCATATTACCAGGATCCCATTAGAGAAGAAATCCTGAAGTTAAAAAAAAAATGAGAGGAAAAAACCAGATGAGAGAAAATTTACTCTTAGGTTGTTTCATCTTCTCTGTTACATAGACAGCAAAAGTAGAGTGAGCAACAGATCAAAGAGAATTCCCAGAAGAATAGCCCATACAACTTTTGGAGAGATCTTTCTGTGAAAGACTAAAAGAATTTACTTGTGTAGCAGAGGGGAATATCTGAGAGCAAAACCAAGAAGAATGAAAACTAGAGGTGAGGCCCGCCACACTACCTGAGGAGCCCAATCTGATCTGTAGCATTTTGCTGTGGGAAGGGGTTCCCAACATGAAATTCTCCAAACAAGTGCTTAGCAATTGCCAAGTTCCTAAAGCTCAGGCCTGTTCCATAGTGTGGAAATCTAATTCTTGTTAGTAAGAGCATTAAGACAGAATAAAGATAATTCGCACTATAAAGACGCAACTCTAGACTAAGCAGTGCAAGTAGAAACAAATTAGCAATTGAAGGAGGTTTAATTCACTGCCCTGTTTGTTGTATTTGGTTATATGCCCCAAGGATAAGTTGCTTGGGTCCTGCTGATTATGGAAATCTAAGTTCCACTTGACTGATTTTAATAGATGTTTTAATTGAAGTTTTTTAAGAACGTTATGAAAATGTACCCAGTGCTGGCAGGCTCTAAGGCTCTGTAGGATAGTGGTAAGTTCAGAATTCTGTGTTTGGCTCTCTGTTCTTTTCTCCACATTATAACTTGCTTAGAAATTTCATTTGGTCCATGTTCCCAAATATTATTCTGAAAAGGCAGTACAGTGCTGTGATGAGGGCAAGGCCTGGATCTCAGAATACCTCAGTTCCCTGATTAGATTTCTTAACTTTTATGAGGCTACTTTCTTCACTTTAGAAATGAGGCTAATAACCCTACCCCTTAAATCTCTTAGGATTAAAATGAGTGCATGCAAAGTTTAGTTGACATCACAGTACTGGGCCCTTGGCAGGAACACAATGTTAGTTTTATTTAATAGTCTAGCTCCTTTTATTTCCAGTTTGGATGAGATGACTCAAAGTGTACTTGCATTGCTTTAATCTGATTCCCCAGCTTCAGTCATACATTTTTCAACATTCTATTAAGTACTTCCTTGGCTATCTTCTCACACCTAGTATATCCGATCTATCCCCCATCAAGTTGACTTTCTTAGTGGCAATGCCCTTGTGGCAGGCACCCAGGTGGGTGGGAATCTGTGTCACTTCTGAAATTTTGTTCTACCTCTGTCTCTCTTTATCAAACACACATGCACAGATAGTTTTTAAACTGTTAGTTCTTCTGTTTCTTTTCTACTGTTGTATCTCAAACTCAGTCCTTTGTATTGCTTCTGTAAATATTTGAATTTAATTTTCTGTTGGCTTCTGTTGCATCCCTTTTTATGTATCAGAGTAAATGCAAGAATTTGTGTGACTACCTGGTGTTCTGTATCAAACTAGGGAACAGATGGACAATCCTCTATTTATAGAGGAAACTAGTGGCCCTGTGCTCATATCTGTGCACGAATCCATGTGCAAATCAGTGTGCGAGTAGCTCACTGCCACTTGCCTCAGTTGGCCATCCCGCCCACCACAGCTATAGCTCTCTGCCCCACCTTCCTGTACCTCTCCTCTGCTTGTAGCGAAACGACCCTTTGCATGTTACCTCTTTATTATATAGGATGTCTTTCAGAACTAGTGTGAATATCATAAGTCTGTATACTGTAAATCTACATTCTATAAACACTATAAAAATTTATGTTAAATTAGAGAATTGTCACTCCAATTATTATAATTAATATTTGTTCACCTGTTATTTTCTTATTGCACAGGTAAACTCAGTGTGCTGATATTAAGGTTATTATTAAAATCAACAAGAAAATGTCACTGGAATATATCTAGAATCTATATCCTTAGGATGGAGCAAATCACTGGGAAAGTAGGGTAAAGAATGGATATTTACAATAGTTAGATTTCATTTCAGGTTCTGCATGGGTTTTGATTGTTATAATGTCAACTTCTCTCTGGCTTTTATGAAAGTGAAATGGGTTAGGAAACAGTAAGTGTAGAAGGTTTTTTTTATGTCTAAGATAAACTGGTTGTAGGTAGAGGCTACTTAAAGAAAGGAACAAAACTTTTCTTGAAGAGTAGAAAAAAATAATTGGGACTTTATCCTAAAAGAACTAGTATATTTATTTAAATTATTCTATTTTATCTTCTATTTAAGAAAATTAGGTTATGTTTGCAAAAATGAAAATTTTTTGCATAATCTTGTAGACAATATATGATAATGTGATTTTCTTCAAGTGATCATTTCTGAAAAATATTTTGGACATATTCAGTTTGTAAACATTTCCTTTATTAATACTTTGATTATCAACATGCTCTTTTGGACTTCTATTCTTATTTTCTTTTTATATATTTTAAGTTGTGTAATTTTGCCAAGTTCTTATTTGTTGATGGTATTGAATATGATTGAAGGAATTTACCAATGTTAATTTGATCAACTTAATGACATCCTATGTCTTGGTAGATGTAACTTAATTTCATTGTAATTATATTGAATTATCAGAATTTTCCAAATTTCTGCAATCAGCTCGAGACTGACTAATGGGACTGTTGACGATTTTGGCTAAACTCCATGCCAGCATTAAAGTGAGCAGACATAGTTTGATGGGGTCACTTAATAAGTGCTCTGTTTCTCAGAGAATCTGTGAGGGTCTGTTTTGTATCCTGTGCAGTCTTTTAACTTCAGGCCTTTGGAAATACATACTGAGATAACAAGCACACCTTGTACTAGGAGAATATGCCCTACTTGAAAGAAAAACAACACTTTTTAAATTCGAGACTGATTGGCATAAAGGAATTTAAAAAATTTCGAATCCTTTCTATGTCTTTTAACAAGAACACTTTATGAACATTGAAAAACAATACTTTCTTTCGTACAGTTAAATAGTGCAGCAATTATGTTTGAGAGTCCTTTTCAGATGTGATTTCTGAAGCTGTTTAGTCCTGTTAAGGATGGAGCCAGAGTCCATCCTGAGTTGACTGAAGTTACTCTTAGCCTTCTCTTCTTTGTGGCTACCAAGGGGTATATAATATTGCTAACACCTTTCAGTTGGCAACTCTCAAGGGTATTATCTGGAAGCTCTTTTTGAAATCACCTGCTACAATAGCCATCAACCTGGGACATGCTCAGTTTTCTCTTTTCTATTCCTATCATGTGTTTTGTTCACTACTTCAATAATAATGAACAGATATTTAGAAAAACAATATATTGAATTTATCAAAATAGTATTAGGGAATTTCATAAAATTTCTGATATAAAAATCACTTGAAAGAACATAGGCTTTTGTCTAAATTAAACAAAACTCAAAAGTGCCAAGAGTGAATTATAGGCTGAATTCTTGGCTGAGAATGATTTGTTATTTTGTGTGTGACAATGAATAAGAGAGTTTCAGGAGACAAAACTAACTACATCTGTTTTTCTAGTCAAGATTATGAAAGCTCTGAAAAATACCTCCACAGGTTTAGAAAGTAAAATAGGGATTCTAATTTATTTGGATCTGGTAAGATTTTTACAAAATATCTCTTGGTACTACTATCAGATGAGACAGTGAACAGTATATTCTTATTTAAAGCTTATATTTTTTTCAATGAACATAGCCCAAAATAATTGGCAACAAATCTAAATAGAAAGTTCAAAATTGAAACAAACTCTTTAATTTTACTTAATGAAGTAGTCTATCACTCTTCCACAGCAAAATAATTTTACAATAACTATTTGGACAGTTACACAAGAGTTCTTTCCTCTGATGATTTAGACAACTTTATTGGTGCTTTATGAGAGATAAGAATCTCCTCATGAATTCCCTCCAACAAAACGTAAGTTATCATGTGGGATTTTAATGCTTTGAAAATTTTAAATAAACCTTCAAAAGTGCCTAATTTGGTTCTAGTTACTGGAAAGTAGTTTATTGACATAACAGATCAGAATATGTGATATTTAAAATATTTCAAAATGTTTACTATTTGAACATGTCAGCAAATAAAAAAATAGAAAACCATCATCCATTGGCACTTGATACTTTTCACATCTGGGGGAACTGTCACAGAGATGTAAATTGTTTCCAGAAGGTTCTACAACTCACCAATGGCAAAGCCAGGAACAGAATCAATCCAATATGCAGTGTATCAAATACACTTGTTACTTTTATGTGTTAAATAATAAGATGGAACAAGATTAAAAATATACATATACACACATATATGAATTTAATATTTCTTCCTAATAAAGAACAAATGACAATTGAAAAAGCATATACATTCCTTCTTTTAAGTGCTAATGAGTTCTTACTTTAGCTTCACAGGGTATTGAGCCTTTATTGAATTTAATTTTTAAACCATGTGATCCTGTTAAGTTTCTTACATGTATCTTTTTCAACTTTTACTTAACTCTTTGTTATGTGTGTGTCCTCCTGTTAACCCTATTACCACTAGGCTAAGAAAATGTGTTATTATGGCACAAGTTCTTATAAAACAAACAAAGAGACCTGTTGTAATTCTTACTGCCTCCATATTGGATTTATTTATATCTATATGCTTTTATATTATACTTCTATAATTAATGATATATTTATACATATGTATTACAGAGCCCTAATTTATTTGTATGTATTTTTGAATGGATATTTTATGTGTATTTAATAGGCAATGAATGACTATGGAGTAAGTCCAAATACCTCTTCTACTTCCATCTCAGTCATGTTGCTACTGTACCTTGATGGCTACTTTGATTTTGTCTTTCAGAAAAGTATAACTTTACTGAATGTTGAAATCTTTGGATGTTTTTACTTAAGATACATTGCAGTTTTCTCTTTCATGGTTGTACACAGCTACAGTGGCAGAAATGCAATCACTTCCACAAATTCTACAAATGTTTTCATTTGTTTTCTGCTAATATTATAAGTCGCAGGTATTTCCTGCCTAAATCAATAATAAAATCTAAAGAATTGTGCTTTAAAATACCTTTTAGCAATTTCAGTTATGAAAGGATTCATATCTAACACAGCGACGAGGAATGAAGTTATTCTTGTAGAAGATATTGAATAGAAAGAATTGACTGTTATTTTAAGTTTAGGAGATCTTTGCTTATGACTCAATGGTCACTGGAAAGTGTGTGTTGTGGGATATAGAAATCCTCTAAGATTAATTGGAAAGCATATGCAATTGATGATGTGTAAAGACATGATTCTCACAGGACACACATTTCTAGTATTCTCTCTGTTAGTGAATATAGGTTGTTCGTTTTCAGATAGAATTATGTTCTAATGGAATGTGCAAATAAATGAATTGCAGAAGACCTTTCCTATGTTTTATGAATAATTATTTTTCTCAATTAAGCACCAGGCTTGGAATCATTATTCATTTTCATATTTTAAATAATTTACTGAGCTTAGTCAGATGAGCAAAATTATTTGTGAATTTATTTGCCAGGGCTGTCCTAGTAAATCAATGCATGAAATTTAACATGAAATGCACAGGAGGCAAAATAAATGAAACTAGCCTTCTTTGTCAGTGAGCTTGCATTAATTTTAGCCCTAAAAAAGAAATTGAACAATTGGTATGGTCACTCAATTTTTCAAAAAATATGCCTGGGAATTTTGTTAGGTTTTTTGTGTGTGTAATGGATTTTGTATTTTAAATAATGGGAACATTCTTTAGCTTAATATGTTATGCTATTTCTTTAAAAAGATGGAACCACCTATTTTTAACATCATTGAAGTTTTAAAATTAAATGTTATATATCTATAATTAATAATAAATTCATGTAATACATATGCTAATATAAATATGCTTCCACAGTTTCCTGGGAAGCCTGAACTGTTCTTTATTGAAAGCATAGAAAGGTGATGGAATCAGTGCAAAAAGCTCCTTGCTCCAAACATGCTTTGGCTTGAACCCCGTTTATAATAAATGTACATGTGGTACTTTTGAAAAGTATAGTATGATGAAGTTTTCCTGGCAGGAGAGGTTTTATTTTATGGGCTTTTGAAGCTTAACTTATTCTACTTAAATGCTGGGGTACTTGATTCACTGGTACCTGCTAGGGTGGGATGCAGCAAGTGTTGTGAGATGTTAGTGTCAGCATTGGAAATTCTGTGGTTTTTTTTTAAATATATTTTTATTGATTTCAGAGAGGAGGGGAGAGGGAGAGATAGAAACATCAATGGTGAGAGAGAATCATTCTTGGCTGCCTCTTGCATGGCCCTTTCTGAGGATCGAGCCCGCAACCCGGGCATGTGCCCTTGACTGGAATCAAACCTGGGACCCTTCAGACTGCAGGCCGATGCTCTATCTATTGAGCCAAACCAGCTAGGACATCACTGGAAGTTCTTATGTGGAAATGACATGCCAGGTTCAAGTTACCTGCATGTCTCTTCTGAATACTTTGAGTGTTATTCCCATTTCTAGGTCTTTTGAGAGAGAAGCATCCATTTCTATTTTTTAAAAGTTTCCTATGATTATGGAAATGACAGAGTACTGAATTTTTTGCTAAGTCAGCAAGACTCCAACTGTAATCTTGTGTGTTGAGCTCTTCCCATTTGTAGGACATGGAATTTGCACTACATTTATAAATCTCAGCCCTTCCCCAACAAATGTTGCCTGCTAATGCATATTATTAGTATAATTTTGTTAGGGTTAATAACAACAGACACTTACTGAATACTTGAAATAATGAATCACCATTCTTTTCTTTAAAATCCATTATCCCATTTAATCTTCAGACCAGTCCTGAGAGTTGGTTATCATAGATGCCATTATCTCATGCTCATTTCACTTTACCACATGACGTTCATTAGGGATGTCAATACTTGCCCTTTTCAAGTAATAGAAACCACATAGTTAGAGGAGAAAATGATTTAAAAATCATTTACTAGTGTGCTCTCATTTTGCCAGAGGTAACCCAGGCCATTTTCTTTGCCTGGATCTGAGATAACTTCTTTATACTAAGGGTTGGTGCATTTTTCTAATGAAGGGCCAGGTAGGACATATTTTAGGCTTTGTGGACCATATGTCTTTGGTGCAACTATTCTACTCTGCTGTTATAGTGCAAAAGCAGTCAAGGATAAGATTTTTTAAAAATAGTGTGGTTGTATTCCAATAAAAGTTTATTTACAAAAAAAACAGGAGGCTGGATTGCACCCATGAACTGTTGTTTCATAAACTTTGGTTTAGATTTCTTATTCCTAAATGACCTATTCACTACAGCTAGTTAGTATCATGACCTAAAATATCTGTTAGATATTTCTTTAGTGGACATATACTCCCTGAGTCATCAAGTCTCATGATTAAAGTATTGCTCATGTACCAGTTTCTATGTTTTTATCTCTAGTCTTCATCATTTCTCTAAGTTTTTACAGGAATGTTCAAGTGCTTAAAGTTTAAAATTTTGAATTCATCTTCTTCCCTCAGGAATTCTCCCTTTCCCAAAGTCTCTGTGTTTCAATCTTGACCTCATCCTAGCCACCGTTCCAACTTTTGCTAATTGCAAATTGCTCAAGCCACTCTCCTTATTAAAATTTTCAGAAGCTCTGCAACCCTACAGGACAAAGCTCAGTCAGATTATAAAGGCTGGGCCTGGGCTGGCTCTTGCTCAATGTCAGGGTCCTTACTCTCGCTGAACACTTTGCCCTGTGGCGGCTCTCATCTGATGTAGTTCCCACATGTCCCCTGTTACCTGACATACCTATGTTTCCTCTGGTGAATTTTTCTACCTGAAACACCATTATTCTAGTGTTTGCTTGCCTGATTGTTGTTATCCTTAAAATTTGAGTGTTATACGGCAAAAGTATTTCTTCTTGGAGTCCTCCCTTCATACCCCTGTGCTCACCCTTTCCCCCTTTCCCAACACAGCGTGAGCAGGCATTCACAAATGACTACAGACTTGAACTTGCCTTGACATTCCTCTTTCACCCTGTTTCAGGGCTGCCTTCTACAAATATGGTAGATGCTTTGTGGCAACTTGCAGAAATGAAGAAGACTGGGAATGAGGAACTAAATAGAAATTACTTCTCAAGTAATAGCTACATTCTATCAAGAAGGATATTACTGTTCTACCTGAGGTTTTAGGACATTATTTGCTCTGTATAAATTTAAATTTTATGAATTTCACTATTTTGTTTTATGTTATCCTGCTTACTTTTTGGTAGTTCCCTTTTATTCCCATTTTGCCTTTTAGAAAAAGAAATTTTGTTTCATTCAACAATTATAATTGTCTAATTTACAGTTTTTATAAATCTTATCTTCATTGTTCATGTTAGAAAGTATACCTTATTGTGTCAATAAATGATTACTATGCTCTTCTTTTAATTCATTTACTGTTTTCAGTCATAAATATAGGATTAAACTTTAAATGTTTCTTATTCCTAAGTGGGACAATTTGTCTCTTGTAAACTGAATTTAGGGGGTGACTTTCCAACATTTTTAGAGGAGGCATTCTTTTTTATTTCAAAATAATAAACTTTAAGTGGATTACTATCATATTGAGCAAGTAAAAAACTTTCAGTTAGGAACACTAATTTTATCTTTTAGTTCATGTGTGTAGCATTTACTTATATATTTAATTAATAAGAAATATTAGGTTATTTTGACCAAGACAAAACTTTGAATCAAAGATTATGGAAGATAGTTGAAGGTTTCTTTTCCTAGTCTATTTCTGCATTTTATTTGGATTTTGAAATATACTGATTGGCCCATTAGATACTTAAAATATTAATAGTTGAAGGAGGTTTTTTTGTTTGTTTGTTTGTTTTCTTGCAATCTATCCTCTTCAATTAAATGGACTCAGAAGCCTGGATCCAGTGAGTAGATGTGGCCTTGTTATAAATATAATATAGAACAAAGGTATCTTCAAACTTATATGCTATGATTACAATATATCAACAGAATGTGATGTTTCACTCAGTGATCTGTGTTCCGCAGCTTACTCTTACACCATCATGAACGCATGTGCTAAGCAGATGTTTCTTAACCATTCTGGCCATGCAAGCTCACTCAGCACTCATAGGTCATGAAAGTGTATCTCATTGTTCGATTCTCTGTGTGCAGACATGCCTAGGCCTGAATTAAAAAAAAATAAATACAGTGCATTTCCATCTTAGGCATTGTAATTTTCTTCTCTACAAGTTTGATTTGGGTCCTGTGTATATCTTTTTCTGTGCTCAACTTTAGAATCTATGGGATACCATTATAATTTTAATATCTTCGTTAATTTGAACATCTTTTTCAGTTTTGAGTCAGTTAAAAGTGTTATATTTATTTCCTTATTGTGGACCCTATTTTTCTGCTTCTTTATAAGCCTGGGATTTTTTTTGGGGGGGGGGGGTTCTGTGTCTATTTAAGGTGTGTTATATGGTTTTTAAATTTTCATTCAACTTGGAAACTTTTCGCCATTATTTTTTCTGCCCTTCTCCTTCTCTAGGGACTTTGGTTACCTGTATATTAGGCTGTTTGAAGTTGATCCATATTTCACTGGTGCTCTGTTTATTTTTTTCTTTTATTCTTTGAGTCATAGTCTTTATTTCCTTTTTCAAAGTTTCATTTTAAATTATTTCTGTTGCTATATTTTCAAGTTCACTAATCATATTTTCTGCTATGTCTAATATGCTGTTAATCTCTCCAATGTTATTAATTTTTTAATCTCAGATCTTGTTTTTCACTTTAGAAGTTAGGTTTAGGACTATTTTACATTTCCTTTCTCTACCTAAAATGCTCATTCTTTCTTGTAGATTTTTGAATACATGGAACACAGTTGTTAAATGATCTTAATGTCATTTTCTATTAATTTTAATATCTTTTTCACTTTCAAGTTGGTTTTGATTGATTGATGTTTGTTCAGAGAAAAGTTAGTAAATAAATATAGTTATTTTTAAAAAATAAGATTAGCTAAACAAATCTAGGCTTCATATTAATCAATGGATTGCTTTAAACTTTTTATTCTGAAAAATTTTATGGATAGTAGAGATGTTAGTTGTAGATGTATGTAATGCTTCAGATAATTGTGCCATAATACAGCAGTGGCAAAGTTATGTTCTTATAGGAGAAATCACTATTAGAGTAACTGAAAAAATGTTCATTTTGTTTTTTTAAAACATCTTTTAAAGTAATGTTAGTTTTTTCTATTGACTGTTTAAAATGTGAAGTTTGGGGTTCATTACTTCTTTGATCTTTTAAATAAGATTTGAAAAAAGTGTACACAAATGTAACATTTGTACTGATATAAAACTCATTTATTTTTAATTCTTTGGATAAATAGAAACATTTAAATCTTTTGTGTGGTTAATAATTTATGCAAAGTACATTTATTTTATTTCCTACCTTTTGTTACATGTCATTATTTTTCAGTCTACTAGTTTTGGTGGCATTTTATTCTGTTAAGATTTACAAATGGGTTGTTAAGCATTTGCTCTGAGTTTCCATGATAGCTTATAACTTAATGAGTTTCTATTCATCAGAAGTATGAGTTGAATTTCTTGATGGCATTAATTTAAATTTGTTCTAAAATGCAGTGATTCAATATTGAAAGCTTGTTCTTTTTTTCTTTTTAAAAGCACAATTCATTAAATTAAAGCAATTTTCATTAATAGAACCCATGTAATTTATAAATAGTTGAAATGAGATGAAAGTTTTTCTAATGTTTTCTAATCCTTAAGATGAACTCTTACTTTGATCTGCTTAGTATTGGCCCGTTTCATCGGTTATTAGATTTCCCTCTTGTTTCTTTGAAAACTTCTGTTTTGAAGATGTTGGGCCTAATTCATACAATTTACTTTTCTGTACACATATGTAGATAATTTTGCAGTATCTATTGTGTGGATTCAGAGGACCTCTGTTTTATCTACCGATTCATTCTAATTCAATTATTTGATAATTACCAGAACTTTCATTTTGACTGTCCTTCCTTCCACTTTGGTGGGCATTAAGCAATGCATTATTTGAATATATATTTATGCTTCACAAATTTACTTTCTTTGTCAAATAAACAAAGAGTCCATTTTCCCTCCTATCGAGAATCCTGACCCCATTTTCAGTCCTTCGCATGAACATGGACTCTGGAATGAGAGAAGTATTACATGCGGGTTTATGGAACATTCCTAATGTTTTTAAGAATATTGTATGTGATGTTAATTATTGTCTTTATTTAATGTGCCTGTCCTCAGAGACAAGTGAAAAAATCACATTTTAAAGTATAAAAAATCCATTGGAATTCCTCTGGGACCAGGAACATATTAAATGGTTGCTGGAAATAGAAAGCATGTGTATGATTGAATGTAGAAGATAGGAGGCCCAGAGAATCTTTTTTCCAAACTTTGTGAGTGGAAACCTGGCCCACCCACAAAGCTATGAAGCTACCCACATGTTATATGTTTAAGCAATTTACTAGTTTATAGGAGTGAATTGCTACCTTAAAAAAAATATATACATTTGGGTGGGGGATAGGAAGAGATCCTTATCTTTATTTATGTATGCATGAAAATGGCATCCTAAATGGGAAAAATTGTTTTTACAGCAATTTACATGTAGCAAATAAGTGAACAGTGCAGAAAGAGATCAAAGAACTCAACCAAATGAAATGTTTTGCTCTATTTCAATGGATGTAAGCCTGTCCAGGCTGTAGGTTTGTTTTATTAAGGCAAAAACATTTACATTTCTCTTGAGTTATTATGATCATTTTGTAACCCTCTGCTGTAGTCATATAAACCTGCCCAGTTTTTAAAATTAAAATTGATTGTGTTCTTTTATCAGCTGAAAGTTTTCCTGGAACTGATAAGTAGCTGCTATATTTAAGAGCTTCAAAATTAGTAGCACAATGAAAAGTATATGTTCAGGTTTCATGGGATTGGTAGTAGGAAGTACACCTGCTGGAAATTATCTTATGCTTTTCATGTCATTAGGCCTACTCTTCTGGCAAAAGAGAACTTGGAGATGCACCCTACTTCTTCAACCTGATTATACATTTTATAAGTCAATATCCATATCTGTTTCTTTAAAATTTAATTATGCCAACTAGCAAAACGTTCAGCATCTAGTAATTACTCAAGTATAGGATCTGCATTAATCTTCTATGTTCTATCACTACATGTCTTGAGTTTCCCTATAACTTAAGTACATACTTGGCTTGATGGGATAACATAGGCAGTTTGTAGATGTATAAATAGCTTGCCTGGAACTCACTTTCATGCACCATTTCCTTAATTGAATTCATGCACTGTGTGGTGAACAGCATTGGCCTACTGATTTTTTTAAGTGTTGTTACATTTCTTTTTTTCCAAGGAGCTTGTTTTTGTTGTTTCTTACCATCTATAGCTGGAGTGAAAGTATTCCAGTCCTGTTTAGATATCTCATGATTTGGTGACAACTTTTAAAAACCATGGTACAATACCCTGTCCAGTGTGGCTCAGTGGGTTGGAGTGTTGTGCCATGCACTGAAGGGTTGTGGGTTCGATTCCCTGTCAGGGCACATGCCCAGGTTTCTAGCTCGGTCCCCAGTTGGGAGCATGCAAGAAGCAGCCAATGGCTGTTTCCCTCTCATATTGATGATTTTTTTGTTTTTTCTTCTCTCTCTCCCTCTTTCTTCCTCTCTAACAATCAATAAAAATTCTTTTAAAAAGCTGACAAAGAAACATGGTACTATGTCCTTCAGTTCAACCTATCTGTTTTTGCTACAGCACAAATCTTTATAAGAAAAATTAATTTATATGTGATTGATAAAGAAAGGAGTTAGGTCCATATAATGTGGAAGTGGCATCAGCTCATATGCAACTTTTCCTAGATAAGAACAGCCAGAAAAACAGCAATAGGATTAAAACTTGGGAGGAAACATGAAAAACTCTCAACTCAGTTGCTGCACTGAATGCAAAAAGCCTTTATACCATTCATTTTTGTTTGATTGATATATTAGTTTTTCAGAGAAATGTGGTAAAACATCCTTCTATGTTTTTCGATTTGGAAATTATGTTTTTATAATTCAGTCATTTGTATGTTTGTCATTGCTAAAACATTATTCTTTGTGTTACAGAAAGAACATGATAAGATGTTTTGTTGTTTCATTTTTCTAAAACAGTGTATCTACATATATATGGCAACCAGAATGCCATAACGACGGAATGACCGGTCCCTATATCACCCACTGCAGCCAGCAAATGGGCTTGATCAGGGGGTGGGTCCAGCAAGCCAATCTCCGGTGTCCTCTCCCCCCACCTGGCCCTGCCCCTGATCAGCCTCTCCCATCCTGATCACCCCGTGGTCTGTCCCCTCAGCCAGCTCTGCCCCCAATTGCCCACCCCCACACCAATCGGGTGGGGCTGGCCGGCCAACCTCCCATGGTCCCTCCCCTGCTGCTGACCTCCAATCGCCCCCCAACCCATTCAGGGGCAGGCTGGTCAGCCCACCTCCCACAGCCCCTCCCCACAGCCAGCCCTGCCACCGATTGGCCCCACCCCACCCCAGTTGGGGCCAGGGCTTGCCAGCCAGGCTCCTGTGGCCCCTACCCCCAGCTGGCCCAGCCCTGTTTGGGCTCTGATCAGGGCAGGCTGGCCGGCCAATCTCCTGCCCTGCCGTTTCTTCCTCCTGGCAGGCCCAGCCTGATCCACCCTTATTGGGTCCAGGCTGGCTGGATCCCACTCATGCAAAAATTCGTGCACTGGGCCTCTAGTATGAGCAGAGACTAAGGGAAGGGATTAGTAGGAGAGAGTGAGGGTGGACTATACTTTAAAATTTTTCTAGTCAATAAATGTACATAAATGAACAAATTGCAATCCTTGAAAGTTTTGATAATTTGGTAATGTGAAAGAATATATCTATTTCTGAATGATCATTCTGTATATGCACTTGCATTGTAAATTATTTATTTTAAGCCTTCATGTCTTTTATATTCCATAAAAGAAAAATAGTACTGTAAAACCACAATAATTTAGAGAAATTATGAAAGATCACCCTGTCCTTAAATTTTAAATTAAAAATGTTTATAAAAGTTGTTTGAATAATTTCAAGAAAATGTTATTTTAACACTGCTAAAAATAATTCTGTATAAGTTTCCTTTAAATTTAAGAAATAGTTTATTATTTGTTAGATATCCAATTAATTACTTTGAATTAGATTCTTCTAAAGAACTTCATGTACTTAAGTAAGCATACTTGAATTTTATTGATATTGTTCATTTAACATATATTTATAAATATTTACCTTCTGCCTAGTTTCAAATTACAAATTATGATTTAAGTTGAGTGAATTGGTATGATCATATTTTTATACATTTGACTCTGTCACAAGTTGAAACAATATTAGCACTTTATGTTTTTCAGCATTTTATTCTCTGAGTGTTTACTGCATCTGTATTGATAAAGGATGATTCATTAATCATATTAAATATTTATGGCTTGGAATGCTTAACTACAAATTAACACAAATTTATAAAAATAATATTATAATTTTAGTTTCTTTAATGTTACATATTCAAAGAAAAGTGAAGAAAAAGTATTCTAATTGTTAATTTTTATATTATTTTTCAGGTGCATTTTCTTGATTATAAATCAGTACATTTTGATCATAAAATGGAAAACCTAATGCAGATTAGGGAACTAGCAAAGGAAGTGAAAGAAAGAAATATTTTATTATGTGGACTTCTCATATATTACCCACAGGTAGGTAAAATGTTGTTCTCTTTAGATTATATGTCCTATAGACTACAGATTTGGTAGTGGGAGCCTGACTTTGTTAAAAGCAAAGAGATGTGTTATTAAGGAAAATATTGGCTGGAAAATTACTTATCTCAACTCGAGGGGAAAAATCAAAAGAAGTGCTTTGATTAGGGGAAAAAAACATGAAAGCTAGCAAATTGTCTTACACTAGGTGGCCCACATAGAATTGCCAGATATGCAAATAAAAATACAGAATGCCCAGTTAAATTTGAATTTCAGATAATAAATAATTTTAAGTATATTCCAAATTTGGAATTTGAAATTTGCAATCCATATTTAACTGGACTTTTTTATTTAATTGGTAACCCTAATGTCATAATTCTTAGCCATTTGTATGATTTGGAATCGCTTATTTATTTTATGTTAGGCTAAATATGTTGGTGAATGTGTTCTTAATCACTTGAAAACAGTGCTTGGCATTCAGATTACCAGAGGACGTTATTTAATTACAGAAAAATCTTATCATCAATGTCTTTTAATAGCAGCAAGTTAGTTAAGCAGAAGGTAAAAGAAATTAGCATTATAAATTTTTTGTGCAGAGAAATGTTATATAAATCAAACCTTTTGGAACCTATTAGAGAAGGTGGATTTTTCATTTTACATAGATACCTTTCATGGAATTTGAAGAATGCTCTAGAGTTTCTTAGAAGTACCACATAGCAGTCAAAGAAATCAAATAGTCAACTGCTTTTTTAATGATTTGGAATAAAGATTATTTGGTACTGACTGCCCAGGAAATGACAGGTATTTAAAGTTATATGGATGATGAATAACAGCTATTGTTGCTGAAATATTTAAGGTGCTTTTAGCCTGAAGGTAACATTTCTTTTGAAGCAAGTGAATTTTCATCAATATAAGGTTTATCTTTTAGCGAGTCCCTTAGTTTTCTTTAACTTTTGAGTTTGTTTCCTCTGCTTCTAAAATATAAAAGCATGACCTCCAGTTAGTCATCAAGAACAAGGCATACTTTGCTTAGAATCATGGAATTGTAAACTGTTAGTGCTGTAGGGGCTATTGGTGTTAGGATAACCAAAGCCTAAAGGATACATAAACTTCTCCATGGACATATAACTGTCAGAGCTCAGGAATATTTTCTGTTCGTTAGATTGTCTTTGATTGTACTCTAGATTATTACAGTGGTAAAAATAAATCAGTTCCTTCTTTTGTGTCATGCAAGGATCATAGATGCACACCTGTGCCCACTATACTGACATAAAATAGAGTTCATTGAGGAAAATCTCAAAAGCTGAGAAATGGTAGAGTACACACAATCCCTGGGACTTTCTTCATTCTATGATTTAGGCTAAGCAAAAGGGACCATGCTGGCATTCCAGTGGTGAGTATGGTTGCCAGATAACTATAGCATTCCCAGTTGAATTTGAATTTCAGACAGTCTATAAATTTTAGTATAACTCCTAATGGCCCAGTGCACAAACTTGTGCATGGGTGGGGTCTGGTGGGCCCACCCTGATGGGTGCCATTGGAGCTGGGCCTGTCGGGGGGAGAGGATGTGGGAAGGTTGGCCATCTGGCCCCACCTCTGATCAGGGTGGGGGAGGCCTATCAGGGGCGGGGCTGGCTGGGGGAGGGGCCGTAGGAGGTTGGGGGGGTGGTGATTGGGGCCTGGATAGGGCCAGTTGGCCACTGCAGTGTGCATCATAGTGACCAGTTGTTCTGGTTGTTCCGCCGTTCCAGTAGCTGGGCTTTTATATATATAGACTAGTGACCCGGTGCACGAAATTCATGGACATTAAAAGGGAATTAATTTGAGGAAATATTTAGCCCACCCTGATGGGTGCCATTGGAGCTGGGCCTGTCGGGGGGAGAGGATGTGGGAAGGTTGGCCATCTGGCCCCACCTCTGATCAGGGTGGGGGAGGCCTATCAGGGGCGGGGCTGGCTGGGGGAGGTTAGTAAAATGTATATGAAAATCTTCCTCCTATCAGAGTCTGGGGCACGCCACGGGAACCAGAGTCAAGTCCCTGCCCACCCACGTGGGTGCCCACCCACGTGCACCTCAAAATCACGCGAGACCCAGATCCGGCTGGCCCCAGCCCTGTCAAGCCCCACCAGGTGGGGGGTGTGGCCTCAGGTTGCCTGGCCTGGCACCGGGGCGGGGGGTGCGACCTGATGTCCTCCGGCACGGGCAAGGGGTTGCGCCTTGAAATCCCCTGGCCTGGGCCAGGGAAACATGGCATGAGGTCCCCCGTCAAGCCCCACCAGGTGGAGTGCGTGGCCTGAGATCCCCTGGCCCAGGCCAGGGTGGGAGGTGTGCCTTGAGGTCCCCCGTCAAGCCCTGCTGGGCATGGGGCATGGCCTGAGGTCCCCTGTCAAGCCCCACTAGGCGGGGGCACAGCCTCAGGTCCCCTGCCCCAGCCCACTGCCATGCAGCCTCAGGCCCCTGCTGATTGCTCGTTAAGGCTCGTTACAGGAACTCGGCCTCCACTGTGGGTGCAGCCATTTTGTGTTATGGGATCCCTGCTTCTGCTGTGGGTACAGCCATCTTGTGTTATGGAATCCCTGCCTCTGCTGTGGGCGCAGCCATCTTGTTATGGCATGATGGTCAATTTGCATATTCCCTCTTTATTAGATAGGATTAGAGGCCCAGTGCACAAAATTTGTGCATGGGGGGGGTGTCACCTCAGCCCAGCCTGCACCCTCTCCAATCCAGGACCCCTCAGGGGATGTTCTACGGCCAGTTTAGGCCTGATCCTAGGTATCAGGCCTAAACGAGCAGTCGGACATCCCTCTCACACTCGGACCACTGGCTCCTAACTGCTCACCTGCCTCCCTGATCGCCCCTAACTGCCCCCACCGCTGGCCTGGTCACCCCCAACTGCACCCCCTGTCGGCCAGGTTGCTCCCAACTTCCCCCCATCACTAACCTGGTCACCCCTAACTGCCTCCC
>NW_006383016.1:9732395-9745634 GCF_000327345.1 Myotis davidii
ACCCCGTCACCCCACGCCACCTGCTGCTCAGTTGTTTGGTCAGCCCTCACTAATGCCCCTGCCGGCCTGGTCATCCCACACAGCCTGTTCAGTTGTCCGTTTGGTTGTTTCAGTTGCGACGGTCACTTAGGCTTTTATATATATAGGTATCCAAATATTATATAGAATGTACTTGCACTAAAAATTCTTTGTTGTTACTCAGCAATTTAAATATAACAACATCTTATGTTTTTATTTGCTAAACCTAGTAACCCTTGCAGAATTTATATTTGCAATAAAACTGTTCATTTTCCCACCCCTGGCATGTTCCCTACATTTGTGGAATGGAGTCAGGTGAGTGTATATGTGACTCTGTACCTGTGATGGCTACCTGTTTGGAGAGGTGGCCTTGATGGAAAGGAGGAAACTTTGCCGTCTATTGGTTGGTATCTGCTTCATTGTTTTGAGCAAAGTTGGATCTGCTAAGCCAGCTCTCTGCTAAGCTTCCAAAAGTGGGGAGAAGATGGTCCTGCAAGGACTTCAAGATATGCCTCTCTCTTTTCTGTTTTTTTGCCACTCGAGAAGCCATGAGCAGCAAAGTCTCCCAGGACACTCTGTAGGAGGTGGTGCGTGGGGTTCTGCATGGGAACCACCGCAAGCATGAGAAGTTTTTGGAGAGAGTGGAGCTGCAGATCAGCTTGAAGTATCATGACCCTCAGAAGGACAAATGCTTCTTGGGCACTGCCAGGCTTAAATCCACTCCCGCCTCAAGTTCTCCATGTGTTCTGGGGACCAGTAGCACTGTGATGAGGCCAAGGCTGTGAATAACCTACCATGGTTTCCAAGAAGCTGGGCAGGAAGTATGATGCCTTTTTGGCTTCAGAGTCTCTCATCAAGCAGATCTTAGTAATCACAGGCCCAGGCCTGAATAAGGCTGGCAAGTTCCCTTCCTGTTGACCCCCAGTGAGAACATGGTAGCCAAAGTCCACAAAGTGAAATCTACGATCAAATTCGAGATGAAGAGGTTGCTTTGTCTGCCAGTGGCTATTGGCCATGTGAAGATGACGGATGATGAGCTTGTGTACAACATCCTCATAGCATCCTTTTAGCATAGTCAGTGTCTTTGCTAAAAAAGAACTGGCAGAAAATCTGGCCTTTATACATCAAGAGCACCATGGCAAGCCCCTTGCCTGTACTAAGGCACAGCTGAATAAACCATATTGCTATCATTTAAAAAAAGATATATGCCTCTCATAATTTTAGGAAGCATACTTAGGTGCAGCTTATCTCTTCTTAACAGAACAATAATGAGGTTGTTTTCAGATATGTGAGAATGTTTAATACATGTTTGTCCTCAAAGATCCAGGTGTGAGTTAACTCTTATTAGCCCAACAAGTTGTCCTGTGCATAATTCCACCTTAAATAGTATTTGCCAAAGATCCACTGATGTTCAGTAGCTATGCCATTAAAAAGGGGCTATGATTGAAAAATGGGAAGCATCAAGGAATAGAGTTAAACAGACTTCTTTAATGAAGGCCTTCTCACAAATCCATTACATACAAATCAGTGATTGATCTATTCAAATTGGGGACAAGGGGTGTGCCATTTTCCATGTTCTCCTGTAACCCTTTAACTGTAGATAATTCATGGGATTAATGTTCCATAAAACAAACTTGGGGAAACATTCCTCACATATATGCCCTACGTAAAGAAACTTCTACCTCCAGACACACTCTTTTTATACTTCCATTTAGTTATACTAATTTTTCCATTTAGTTATACCAGTGTCTCTAATATTGAGTGCTTACGTAACAGGCATTCTTTTAACACTAAGGATATGAAAAGATATAAGGTGAATCTTCTGTTTATTGTTTAGTGAAAAGAGTGTTGGTTTGTTCTTTCCATGGTGGTGTAAGATACAACTTTTTGTAGTGTACCTACATTAGACTTTCCCCTGAATCTAATCCATCTCTGTGATAACCATTAAGTTGTTTACATAGTTACAGTGTGTTCTTTTAAGTCTCTGATTAATGAAGCTTTTCCAGATTTTTAGCCACTTTACATAAGATATAACATCAAGTGCTTCTTTGGGTAGGTTTTCAGTTAATGATATTCCCTTCTAGAAAGAGAGAATATAGTGAACTGACTTCAATACCTGTGGTACACATATAGTCTTTCTGGCTTAAAGAAGACCAGCCTTGTTATGACATGATTTTTCTGATAATGTAGATGGTCTTGATTTTTTGGCTGCACCTTCACTGTGTTGATGTATATGATGTTTATAGTTAAATAGAATTATGTAAGTATATTTTTTAAACACATGATGCTGTTAAGCTTTTGTTTGTGTAGAATTCTTTTATACACATGTATAAGACTTTCTGTGTTTGGTGAATTTAAACTTAGTTTTTTTCTAGTATTTCAGTCTTACTACCTTTTTTGGTATAAACTATAGCATAGGATTAATTAGCTATCATTTCTTTCTTCATATAATTTACAAATTAGATGTTGTTTGTATTTTTGAACACCTTTAGGGAAACATTCATTTGGAAAAGGCTAAGATAGATTCTTTTTTTTAGTACCTCTAAATGTTGTACAATACTGTTTGTGATCAATTAATGATAATTCTTTGATAATTCAATAACTGACAAATGCATCTAATTGCGTACTATTTCAATTCAATTTCTTTATATTTTCTCTAAGGACACAAGAAACTAACAAATCCTTTGCTTAACTCTAGATATGCTCCATATGTATGCATTTTTCTAATAATAAAGATATTTCTTGTTAATTTATTGAATATGTTAGTTCCTTAGTTATATCAGTATAATAAAGCACTAAATAACCTTTTCCCTAAAACCTGGTTTAAAATATTCTAGTGACTCAAAATATTAAAAGTTTAAAATAAGTTCTTTGTGGGTATCTTAGACTTAAGGATCAAAGGCCTGGCTTGACCATTTATATATAGTATAAAGTTTTCTGACTCTATTGTTCAGTGCTCAGTTCCTCAAATTGTTAATAAATCAGAAAATATTTGAAATTTATGCTCTAGACAAGAAATGCAGCATAAAGTTTACCTTGACAATTTGTTAAATGGATTTAAATCAGGTCTTATCCTTCTTTCTGAAATAATCATACAGACACAACTATGAATAGTATTAAAACCACATCTTATAGTTTAATCCATATATAAGTGTTCCCTTTTAATAATTATATACATAAATGTTACTATTCATTCATCCTATTATTTTAACTTTGTTGGGCAAGTCATCATTGAGGACCAAGATATAAAATTATGTGTTTGGGGCATGTGTTCTAATTATTTGAAAATTTATGTCTGATCGTATAGCAGCGAACTTATAGAAATTTGGTATTTCTGGAATGAACTCTTCAAGCCAATACCTTGAGTTCACAGTACTAATTTAATTGAAGTCTAAAATATTTTTATGATGACATTTTTTCATGGAAGTATTTGCAAGTATACATTTTGAAAAACAAATTTGCATATTAACTTTTATGATAATAAAATTTATAAAGTCTATAAAATTTAGAAAGTTATATAGCAGTTTTCTATTTAACATGCTCAGGACTTTAGAGATAAAAGTGAACAGGTTCATGGTTAAAGAGCTTCCCCAAATTATTTTAACTTCTTATTTATTGCACTGGATTAATGTCTTCCCTTGTGATTGAAAAACTAACTTTATGATCTTGATAAAGTGATACCAGTTTTCTAGGCCTCCAGTTTTTCATGTAAAATGCAGAAGTCAGAACTATATAAAGTCTCTGTGGAATGAGACGGTGAAGACACAGATGTGCAGGCTGTACCAGGTGGCACCATCCACCGTCTCCTCTGACACAGGAAATTCTGGAGCTGAGCCTGGGTTTTCTTTTCTCTTCATATGTGACCATAAAACTTACTGTACTATTATTTCCTTATTTTATTTATACATTATTCATTATAGTTCAAGTCTCTTATTATAGTTCACAGAGGGAATTGGTCCTCCCTCCCCCCAACCCCCAACACCTCGAAGTAGAAGACAAGGGGGATGTCTTTGTTCTGCTGCTGTAGCATCATACTAGAGACTGGGTGGCTCATAAACAACAGACATTTACTGCTCATGGTTCTGGAGGCTGGAGTCCGAGGTCAGGGGCTGGCATGGTGAAGACTCTCTTCCTGGTTGCAGACCCCCATTTTCTCATTTTATCCTCACAGTGGGGATAGGGTGAGGCCTGGTTGGGGTCTCTCTTAATTGAAACACTGATCCTATTTGTGAGGGCTCCACTTTCATCACCTAATCACCAACCTAAGGCCTCACTTTCTGCTACCATCCCATTGGGGGTTAGAATTTCAACATATGAATTTGGGGTGGAGGACACAAACAGTCAGTCCATGACTAGGAGTTTTGTCCATCAGAGAGAGGTTAAAGAAAAGAGGAAACATGTTAGCATGCCAGGGAGTGTGCACCGCTTTCGTCTATCCCTTTCCCCTTTCTTCTCCTTTGAATTGTCATTCCACTGGGTTTGATATAGTGGGACAGAGCACTTTTGCAAACACTGTTTGGTTTAATGAGTGTTTTCACAAGATGGAGTTACTGGAAAGGGTGCACCAATCAGCAGAACTACGAGAACCAAGCCCTGAAGAGGTCAGGGGATAAGCCAGAGGAGCTCTATTAACTCTTCCTGCTCCTGAATGCCACGTTTCCTTCTGCTCCTGTAACTATAGTACCAGAAGGCATACAGAAAAGGAGAACATTGCCAAAAACAGCTCTGTACTTTAAAAAAAAGATTTATAAAAATCCTTCTATACAAGTCCAAATTAGGACATGTTACAATGAAATGAAGCTTTTTTGGTAACAACATTCAATTAGATAAAGCTGTGTGAATTCATCTGTCACAAAATATAAATGAGATCTGTCTGTTTGATGGTTTAAATACTATTGTCCTTGATTGTCTGGGTTTTGAAGTGTGTACTGTAAGGATACTCAGAAAACATCCTTGACCATGAATCTCTTTGTAATTACCCTACTCTAGGATACCTTTGTGCCAAAAGACCTGCATTGGTAGAATACAATTAGCACCAATATTTTCCTCTCATATGCACTTCATTTGCTTTGTGTCTTCTAGACATGAGCTATTCTGCAAGTATGTGATCCTTTGCAGAACAAATAGGCATATGTTGTCAAGTAGCAGAACATGGATTTAAAAAAAAAAAAGATAATCTTGGGGTAAGCTAGACTTAAAACTCTACTTCCTACAATGCACAATTCCTTGGAATTCAATTGGGAATTATTTACTAAACACACAGTACTTTCCATTGCAC
This sequence comes from Myotis davidii, assembly GCF_000327345.1. Lineage (NCBI taxonomy): Eukaryota > Metazoa > Chordata > Mammalia > Chiroptera > Vespertilionidae > Myotis > Myotis davidii. The sequence continues at coordinate 9,737,692 of NW_006383016.1, forward strand.
TGACTCACAAAGCATGCACACCAAACAGGCAGCACCAAATCTGTTTACAGAAACCCATAATACCCTGTGCAGAGTAATCACGCTCTTTTGATGTGGGAATGTTTATGAGACTAAATATTTTTCACTTTCAATATTGTTTTGGCTTTTATTGTTAGACTTAGTCATTCTTTGGGAAAATGTGAAGGTCATAAAACATAATGCCTTTTGAAAATTGAGTACGTTTGAAAAACAAAACTGTCTTGTGGAGTTTGGTTAGCTTACTTGGAAGACCTACTAGAGAGGGTGGCCGTCAGCTATTATACTTAGATACATCTAAATGACATGGGATATTAGATACAAACCTCTGTTACAGATCTCCCCTTAATTTTTTTTAAATAAAAGAATCAACTTTTATGAATGAAAATGGCCATGGAAATTTCTTAATGAACTAATTCCTTTGAACAGTGTATTTGTTTGCTATTATTGCATAACAAAGTACCCCAAAACTTAGTGGCTTAAAAGCATGATTATCTCCCAGTCTCTGTGGGTTCTCTGGCTCTGGGCAGTTCTCAAGGGTATGGTCATCTCTAGGCTCCACTGGGAACAATGTGCTTTCTTAGCTCACTTAGGTGGATTGGAAGGAACCAGTTCCTCTGGGCTGTTTCATGAGGCCTCAGTTCTCCACAAGCTTGTGGATGGGGTCCTGCCTGTATTCCTTGCACTGGGGGCTGGTCCTTAGAGCATTCACATCAGTGCTAGCAAAAGAGAGAACTAAGATGGAGGTCACAGTCTTCCGTAACATAATCACCAGGTGACACCCCTGCCACCTTATTGCATTCTGTTCATCTGAAGCAAAGTACTACGTTCCACCCACATTCAAGGGAGGCAATTACACAGGCATGGATACCAGGAGCTGGTGACCACTGTGAGCCATATTGGATGCTGCCTACCACCGTAATACGAGTGCTAATATTGCAGACTAACAATTGTATTTATTTGTACCCATGCAAATTAAGGGGTTTGTAACCAAAACAGGGCTAGAAATATTTAAATGTGAAAAACAACAACCATACACATAAACTGTGTGTGTGTATATATATATGAAATTGCTTACTATAGGGCATGCTTTATTTACATTTTTAATTGTTTGCCACAAACAATTAAATATATGATTACACATACATGCATATATTTTTCTCTTGACATATTAATAGTCACAGCCAGGGCAGGTTTAACAGGGAGGTGGAATGCCAAAGACATGGACACTTGTTTTTACGTTTTCTGTATAGTTGTTTTTAAAGAGCTTGATTTAGGCCAGATACATATCAAATGCATTGGGGACATATATTTAAAAATAGGCTATATTATTTCAATTCAAGTTAGTGAAGCCAGGTAATAAAAAAATCATTGCTATAAAATGACTTTTTGGTGTTGCATTTGAGAAAGTTGACCCATTACCTTAAAAGCATGTAAGTGTTTTGTCTCAGAGTCTTGGAAAAGTTTCCAGGAAACAGACTTGAAATAGTAAGTGAGAAGGACTAGAGACAAAAAGAAGGCAATGAATCTGATAACTGGAATCCTGCTGGTGGTAATCTTCAGGGAAGACATGTTTGTGCACTTGTAGAAAATACTGAGAAACTTCATTGGGAGTAATATTGCCCCCCAGTAAAACTCCTGCTGTATTATCAATGTCGTTAAAAAGTTGAAAATAACATTTAATTAAATTTCTGAAATTTGGACTAGTAAAATAGAAAAAAATAAGCATGAAAAATAGGCTGAAAGAACAAATTGGATAATTAGTCCCTAGAAAATGGAGACTTTTCTAATGTATGTGGCATTATTTCAACCTTTTACAATAAAATGCATTGTATATATCCTGTTCATAGCAATCTTATGCAGACTTTCCTTAAATAACATTAGAAGGAGGGAGATAACTTTACTGTTTATTTTCATTTTATGGACACTAATTATCCAGACTGCAGAAGCAGCTGTACAAAGAATGCTAAAATTGCAGTGTTTAACTGGATCAGGCAGAGCACATGATATGCATGCTAGAGACTTGAAAATCTCAAGTAGATTGAGAAGTAAAACTAAACAGGAGAAATGTGAAGCCAAAATAATTATTTTGAGGTTTGACATCCTATGTCAATGAGTCTGAGTATTTTGAAATATTAGTAACCTATTGACTGTTAGATATTCCATGTAATTTAGATTAAAGGTAAGATTTCCAAAATCATGGACTAAGAACGGTTTTCCAGCAACAACAAGAGTTGGTTGTATGTAAATTTCTTATTTTCTGCCCCAAACAGCCATATTTAGAAAAGAGAATAGTTTGTAAAATTAGAACATGTGTTTATTTTCTCTGAAAATCCTATCAGCATTTCTGATTATGATCACAATGGAAATACAGAGTTGACTGTCTCCACTGAGAATCGGGGAGATATGAGTAATGTTTGGCATATAGATTTGTGTTTGGAAAATGGTGAGGTTTATTAGTTTTCAGTTCATCTCATTGCTCACTTTTGACAGTTGGTAAAGATATATTTTAATTAAGCCTCAACTTCCTCTTACTGAATGCATCATGACAATTATATACTAATGCTATTAGGAAATGAGTTGGTTTAATAACAAACATATCTACAGCAACTCTTTTAGAATCTGGATTTTAATGGACAGAAAAAACACAGATGTTTCACAAAGGCACTATTCATGATTACTAGTATTATGCTTTGGCCAGTTTTTATATTTTGTATATTTTTAATCACCATATTATGCTGAAACCCTGTATCAGGAAGAATATAAGGAAGTCGTGTTTAAAGAGAACCAGAGATGATTTACCACATTTTTCAGCTAAACATATATATTTTAATCTTTTGAGTTTTTACTCTATTTCCTTTTGAAAAATGTGATTCTGACCCTAGCCAGTTTGGCTCAGTGGATAGAGTGTTGGCCTGCAGACTGAAGGGTCCCGGGTTCGATTCCATCAAGGGCACATATTTCAGTTACAGGCTTCTCCCCGGCCTGAGCCCTGGTGAGGGCTTGTGCATGGGGGCATCCAATCGATGTGTTTCTCTCACATCGATATTTCTCTCTGTCTTTCCCTCTCACTTCCACTCTTTCTAAAAATCAATGGAAAAATATCCTCGGGTGAGGATTAAAAAAAGTGATTCTCATTCTATCTGTATGGCCCAAATGCTTCTAAATCATAATAAATTTTATAACTAGGACACAGATCTGCACCATGGACAGATTTTAAAAAAGAGGTATCAGGAACACAGTAAACACATTGTTTACTATGGGACATGCTTTCTTTATGTTTTTTTAAATTGTTTGCCACAAAGATTTTTTTGGTGGAAGTACTGAAAAAAAGGAAGTTTGATTTTTGTTTATAGTTTTTCAAGTTAAAATTAGGGTCATGTGCAATATATTAAAATAGGGACCATTAAACTAATTTATAGGCTATTTACTGGAATGCCCTTACATTCAGTTTTCAGATTTGAGCCAACCTTATGCTCTGTTCTTATAAAGTAAGATAACAAAAGAGCATTTTGAGGGTTTGCTGCTATGAAAAGGTACTTACTACTAAATACCAAACTACCTAAAAACTTCTTTTTAGTGTATGAATGTATGCATTTATAGTATTCTGAGGCATCTACATTGTATTCTATAGTCCTAATTCCTTTCTAGTGAAATATCAGGTCATTTCTTGCTTGTCTACTATGGAGATGCCTTCAAGTCTGACTCAATCTGTTTAGTTTTGAATTTTGAATAGGAATAATAAGTTCTGCTAAATATGTATACCAGAGTTTAACATAATTATGCCATAGTCTTCACCATCTTAATCCTCTCATCCCTTTATTAAACTTCTGACTTCATATTTAAGATGTTTTGATGCAATTAAAGGATTTAGGCTCTTCAGGGAGGGTGGTCTCTCTCTTTTTAATGTAAGAAAGCCCAGGGTTCGCACAGATTGTTTTTCTGACCCTCATGAGGAGAAACAGGCTAAAAACCTAGATTACTAGTAAGAAGTTGCTAAAAAGGCAGTTTCTGAGTTCTCCTTTCAGGCTCATGAAGAGAATAAGTATGATCTAATATTTAAGATGAAGATACTATATAATTTTCCCGAAATGTGCAATTCATAGAGCAAAGGTTGAAACATGCAGTGACACATTTCTAGACCTTGATAGCAATTCAGTAATGAAGGCATTGCGTTTAGCCTAAAAACTACCAATCAAAGAATTGTACAAACACAGTTGCGGAAGAGCTTAATTATTTTCAAAAAATGAACTGGCCACTATGATTTCAGAAAGCCTCAGTCATATTTTCTCAAGTTGTGCCCTCTGTTTTGTGGTTTGCATTTTCCCCCCATAAATTGAAAGAACAGAAGGATTTTGCCAGCAATGTCTTCAGAACATGATTTTCTTCTCAAATTTACTTTCTCAAGCAAGTCACAAGTGAATGCTTCTTACCTTTCCTCATATTGTTGTTGATTGTTTTAAGGCCTTGGAGAGAAAGGTTTTTTTGGTTTTGTGTTCAAGTCTGTGCAAGAAAGGCCCTTTGCCAGGCAGCAGGAGGAAGTCACGTGACGTCTGAGCTCTGACCCTTGCCCTGCATGAGAGAGGTTTCACTGACAGAACTGTATCAGATTCATTGGGTGTTAACATTCATCGGCTGTTTGTAATTTGGATTTTATTCTCACAGATATGTGTATCCCAGAGGTTGGCAAATGCGACCCTTGTGGTGAATTCATGAAAATAAGTCATGGGAAGTAGTTTCTTTGCCAGTGTGGCTGGATCTGTGGAAGCCTCTGCCTTGAGATGGCCGACCTTTTCCGCTAGTGTACCTTTGGGAGCTCATGTAATTAGAAAGCACATGTGCTAAGGCAGAATAACAAAGAGCTGCCACATCTGCGCTTTTCCTGACTGTAGTATACAGTAAACAAAAATAGTAAAATCCAAAACACCAAATTATGATTTCTAAAACATCTTAGAAAAGTTACAGAAATTACTAAATTTGTGACTAGTGTTATAGTTTCCCTGACTTTAACAAGATTTATGAATGAAGGGAATTTTTCTCTCATGACCTTTAATTTAATTTTATATGCTAAACTTAAATGGAAATTTTAGAATTGTGTAATTGTCTCATCAAGTATCCAGTTTGTCTTGCGTATCATGACTAAATTACTGCTAATTTCTAGCCTTCTCAGTCAGAGTTTTAATTGATTTATAATATTTGGGGATTAAATTCCATGTATTTACTAATACTTATGAGAGTTTAAATGGGAAATGTAAAATTGTTTCACCAGAATACCACATTTATTAAAAAGTTTTATTTTAAAAAGAAAAATGAAGACTATGTATTGTTTGAAAATTGTAAAACTATAACTTAGGTAAATGTAATAATTTTTAATGAGCTATGAAATTAAAAAAACACTAGTTACTTAACATAGACATGTCAATTTTAATTTCATTTTAAAATTTTCAGCTGGTTACCTTAATATTTTGAAAAGCAGGTTTTTTTTTGTTTTTAACATATATATTAATAAATCAGTATAAATATTTATGTAGCTATATGTTAGAATATATATTTCAATATACTTTCTGAACAAAATTTTATTATTTCACAACTTTAAAAAAATGCAGCATTTTTTTTTCAATTTCAACTAAATTTATTGGAGGAAAATCAAGGCAGAATGAATTTTTAAGCAAGTGCCATTAATTTGGTGAACTAATTGGCTCATCAGTCAGGAATTTTTAATTGCAAATGTCAGAAACACACCACAAATTGATTTAATAATAGAATTAAAAATCTATGACTTTAGACTTTGCTGGACCCATATACTGAAAGGGTGATTGCCTTTTTACTCTGTTGTCTGTCTCTTTACCCTGCAACTTGTTTCTTTACTTTGTTTTTTAATGTACCACTTTATTTATTTTCATTTTTAATTTAATTTTTAATTATATTTATTATTCTGTGTTTTTTTTTTACAAGTGTAAGCATAGTGCTTAGACAATCAAATACATTACAAAGTTCTCTCCTCCCCGCAAACACCCACTGTGTCCAATGTGGGTGTTCATCTTATTAATCAGGCCTACTTAATATTCCTGTCTCTGGAGCCAGGCCAACTTACCCATAGTACATGAATGAGTGTAAGGATTGGGTGCATTCCCAAAAGAAAGTTATGGTACCAATTCCAACAGCATGGGGGACACATGCTGGACAGACCCAAACTACAGATTATCTGTTCATGTCATGGACTGAATGTATGTTTACCCCAAATTTATATGTTGAAATCCTAACCCTACTCTGAAAGTATTAGGAGGTGAGAGGCCTTTGGGAGGTAATTCAGTCATCAAGGTGGAGCCCAGTGAATGGGATTAGGACCCTTAACCTCTGCTATGTGAGGGAGGATTAAAGAAGACAGCAATCTGCAAATCAGGAAATGGGCTTGCACCAGACACTAGATCTGGCTGCACCTTAATCTTGGACTTCCCTCCTTATAGAACTGTGAGAAGAAAATATTTGTTTTTTTAATCTAATCAGTCAGTGGTGATTTATTATAACTTCCTGAATTGTCTAAGACAATTTATTATTTAGGGCATTTTTTTCATCTTAGTAAATGTGTAAGATAAAGATACCCAACAGCTGTGGCCACATGGTATAAATTTGGATGCTTGTCTACTAATAACTTATGGAATTACAGCGTATCAGATTTTTAGGGGACTTTAAAACTCTTCTTGAAATATTGCCAATCACAGTTATTTTTAATCACTCATGAAATGCCTTGTAAATTATTTATTAAAAATAGTTCCAAAGTTTGGAAAATATTTATTTTAATAAAAATAATCAGTTATGATATTAGTAATAACCATTAGTTTCATTTCTGTTCAAACATGCTGCATGGAGAGAGGAAGGAGCAGCTAGTTCATACCTTGAACATCATTCTTATTTTTGTTAGAGTGGAAGGGAATAGATTGAGAACTATTCTTCTACCAAATCTGTCAGCCTTACCATATTGTCTTCTTTTCAGAAAAACATAATTAGAGCTTTCATATATTTGTACTGCTTATTGTAATGCTTAGCTTTAGTTTCCTTTATCATATTGGTTTCTTTCCAGATTATATGAGGGTGTATTGATCCTGCCCTTCCTCCACTCAAGTAATCCCCATAATCTTTCATCCCTTTTCTCCATCGCAGTTGAACACAATCTGGTGCCCAGTGTTTTATACTTATGTAAAATATGCTTATTGTCCATCTACCTCACCCAAAATATGAACCCTAAGAAACAGAGTTGTGTGTGAAAACAACTAACATTTTTGAGCACTGTGAGTACCTATACACTTTAAATGAAACTTCAGAATAGTCCTGTGATATAGATATTAATAGCTCTATCACATACTGGTTAGGGATCCCAGACCTAGAAACTGTAACACTCTATACATGAGCTAATAAGTGGTTAAACTGGATTTGGACCATAGTGCTCACCTGCTCACTGAGGCATTAATAGAAGAGCTTTAAAACACAAAGAGAGAGAGAGAGAGAGAGAGAGAGAGAGAGAGAGAGAGAGAGAGAGAAATGAAAGCCATGTTACTTATTAACATTTTGTGGACTTTTCCTTTATCCTAACAATCGACCTAGTTTACATTCCTCTTTAGATTATATTGTTTATGTTGTGATCCAATCTTCAATTGGCTATGTGGAGATGGGCGCTGCTGGGCATACAGCTTGGGAAGGTTTTTCTTTAACTATGGGATATGGAGCAGAGAGCAACCAAAGGAATCCTCGCCTGAGCGTGCTTGGAAACCCAGAAGCAGTCTTTGTCATCAGTTTTTACAGAGGCACAAAGAACAAGAAATGGAGCTGTCACAAGCGGTTATTCCTGTGGAGCTACAAGAATGGATGTGCAGGGACGGGAGGGGCCGTGGGGAGCACAGCCTGAAGACATTCCCAAGAAAAGGTTAGAT
>NW_006383016.1:9745659-9768249 GCF_000327345.1 Myotis davidii
TTGATAACAGGGCACCCACAGCCTGGTCCCAAAGGTAGGAAGAGGATATTAACTTGCTTGGTCAGGTATCACTGTACTTCCTCAGATCCTACTCCTGGACAGAGGGAAGCAGAGGACCTCCCAGGACTTGTTCTGCAGCAGTTGAACGCGGGAGAGGCTGAGGCCCGTCTTTGCTCTTCTGGGACGTGCCCATCTCCGTGCAGTTAGATCTGACCCCGGCTGTGTCCTTGTGGACGCTCGGAGGGATTGTTTCCTGCCCTGGGCTGCCTCCATCAGCTGGAGGTGGGGTTGTATTAGAAAAATGGTTTTAATTTTGTAGAGAAGTAGAGCACAATCTCAAGTCAGTTTAAAAATTAAACCTGTTTTGTTTTCTTAAAGCAAGATCTCTATGGAACTACTCGGTTCCAGCGGGAATTGTTCTTAGATGCTTGCTCCCTTGCCCTGCCAGAATTGGCTTGGTGGGCTAGTTCTAGGGAGTACTAGGGAGCCATAACACTGTTTTTCTAATAGTGCTCATCTTAATTATCTGCTTATCTTAATTATCTTTGCTTCCAGGGATCATTGTGTAGCTTACTTTGCTTTGGGTTGGGCTCCTAATTGTATATTATAAAGAGCCTTCTAAACGGTGTTTTTCCATGCCTTATTTATTTAAGCTTTGTCTCCACAGATCTTTATGGGGTGGTGTAATAGCGGTGTTGGTGCAGGAATCTATCAGAATGACCTGGGGAGTTTCTCAGGCAATAGATTCTCCACTTTACCTATTGCCAAGTGCCAACTCCCTAGGAACATTCCTGGAAAATGTTCCATATCTTTTAGGCATTTTCAGATCACCCACCTCCACCCCCTCTTAAAAAACAAACAAACAAACAAAAAAAAACCCACCAAGAACAAAACAAAGGACTTAAACTCACATAGCATAATTTCAAAAGTTTGTACAAGTTTCAGAGTATTAAGGTGGATCAGACCTTGACTACTGTTTAATCTGGTCATCTTTGTCAAGCTGAAGGCATTTTAGGGAAAAGAACACATTCCAAATTGAAACAGGATGGCTTATAATTTGTAATTAAAACATGTAGGCTATCTTTATTGTCAAACTAGTCATGTCTATGAAATGTATAAGATCAGGTTCGTGAATTCAACCACAGTTGGCTGAGGAGCTGAATTATTATTTCCAAATTTTAGTCCACTAGGCAAGAGGGGAAGGCTCCCTTCTTCCACCTTCTCCTTCCTCACCATCTGTTTAGGAAGAATTACAAGTTTAATCATATAAGTTTTAAAACAATGATTGGATCACCTCAAAGCACTCTGTAAATTGAATAGGAGAGATTTTATCCTTTCTGTTTTGTTTTTGTTTTTTACAGGTGAAGGGTCAGAATCAATGAGATGGCATGATTTGTCAAATATTTAATCATTTAAAAAAAGTTCACTCTGCCAGGCATTGTTTTAGAAGCTTGGAATGTGCCCATGAGCAAACCACAGGAAGTCTCTGCATTTGCAGAGCTTGCATTCCAGTGGGTAGTAGACAGAGTAAAAATAATACAAAAGAAAATTCTCTAGTGAGTGAGCTAGATGATAGAAGATGATACGTGCTGGAAGAAAAACCTAACTGGAGTAAGTTAGGTGGCCATGAGAATCTCACACAGCTGGTTGCCTTATTACGAAGGCAGCATTTAGGCAGTGACTAGCAGGAGGAGCCAAGGGAAGGAGACTTGTGGAGACCGCAGGAAAGCCAGTCCACTAGAGGAAGCAACTACTACAAGCCCCACAGCCTGGTCACTAATACTAGAACCCTGGGCTTCAGTAGTTCATTCTTTTTACAAGTAAGTATTGAGCACACTCTTTTATTTTAAAAAAATGTCTTTATTGACTTTTAGAGACGAAGGGAGAGGGATACAGAGATAGAAGGGTCAGTGACAGAGAAACATCATCAATCAGCAGCCTCCTGCTCACCTCCTTACTGGGGATCGCGTCTGCAACCAGGGCATGTGCCCTGACTGGGAATCGAACCATTGACCTTTTTGTTCCTGGATCAACACTCAGTCACTGAGCCACATCAGCCAGGCTGCTGAGCATTCTCTTTCTGAAAGTGTAGTTCGAAACATCAGAGCTTCAACAGTACAAATACATATTGTGCCCAAGAAATTGCTAATTCCTTATTCTTTTCATGTACTGGGCTACTAGTTTATAAAAAAAAGTTCTGTCATTTCGACGTATGTACATATGTGCTTTATGTTTTTTATTATTTACTTACCACAAGTAAAGGTCAGGAACTGTTATCTTTCTTTTAATTTTTTTTTACTGTTTTACTTCATTACTGCTGTGTATGTGCTCCATGTGAGTGACGTAGGTGCTTATGTAGGTGGTTCCGACTTACGGCGAAAATCACGTTAGGTCGTGCTGTAGGAACGGATCTTCCACGTAACCTGAGGGCCTACTGTATAGGTGTTATTGGTGAAGTTAATTTTACGACATTGCTAACTTATCAGTATGCATTATTCACCTGATAAATAATCAAAATGCTGCTATGATCATACTGGGTGGTATACTGTGTGTGAGCAATTCTAAAGTTGAAATGGGTTCTCCTTCTGGAAAATATTGGAAAAACTTCTGCTCTTTGCTATGAGGTTGCCAGCTTAAAGTTGGCTCCAAAAGCCACACTAAAAATTTGTTGTTTTTAAAGACAAGGGAGGCTTTTGAAAGTTTTAACTGGAGGAATAACATGATCAGACCTGTGTTTTTGGAAGATTTCTTTTTATTGTCAGTTATACAGAGGAAGCCAAATGGAATAAATCTATTGAGGAATGCATATTATTTAATTATAGTTACTTGATTCATTCTGTAACACAGTGATCCAAACTGCACTGTACTTGATGTTTTGTTCCTAATGCTTTAGAAGAGATTCAAATCCCAATATCTTTTGCATTATGCATTATGTGAATTAGTACTTCCAAGAAAGAGTTGCCTTCTATTAAAAGTCAACAATGAAAAGCAGTGTTGTAGCTTGGCCTTGGCTGGACAACTTAAAGTGAAACATTGGGAGCAGTGAAAACAAACCCTTGTGAGGGTCTATGCACATGCTAGCAGATGGATATCTGGTTTATGTGTCTGCGAGCTGATTTGACATTTATATGGTTGGGTGAACTTTCATTTTAGCCTCATGTTTGCAAGTCTAGCCTTCAGTATTTGAACTTATTTTCTTGATCTTGATAAACTGTGGTGAACCAAAGAATTATTGTCTGAGAGCCTTGGGAATAGATATGTAGTGTCGGTAAAGGCCCCCCTGCTGATACTTACTATTGAATGGTTTGAGTAGTGACACATACATTTCCAGAGACTTGAGGCAGATGGAAATGAGCACACACACATTTGACAGGCTGAAGCAATGCTCTCTTTGTAAAGGATTCCCGAAGCCTGCTCTTTGTCTTGGATATTTTCACTTGGGACTCTCCTTGTGTTTTACATTTTATTCCTGTGTAGCATTCTTTCCCACCCGGGAACGCCGAGCCTCTGTGATCACTGCTAGTCTCCAGTTCATTTCTTCACACTACCTGCACGTCCTTGATTACACTGTGCTGTATTTGATCTTTGATGTTGCTGTCGGGCAGAATATCAATGCGAAATGGTAACAGTTGTCTGCATTTATGTTTACTTCAACCTGTGTGGTACTGGCAGCAGTGAATATTCATTCTTTGGCAGGATGCATGCTTCTGGCTTTGCTGCTGATTCAGAGTTTCCACTCAAGTGGGTATGTGGTAGCTCTTGCTCAAACATCTGATGTTTGATCGCTAATGCTTCCCACTCACCAGTTGGTAAATATGCAGCCACACTTTTCCAGACAATATTGCTCTCTGGGTAGAAATCAATCTAGATCCTGAGTTTTTCACATGTACCTTTTATCTCAAGGAATAGTAAATGAGATCTGGTCACAGCGAAATGGCTCTCCTTTGCCTAACCAGGTTCTGTGGGCCTCAGCTTCCTACGTTTGCAGTGGCTTTATTCACTGTTAGGGGATATGTACCTTTGTTATTATACTGGTTGATACTGGGACTTAATGAGATAGGCTCAGCCACACTCTTGCTGAGATGAGCTCCAGTCCCAAGGACCTGTATCAGCCAAAGAGATGAAAGGCCAACACGGAAGCCTTGTAGGCTTGCTGTGTGTCTGTCCACCGGCGGCCAGGAGATACTGAATGAGGTTGCAACGTACTAAACATACTAGATGTTTGCATGGGAATCAGTCACTCAGTCTGCATTTCTTTGCCTTTTTTTGTTTATTTTTCTTTTGTTTTCTTTTCAATTATTATGGCTAGAAGAGCTGAAATGTTGTTCCTTTAAATCTTGAAACTTCTAAGAAGGCTTGTCATGTCTTTACCCCATACCGTCACACATTTGTTCTTGTTGTCCTCATTGTAAAATAGCACAAAACAAAGGTTACGTAAACAGAAGGAAATAATGACTTCGCCCCAATTCATATATCTCCTGGCATTGAGGCAATTTCTTATTTATCTGTAAACCATAAACGAGAGCACATTGTGGCATGAAACACTCATCCTGGGTATTTGCACTCCCCCAGCTTCTACATATGTTGTATCAACTGTAAGCATCTGTCTGTCTTGGCTGGAGAAATCTTCAGATTCTCCTTCACACTCTTCCTGTTTTGCTTCTGTGAAGTTTTGCCTCTCCGTCTTCCCATCAAGTTCATGTATCCTCTTCAACAATTCCCACTTCTTAAGGAATAATTTAATTTCTTTCCATCCCACATTCCTTCATAACTACTGAAATGTATATGCATCTATCAAATTGGGGCCATTTTCTGTTTATATGGAGCCTTACATGTTTTCTCATGTTTTATGTATCTGCTTCCTTCATGGCATCTATAATTTTACTGAATACTGGAGATACTTACTCTTTGTTGAATGAGTTTCTTTGGATCTTTAAAGGTTAACAGAAAAAAAAAATGAAATGGCTAGAATATTTTAAATATTGATAGGCTTAGAAAATGCCATTCCATATGTTTTTCTCTGTTACAGTGCTTATGCTAGCATGGGTTATTAAAAAGCTAATAAAATATTTCTGTCTAAATAAAAAATGGTAAGTGCAGTTTGGGGGGCCATAATCCAGAAATATTATTATGAGGTTCAAGTTTTAGGAACAGAAAATCCCCTAGAAATTTGCCTAAAGACTGTGTGTTTTCACTATACCGTGACTAATTAGACACGCAGAAATAGAACAGAAAGGAAACCACATGGTCCATATGCTTAAGGGGCCTATAATTATAAGCTAGGTAGCATGATGGTAATAATACCTGAGGAAAGAAAACCTTGTCTCTACTATTTGGTCTATAAATCGCTGCATATTATTTCATGACACAAATTAAAATTGAGATTTTGTTTTTAACTCTGATATCATTATGAAATTTAAAAAAGGAAGATTCTCATTTTATTGACTGCTTACCTCATCACCTGTAAATTATTACTCTAAAACCTTTTCTAAAAAGTGGAAATTATGACGATATGAGCAAGAAGCTTTTACTTTCACTTAAATACTTTATTTTCAACTTTTTGCACATGAGAAAAATTATAATAAAATTATAGGCTAAACTTAGAAAATTAAAAATCTTTCTTAGATCTCTTCTGATGGATGCTTCAGCAAATTTACAATATAAGTTAACAAACATTACTTAATTCATTGCAACCTTTTTTAGAAAATATATTTTATTGATTTTTTTACAGAGAGGAAGGGAGAGGGTTAGAGAGTTAGAAACATTGATGAGAGAGAAACATCGATCAGCTGTCTTCTGCACGCTCCCTACTGGGGATGTGCCCGCAACCAAGGTACATGCCCTTGACCAGAATCGAACCTGGGACCCTTGAGTCTGCAGGCCGACGCTCTATCCACTGAGCCAAACCAGTTAGTGGGGCTCATTACAACCTTTTGAAGATGGGACTGAGTCCCCTCTTTGATCTTTCCCTCCACTGAGTCTGTCACTGGCTCTGCATGTCCAACAGTGTCCTCTGAGTATATATGGGAAATCCAGACACACATTTTGTTCTTGTCCTTGTTATTATTGGAAAATCAGGAGTCAAGATGTTTGATAATCATGAATTGTGTGGAACCATATCCTGAAGCTATGACTTCTTTGATAGTCATTATTATGTTTATTTGACTGAGTAGACTGTCATTTCAAACATGTATATTTGTTGAAAAGTAATAAATGCATCATACATCAGCCAATGAATTCCTGTTAATCTCACCCTCTCTCCAAGGAAAATGACTGCTTACATTTTAGTGGTACTAACCTAGATATACTTCTATGCATCATTAAAACTGTCTATATTTATGTAGGTATGTATGCATAAGGATTTTTACATCCTGGAGGACTTTCTGTGCTAATATACTTAAGTCTATCATTTGTTTCAATTGCTATAAGCTCTTTGATAACCTACTGATGCTGTGGAGATGATTAAGGTGTGTAAAGTATGTGCTATCATGCTCATGTGTGTTTATTTCTGTAAAAGAGAAATAGTTGAATCTTGGAGGTGGAATTCTTAGGTTCAGTAACATGTGCATTCTTTTACAATGGCCTCCTTAGTTAGCTCATTATTGTGACTGCCACTGCTTTCCTTGTTCACTGTGCCAATGCCTTGGGACCATGCCACTAGCCATAAATGGCATTTCCTCTATAACGTGACACCTGCAGGATTTCCTCTATAACTTGACACCTGGAGGATTTTCAATCCCCTGTGAAACATAAAACATATATTTCCAGTGGTTCTCATTTTTCAATTACTGTTACTCTCCTAGTAATCAGTTGGCTTTGAAACAAAACTAAATGAATGATCATCTAAAGTGTAAGTTTTGCATATATCAGTATAAAGAGGGCCACATACAAAATCACTGAGCTTTTCTTTCTATTCCTACTACCACCACCCTTGTTAGGCCATGACAAGAAAACTATAAGAAAGTGTAGAGTCAAATGAGCCTTCAAAATATTTATCAGTCTTAAATTGTCTATATTACCTTACCCAGAATTTTACTTTTGACATTTTATCCAATTTATTATAACTGTAGAAAAGTATAAGCATAAAAATGTCCCAAACATTGGAAATTACTTAAAAGACTCCATAGGAAAGGTTATTAAACTGATATATAATATCAGTTGTAGGTTATGAATTTATTAAAAATTGTTACTAACAGTTATGGGAAATATTTGTTATGCCTAATAATCAAAAGTATATGAGAAATGATTTGGGTTATAAATAATCAATCTACAATAAAGGAATGGACAAATGAAAACAAAAACACCTCAACCCACCTAAGCATTAGGGAAAAACAAAGAAAGTGAATGCAGTTACTAATAGTGACTAGATTGGGGGACTTTGTCTTTATTTAATGTATTTTCCCTCAAAACTGTATTTGCTTTACTTTAAAAACAATCAATGAAAACTAGCATGTGTATTTTAATTGTATATCCTAGGGTGTCTTTGTCATTGAGAAGCAGTTAAAAAATAATTCCTGGACAATATCTTCTGATGGATTAAGAATAATACAGTTGTTGTATATATATTCGATTTTGAGTTCATATGAGGCCTTTTACCTTTTTACCATATGTCATACTTCTCATGTAGACGGGACATCAAGAAAATGTTAAGTGAAAAACAAAATTATTCTACACCATAAATATGAAATGATTATGGAGTGAAACAGTGCATGAGTGTAGATTTTACACTTACAGCTAAATTGAAAGATTATATATTTTATATTGTTTTGGCAAGCTATCTATGAAATTTTACTGGGAAAATGGGTAATAAATTGAACATCACTGTAAGTGTGTGGGAAAACTTGAAGTTATTTTTTATTTCAGAGTTGCTTTAATGAAATGTTGTATGAATACTTTATATATTTTGGAAATTAACCCCTTATCAGATGTATCATTGGCAAATGTTCTCTTCCAAGCATTGGGTTCCTTTTTCAATTTGATGCTTATTTCTTTTGCTGTGCAGAAGCTTTTTATTTTTATGTAGTCCCATTTGTTTATTTTTTCCTTTATCTCTCTTGACCTAGGTGATGTATCTGTGAAAATGCTGCTCCATGAAGTGTTTGATATTTTGCCTCCTATGTTTTCTTCTAGGATTTTTTTATGGTTCATGACTTATACTTAACCTTTTATTAATTTTGAGTTTATTCTTGTATATGATGTAAATTGGTGATTTAGTTTAATTTTTTTGGCATCTATGTGCCTAATTTTCCCAACACATCTGATAAGAGGTTAATTTCCAAAATATATAAAGTACTCCTACAACTCAACAAAAGGAAGACAAACAACCCAATTAAAAAATGAGGCAGAGGACCTAAATAGACACTTTTCCAAAGAGGGCATACAAATAGCCAAGAGTCATATGAAAAAATGTTCAACACCACTAATCATCAGAGAAATGCAAATTAAAACAACAGTGGGATATCACCTCACACTTGTCAGAATGGTTACCCTCAATAAAACAACAAACAAGTGCTGGCAAGAATGTGGAGAAAAGGGAACCCCAGTACACTGCTGGTGGAAATGTAGTACAATCACTATGGAAAAGAGTGTGGAGTTTCTTCAAAAAATTGAAAATGGAACTGCCATTTGAACCAGATTCCACTTCTAGGAATATAACCTAAGAAGCCTGAAACACCAGTCAGAGAAATATATGCACCCCTATGTTCATAGCAGCATTATTTACAATAGCTAAGATCTGGAAGCAGCCCATGTGCCCATCAATTGATGAATGGATAAAAAAAAAGTGTGTACATATATTTATGCAATGGAATACTATGCAGTTATAAGAAAGACAGAATGGAGGGACCTGGAGAGTACTCTGATAAGCAAAAAAGGCAGTTAGCAAAAGACAAGTATCACATGATCTCACGCATATGTGGAATCTGATGAACAAAATAAACTGATGAACAAAACAGATCCAGAGACATTGAAACATGCAACAGACTGAGGTATTTCAGAGGGAAGAGAGGGGCAAGTAGAGATTAACCAAAGAACGTATATGCATATATGCATAGCCCAGGGACAAACAATAGTGCCAGGAAGTCCTGGGGAGGAGGGTCTTAATTATCAAATTAAGATTGTTTAGGAGGTAGAATATCAGCCATACTCTGCCAGTTTGGGGAGGGAGGCGAAGAAAGTATATGGTACTGAAATGGCATATTCAACAGGAAAGGAAGAAAACTGTACTGTTTGTAACATAGTTGACCTTTATCTATTTAAATAAACTTATTGAAAAAATTGTACCATGGTTGTACCAGCGTTAGTATGAGGAGATGCCAATGAGCAAGTGTACCTGTTAAGAATGTGTAATAGATCTCAAATGTTGGCAAGGGAAAAATATGCAGAACCACTGGCAGAAACCCTTACTTCTAAGGGGAAATTCATCCTTTGTTCTAGTTAGGTTTTCTTGAAAAATATTTTTTTCAAAGCCTCACCTGACAATATGTTTTTATTGATTTCTGGAGACAGAGGAATGAAGAGAGAGAGAGAAACATAGATAGATGTGAGAAAGTCACATCCATGGCACCAGACCGGGATCGAACCCCCAACCTAGGTATGGGCCCTGAGCAGGTATTGAACCTGAAACCTTTTAGTGTACCGACAACGCTCCAACCGATTGAGACACCCAGCCTGGGCAAAAATACCTTTGAGGTTAAAAATTAATGATATACTTTAAAGAAAGGTTATGTAAAAGAAACCAGTAATATAAAAATATATGAGAATTTTGTATTTTATTATTTAAATTTGTATCTAAATGAGCTTTTTAATTATAAAGGACTGGGCAGTCATTTCTGTTACACAAAGCGTGGAAGTGACAATTAAAATGTTTGTTGATGCTGGGCAGGTGCCTCCTAATATGCAAGGGTGAGAGATCTAAAAATAATGTGTTTCAGCTAAAAATATATTCTATAAAAATTTTCAAAAGATCTTGGCTTCCAGTATTTCTCTTCTGGCTTTTCATTTATTGTTTATTTTTTTAATTAATTGTTTTAATTGCTTTCTGCCTCTGCAAAGGAAATAGGAGGACATTGGGTGAATGGTTTTCTCAAAGAGATTAGACAACAGAAGTAATGACATCTTACTTTATGGGATACTTGTGATGTGTACGTCTATATTTTATTGGCTGATAATAACCTATTTTAATATGTTTAGGGCTTAAAAGTTCCCTTTAATAAATGGGCTAATTAGAAATGCTAGCTGTTAGAAATTTAGAGCTTCCTAAAACCAGTATCTTAACATGTCTACCAGGGAAGTCTAAATCCTTTGCTTATAATGTAATACTAGTATTTGTGTTTGTCATTATTTTTCCTAAGTGCTTCTCATTTTTCTGGACCCATGGGGAGTTGTTTTCCCATGATCTAAGCAGACAAAAGGACGATTGTTGGAAATAATCTCATTTTGACAATTGTTTAGAAGAAGTATGTGAATAGTAGTTTTCTTTTGTGGAAAAGTTTTTGAGGGTGCCACTACTGCAATGATGATCCCATAAAGGTCTCTGACTTAGGACCAATTATTAGGTAGCTGAGTCACACTGTGAGTTAGCTGGACATTGAATTAAATGTCACTGAATTATTTTATTCTTGAATTTTAAAGATTTAGTATTTCATCCTAAAGCTCTCTACAATATTATTGTCTGAGTAGGTATGCTTCCCTGTGAATGTTTACTGGCAGTAATTTTATCAGTTTATGAGCAGTATTCCATTTCTGCATAATGCACCTTCCTGGAGCTCAGTTTTAGATTATGATTAGCCATGTTCAATCATAAAAATGCATTAGACAAATTATAGGGTTAGGCAAATGTATCCCTGAAGCATGCTTTATCTTTCAACAAAATTTCTATTTCTTAAAATAAGAAAGGATTGAATTTTTCTACCTTATAATTTTCTGTCCTTGCTTTATTTCTTTTTACTAATGTGGAACATGTACTTTTTAGTGTTTCCTGAGAGTGTTTGTATCCATTTGAATGAAGTCTTTCTTTTATAAATTAGGGAAGATATAAATTGGGTATTAATGTGGAAATAAGATGTCTTTTTAAATGTGTGTAATAAATTGTGCAATTCTGCCAGCTAAGGAGTGTAGAAAGTAATGTTTCTGGGAGTTTGATTTTAATTTCTTACATCCTCCAGGCCTGAAACTTCCCTAACAAAATTTTCCATAGATGCTGGCATTGCCCACAAATCTTTAACTGTATGTGGTTGTCATTTTATAGGAGAAGCCCCCCTAGGGACCATTGCTTTGCCAGGTACTGTCCACCAAATCTAATTGTAACTGCTTGGGTAGGTTTCGTTACCTGTTTGTTGAGAAACTTTATTTTAATTAACAGTGTGTAAATAAAACCAAGTAGTACATATTTCTTTTTTTCCCTCTTTTGGGTATACTGATTAACCTTAACTTCACTCGAAATTAAACAAGATAATCTATTTGTATACATGGTGTATTTTTAGAATTTTAGATAAACACACTACTATTTGTGATTAAATGATGTTAGAACTCTCTTGTTTTGATAGCAAGTGTCTTCTCATTTCAATGAGAATGTCTATGTCGATTTTTATTTCAGTGTTTGTCAATCGTGTGTGTGTGTGTGTGTGTGGTATATGTATTTTACTTCACTTCTGTCAGTCTGGATTCTTATTCAGGTTTAATAAAATCAAACACACTGATGCCACGTATGAAACATTAATGCTTGTAAATTTAATATTTTCATATTCTCTGTCACAGGAATATTTCAGTGAAGTACATATTAATAATGGTTTGTGTTCAAAGAGAGATTTCCAGATTTACCTTTTCGTGTTCCATCTTGTAGTTCTTTCTCTCTGTTCACTTAATATGAAATAGTTTCACATTAATTGGTTTAAAAAAAGAACCATATTGTCTACGGTGAATCAGGTTGTAAGAAGTAATTATAGGTGTCAAAATGAGCAGCTAGTTTAGCATTTACCATGAGTCCTCTCTTTAGCCAGTTTATGCAAAGGCGATGTGGCCCATTTTTGCCTGATCTTGTCAGTTTCCTTATGTAAATAACATAATGTTTGTATTTTTCCACCTCAAATTATAGCATGGTTGTTGGTGACTATCATCAAATGCTAACACATCCAAGAATAAGGAAAAGTCACTTATAAGAAATAAATCATAAAAATAAACTGAGAGAAAAAAGTAAGGGAAATAAATATTCAGTAACTAAACTTCACATATTTACACAGAGCACTATACAGTGTGGAATAACACCATGTGTCCATGCTTTCTAGCAAGGTAGAGCTTCCCGGGGAAAATGGTCATTGAATAAATAGAGATGAAAAAGGAGTAAGAAGTAAAGCTTCTATATGAATATTATGTTTAAGTATAGATAGGATTTAAATAGATAAATAGATAGGGAAGAAATATTTTCCCAGAAGAAAAGGGCAGAGGGAAGAGCCCTGAGGCAGGACATGCAAGTATATTCAAGGAAATCAAAGAAGTTGTGAAATGTAAGTATTCTTATTTTTAACTTTATACACAGGCTCAAAGATGAGAGTGCTTGCCTGAATAAGACAACTAAGAAGTAGAAAGTTGAAATATCCACAAGCCCATTCCCTTTCCAAAGTACCACACTAAGCAAGGTGAAGGAAACACATTGATGAATGATAGACTGACAGCTTGGACTCTGTACTTTTATTCCAGACTGGATTGCTTGTCTTGGAAAACCTGGAGCAGGCGATGTTTTAATCTGTTGGTACATTTGGATATAGTATTGATCTTCTTTATAGGCAGCATCTGGTTGGAAATGCCCAAAGAAAGTATAAGACATATTTCCTGTACTGACGGAGTTTAGAAATCAGATGACAAAATTGCATTGATTCAGTGTAATCAGCTAGGAGGCAGCATATAAATAAATGCCAGTTTGGGTTATGGCCTAACAAAGTTTCTACAAGTTTAGAGAAGTTGGAAACAAAATAGAAACAGACTCATAAATACAGAGAACAGGCTGATGGTTGCCAGAGGGGTGGGGATGTGGGGGGACTAGGTGAAAAAGGTGAAGGGATTAGGAATTACAAATTGGAAATTATGGAATAGTCACAGGGATGTGGAGTACAGCATGGGGATTATGTTCAATAATCCTGTATAATAAAAGGCTAATATGCAAATTGTCCTCTCGGGAGATCGACCAACAGAGAGGAGTTTGACCAGCCAGGAGTTTGACTACCCACTATGACGTGCACTGACCACCGGGGGGTGGTGCAGAATGAAGGAAGGCCCCAGCCAGCAGCCAGCAGCCAGGAGAAGGAAGGCCCCGATTGGCCCTGATAGCCAGCCAGGCCTAGGGACCCTATCCATACATGAATTTCATACACCAAGCCTCTACCATTGTAATAACTACGTATGGAGCCAGGGGGGTACTTAAAATATTGGGTAATCACTGTGTAAAGTATTTAATTATCTAGCCACTATGCTATATACTTGAAACTAATATGAAATAGTGTTAAATGTAAGCTGTGATTGAAGAATAAAGGTAAAAAATAAGTAAGATGTCAGTGTTAAAAAAAAAATAAATGCTACCTAAAATTCAGAGGGAAATTGTCATATGCAAAGAAAAGGCATAAATTGTTTTCACCATGTTGAGGAGAAAAATTGGAGATGGAAGTAAGTTAGAAAAATGGAGATGGCTTTTTTTCTAGAGGTTATGAACCATCTTAGGATTGTATTGTTACATTGGAAAAAGCAAATAGAAGGGCATTGGCAAAGGTGGCAAGATGGAAAGGTGCAAGATACTTAGAGCAGAGAGGTTCTGGGTTGCTATCCAAGAGCAGTGGAGGCCCAGCGAGGCCATATTCTGTGAGAGTCTTGTAAAATAGTGCAAAGACTTTAAATTTGGCACAATTAATATTAAGGAGACACTGGAGGTTCTAGATCAGTGGTTCTCAACCTTCCTAATGCCACGACCCTTTAATACAGTTCCTCATGTTGTGGTGACCCCCAATTTCATTGTTACAAATTGAACATAATTAAAGCATAGTGATTAATCACAAAAACAATATGTAATTATATATGTGTTTTCCGATGGGCTTAGGCGACCCCTGTGAAAGAGTTGTTCGACCCCCAAAGGAGTCGTGACCCACAGGTTGAGAACTGTTGCTCTGTAGCTAGACCCATGTATTTTTCACCGATTGATAACAGTAGTTGTAGAATCTTCTTTCCGATGGTCTGCTAAAAATACTTTAGGATATAACAACAGTATTGGAGATATTCTTGCAACTGTCTACTCCAGTGTTATTTAAAAAAAACACACATTTAAATAGAGAATTATTTATTAGTACATCTCCTTTCTTCTAAGACTTCACAAATGAAAACAGGCAAAATTATTGTAATTAACAAAGCCTGTTGAACAAAATTTAATTTTGTGTACAAACAAGGATATTATAACATTTAAGAGGCAGTAAATGAAAGGCGGGCCCATAAAAACATTCATGTTTAGACAGAATGTGATCAGGGGAATTTTGCACTTTCTTTCAATTAAGAAAAATTTAATGTTGGCTTTTGGAGCTTTTCAAATGAAAAAAGAGTGAGGATAAAGTAACTAAAACCTCATGACTTTTTTCAACCCCAAGGTTTAATAATAGGAAGATAAACTGAGTCTGTTCCCTCAGTGTACAGAGGCTACGGCCTGTATAGAAATGGACCTGACCAAGTTTGCTATAAGAGCAATAATTTTGGAGTGCTTATGATTTTTATAGCAGCCAAACTGGGGGTAGGGGAGAAAGAAGAGAGTGAGGTAGAAGAAAGCATTTATGGCATTTTTAAAACCTCAATCTAAGTATTTTCTAATGAAAAGACTATTTTTGATTGTACATGTACATGTGGGTTCCATCTGACAAAAGGCACATAGAAAGCTAGTTAATGGGTGAGTTTTCTTCATGTGGAGTGGTCCTATACATAGATTGCAGCTATAGCATATATGGTCTTATGTTGCTCTCCAAGAATATGTTTATGGCATTGATCTAGTTCCTGGAACTGATGAAGGCTTAACATATTTGAGAAATGGGACTCTATTCCCCAGATGTCAAAAATCAAGTACTTCGGTTTAGTTTATAAGACAGATGTAAATGTATTATATACCTAGTACTATTGCTAGTTTATTTATATGATTTAGATAAGTTAATCTCTCAGTGTTTCTCTTTTATCATATGTAATGATGAACAAAACTTACAGTCTTTATTAGTTAAAACTATCCAGAAGGATTGGATTTTTCTTGGAGAAGGTTAGGGAAGATGCATAGAGAAGAGTTATGCATTTTAATTTTAGGTCAGAAAGAAAGTAGACTTATAAAATCACTCTAAATAAGAGTAGTATCCAGGGTCTATTCTGTGTTAGGTTTTCTATATGTTCTGCCATGTTTTCTATAAATACGAAGGAAGGCCTCAGAGAATAGATGATTTCTATTTTGGGTATAAAGAATGAATAGAAATGTCTATATTTAGAAAAGGGAAATCAAAGGAACACTAAGAAAAATTTGGCATTTTCAAGGGGATGGGTCTAGGGAACTCTATATTAGTTGATGTAAGTGGAGTGAAGGGTCCAATGTTGGGGCAGAGTATTCAGAAGGTCCTTGGGTAAAATGCTAGTAAGTCTTCATGAGCCATTTGGTGATTCTGAATCCTGTGGAGGAGGTGAATATTTTCCTGGGATTTATGTCACTGTGAAGAAGTCCTTGCAAATGGTACTCTAGCATATTTACTCTTATATCTTAGCTTTTAAGCATGACATCCTATTTAATAAAAGGGTAATATGCAAATTAACCATCCCTCCATCACAAAGATGGCAGCACCCATAGCCACAAGATGGCAGCGTCCAGTCCTCTCAGCCCCGCCAGAGTCCCCCAGTCCCGCGGGCCAGCCTCTGAGAGCGGGCAGCATGAGTGGCCAGGAGGAATGCTTGCTTTGAGGCCCAGAGCGGAGCCAGGGGGGCCCTGCCCAAGTCTCAGTGGAGGCTTGAGCAGGCCCAGAGACAGGGGGGTGAGGATGCCACCCGCGGCTGGCCAGCAGTCCCACCTCTGCGCGTCAGCTGCAGAGGAAACACCTTTTCTGACAACTCATTGGCTAAGCTCCCTGTACGCCACTGGCAGTGTTCTTGGTAACTTGGGTAATAAGAATCCAAGAAGGTGATCTAAGGTTTTTCCACCTCACTCCTGGAGGAAAAAAATGAAGGTCCACTGCTGGAGGGCTAAGAAATGTCATATCCTGCCCTAGCTGGTTTGGCTCAGTGAATAATGCCTCAGCCAGCAGACTGCAGGGTCAGGGTTCGATTCTGATCAAGGTCATTTACCTAGGTTGCAGGTTCCTCCCTTGTCAGGGCCCAGGTCAGGGCTCATGCAGGAGGCAACCAATCGAAGTGTTCCTCTCACATTGATGTTTCTCTGTCTTTCCCTCTCTCTTCCACGCTCTCTAAAAATCAATAGAAAAATATCCTCAGGTGAGGATAAAAAAAAAAAAAAAGAAATGTCATATCCTATGAAAGACACATCTTGAAAATGCTTAAAGAAAGTTGTCATTTTTTTGTGGTAAAGGAACTGGATTCCATGTTGATGAAAAGACCTTGGTGGCTTTGGCAGCAGCGGGGTGATGGGGATGGCACCTTCCCCTGATCAGCCCAGTCGCCTTCCGCAGAGGGAGGCCGTCAGTAGGACATTCCCTGAGGGCTCCTGTACTGTGAGAGGGGGCAGGCTGGGCTGAGGAACAACTCCCCGCCCCAGTGCACGAATTTCATGCACCGGGCCTCTAGTATTATTATAAAAAAGAAATAATCTTATTTATTAAGCTTAAAAAATAAAATTCAAATCTCAGGGTATAATAGTATTTTTATCTCTTTTTCATTATGTAACAGAATAATAGTTCAGTCTACATTTAATATGCAATATGCTCTAAATCTTTTTTCTTTAATAATAAATATACATCAATACAAATATCTATCCTTTTTCAATGACAGCAACAATAATTTCCTTTTTACATATAAAGTGAGTTTAAAAAGGATAAGGGATAACTCATATAATCTTTGATAATACAGTGATCTAAAATGAGAATTATTTTAAAACATGCAAGGTGATAAAGTGATCATATAACATTTTGAAGATATTTCATAAATTCAATAAAGTTTCAAAGGAAGTTTGGAGGTAATGGGTAGCCACTGAAGGAGGTTGAGCCAGAGAGGAATGTGATTAGATTTGCTTGATACAAAGATCCTTTCAAGCAGCGTGGCAGATGAATGGGAAGGGAAGGAAGGTAGAAAGAGATGGGAGTGGAAAGCAAGCAAGGCCAGGTGAGAGGTGATTGAGTTTGAGACGTGCATGGCTGATGGGGAAGGGAGAAGAAAGTGGATTCAAGAGCTACCACTCAGGCTAGAATTGATAGGTTTAGAGAGTGAGAGAAACGAAGGAGAGGGAAGGGCCTACGATGGCTTGGGTTTCTGACTTGCAGTCAGTGCAGATGATGATAGTGAGCCCTGGGGTCCAAACTGGAAGAGAGGAGGCAACAAGAAGGGGGCGGAGGGTAGAGACATGTTTTTTGTTTGTTTTATAAATTTAATTAGTATTCTTTTATTAATTAATTCTTTTGTTACGATAATGTTCAGGATGACTTGGTTTTATCCTAATGACTACAGACTTGTTGCAGAATCATATTGTTTCCAACTCTTAGAAGTTCTTCCAGGTACTTTATTTAACTCCAGTTGCTTATCTTCTTCAACAAGAAGAAGCTTATGAATTTCATTTCTTGTCTCTTCAGAAAAAAACACCACCACCGCCACCACACACAGTAGCTCTGAAAGATTTCCCCACATCTCCAAAAACATGAGAAGTATTTCTTCTCTTTCCCAGGAGCTTTCTATAACTTGCTTTGAAGTCTTTGTTATCAGACAAATTAATTTAAGAGTCTCTTCAGGGCATTAGATTTGGAGTGAACAAACTTGTATGTTTTTGCTGCTAACTTTGCTGTGTGGTGTTAGGCAACTGATGTCACCTCTTTGGAGCTATTTTTTTTATTCTGCTAATTGTAAAATGAAAGGATTGGATTCCATTAGGGTTTCTTAAATTAGGGCTATTGGCCTCGTTTCAGGTGATGTATGATGCACTTTTCTACAAGATCCACAGCTTTCATCAGATTCTTAGGGTACTGGGAGCCCCCAAAAAAGTTAAAGAAAAACAAAATAACACTGCTATGATCATTTGACATGAGGACTGGATTTCTTGCCATAAAATTCCATTTTTTGATGGCAGTGAAAATATTCCACATAATATAATATGGAATTTTTTTAAGAGTAGGCTTATCATGTTATAAATTCATTCATAAGGCTTTTAGTGCATCTCTGGTCTTCTAAGATGCCATCCAATAAAATCCCAGCATCTGCTCCCTGAGGGAACGGAGGGAGTAGGAACATCAAGTGAAGTTAGGTCACCAAAGGGAGCATTCTGTGTGTGGTCAAACTTCTGCCACCTGACTCTCCAGACCAGGGGCATATTTAGAATTTCTTCCCTTCACTCATGCAAACCACAAGAAAGAATGTTAAACCTTGGCACAGCCTTTTGAAACAGCTGCCAATGTCTGTCCTCGACACAGAAATTGGCTGCAAAGTACAAGTGTGGGCAAAACTGGCCAAGAGTTTTCTAACTCAGACAGAGGAGTGACAGTTACGGAGATAAAGCAAATGAGATAAAATGAGAATGAATGTTGGCCCTCGAGCTATTTTTAAATCTGATCTTTAGCTAATGATTCAATAAACTAACCCCAACCAATGTCTTAAATTTCAGGTAGCAAAATTACTTTTTGCTGCTAAATAACTCAGTAAGAATATGCAGAGATTAGCTTCATTGGTGTTTGCTTAGTTAATTTATAAACATGGTTTAGTCTTTAAGAAATTTATACAGAATCTACATTGACCTGAATCATATTTATGCTATTCCCTCAGCTTGACTTCCCCTTATATCCTGGAAATCGTTGATTCTCAAACTATTCGACTTTAAAGAACCCATTTTCGTTTGTTTTATTAAATTTTCATTTTCTTTAGTCCATCATTGTGTTCCTCCTCTATATGTCTAGTAGGCAGCTTGTTGCATGTCCCACCACTTTAAATTCAGCAATATCTGATTGGTCTGTAGCTTGTGCAGTGAGGTAAGTCCACTTATAACTTTCACTGGATATTGCAGAAATACGATTTTCATGAATTTTTGCACTATTAAAACAAGAGGATGTTGATGTATGACAGTGATAGCTGGCCCTTGGTTTAATAGTAATGATAAATAAAGCAATGCACACAAAACAGCAGTATGTTAGAATTCACGTGCAATAACATGATTTTTCAAACTTTTGAAATTACTAGTAAAATAATTTATGGTTTAATAGTAATGATAAATAAAGCAATGCATACAAAACAGCAGTATGTTAGAATTCAAGTGTGCAATAACATTTTTCAAACTTTTGAAATTACTAGTAAAATAATAATATACAAAAGTATTAATCAAAGAAAACTATATTAAAAAGACTTTCATGCTTTGTAATAAAGTCTTAAAAACAAGAAAATCTCACATGTGTTCTCCAGTTTGAATCTGGATACTAAGTCTAAGAAGAAATAAATTGATCAGTGATTATTTATGTATTAAAAATTCAGGCATGCATTTTTACCGTTACATTTGTAACGGAAGTAGTTAGACATGATATACTCTTAGTAAGCATCCGTTCCCATTCAACATACAATATATGTTGGGAATCAAACCCATAAAACTTAACCAGTGCTCAGTAAATGTTTATATTAAATTCCAGGAAATAGAAATCTTGAGCTCTGTTTTTGTTTGGTTTGGGCTCACCCCATTACAAACAGTGGGGGGAGGCCACTACCCACTAAGACGTTATTTACCACTGCTTATTTGTTGGATTACTTTAGCACACTAAATCACCTGAGAGCCACTTACCATTAAACTTCACACAATTTACCCAATACATGGCTTTCTAGATGCAGTTGTTTCAAATGCTAGTCTATAATTATAATCTTGAGTTGCGTGGTTAAATGTCTACCTCTGCCACACACAACACAAATCTAGTTGGCATTATTTTGATAAAAGTTAAAAATACTATATAGGAAGATATTGTTTATGCTTGACATTTACTAGTAATTCTAGTAGTTGCTCCTCAGGTCTGCCTGATGAGTAGTTTAGCATGTTAATCTAAAGTAAAACAGTCCAAGTGAGACACAACAAGCATTTATTTGTGATCAAGAGTAGCAATAGGGCAGCACTGATTCAGGCAGGAATCAAAGAGTGTTCATTATGGGGTGAAGGCAAGAGGGTTTTATGAGGAACGGAAGGGAAATAATTACATGAAAGTAGAAGGAAGGAATTTCTATTGGTGCTAATAAACTAAGAAAGGAATTTCTATTGGTGCTAATAAGCTAAGTTATTCTTTAGCTATACATGGTGGTGCCAATTTTAAACAATGTCCTTAATTTTCAGTCCTTGTAGTCAGGATGTCTGCTTTCCTATTAGCTTTACAAACAGTTATTTGGAAGACAGTGTTGGTTTGGCTCAGTTCAAAGGCTTTTTGCCCAGTTCAAATCGCCCAAAGGTTCAAGCGGTGAGATGTGCAAGGCCTTTCTTGTGGGATGGCGGCTCAGACTCCATTTTGAAATTGTTTCATTTATATCATTTTTCTTAATCACAACGAGGGAAGTTGGAAAGTCCAAAATGAGGGAGTTATACTGTTGCTTAAAATAAAAATATTATTACATAGTGAATTTATCAAAAATTCTTTATTTTTTTAAAGAAAAATTACTTAGCCTTCTAAGTAATTTATAGAGGTTCTTCCTCTATAAATGGACCTTGTAATTTCAAGGACATGAGACTAATGAACATACAACTAAGTGAATGTAAAGCCTCTTGTATAATACCTGCTGGCTATCTGTGCTATAGTGAACAAATTAGCTTCCTCTGTGTGATAAGCGTTTAAGAAACATGACTTGATAACATATATGTCTGTGCATTCTAATTATGGAGTTTTGCTTTACTTTATACAGTAAATATATTCTGAAAGATGGCTAAATCAAGTTTTTGAATTTTAAAAAAATGATAAATTACTTATAACAGGAATCCGCAAACTTTTTTCTGTAAAGGATCAGATTGTAAATAGTTTAGATTTCACGGACCACATATCGTCTCTGTCCCATATTTTTTATTTTTCATTATTTACAACCCTTTAAAAATATAAAAATATTCTTAGGTTATGAATTCAACAAAAATGGGCCACAGAGCCAGATTCGAATAACTGTAACTGACCCTTGACTTATATTAATATTATAAATATAGTTTGAATACCTCACAAGTAATTTATATATGAAGAAATTATTATAAGAAAATGGCATTGAATCTTTCTGGTAGGTGAATAGAGCTTTAATTTGTATTCTTTTGGATAAGCTCAAATTTGCATTGTTAGTTTTACTTAAAGCTAAGCATAAATAAAATTCAGGTAAACAATCTACCAAGTGCTCATTTGTCCTAGAAGCTGGAATTCTAAATATATAAAATCCAAAATATCAATAATTTTGATAATCAAGGTTATCACAATCACACCAGAATATATGCTGAAGAATGTGCAACATTGGTTTTGTTTCTTTCTGAAAAAATGCATTGAACTTAGGAAGCATATATTAGTTAGAAACTAAAAGCTCCTTTAAGATAGAAAATAAACCCAATTCATATTTCTGCAGATATTTTGAAGAAAATGTTATATATAACAATATATTTATTGAGTAAGTAGTATTGGTGCTGCACAAATAAAAATCAAACTCTTAGAGGTCAAGATAGTGGTTTTTTCCACACCCCCACTACAGAGTGTGTGTGTGTGTGTGGGTGTAATTTAGAATATGAATTTTTACATATTCAAAATCTACATTTAATTTATGTAGACTATTAAGCAAAGAGAAAGAAAACTGAGTTCTTCCAATTTTAACTTTGGTCTGTTGATGATTTCAGGCAATGGTTTCTAGTTTTTGGAAATTCCTTTGTCATATTTATTACGGACCCAAATATCCCCTGCCTTGGAAGAGGCAACAAATTAACAAATAATATGATTTACTACCTTTGGTTCTTTTAGGCATTAAGAGCACAACACCCACTCACTGTCATTGTCCTTTTACCGTTCTGAAGTCCTGCTGGGTCTCTGACGTAATTCTCAGAACGCAAGTATTTGTTTTTTATTAGTGATTAGAAAATAGCACCCCTGGTATTTTCTCACAGCATATGGTGCTCTGAGGAAATGTTGCTGACTGACAGCCTTAACTTGCAACTTTTTTCCTTTGTGGTTTTTCCTTTGTGGTGGTCTTGTTCTTTTAATTATTTATTTTAATTCTAAAAATAACAAAATAGAATGCACTTCCTTTTCTATAGCAGATTTTTAATGTGAGATGCAGAGTTACTAAAAGGCGCTGGCTCGTACTTTCAATGTGTGTCAGAGGATTTGTTCAGGTTCAACCCTAACATTTTGCATCCTTCATAGGGGTGATTTATTTATTTATTTTTAATCCTCAGCCAAGGATATGTTT
>NW_006383016.1:9768391-9771406 GCF_000327345.1 Myotis davidii
GATAGGGGAGAGAGGAGAGAGGAGAGAGGAGAGAGAGAGAGAGAGAGAGAGAGTGCCTTCCATATGTGCCCCAATCAGGGATCAAACCTGCAACATTTTGGTGTACAGAATGATGTTCCAACCAACTGAGCCACCCCACCAGGGTATCAGCAGTGATTTTGTAATGAATGAAATCACTCCAACATCACCCCTGAATAGCCATTCTATTCATTTTAACAATTTTTGCTTAAAAAGATGGAAGTTTTTGTTTTAATTGTTAAAATAAATTTTAAAATTTTCTGAAAGTATAGAGGAAGTTTAAATTGAGGGGAAATAAACTATTAGGTAAATCCTGCCTCCTGCACACCCCCTACTAGGGATCTTGTATTTCTATTGACTTTAGTCTCAAAATTATTGAGAAGTGTTTAATTCCCTGTGTGTCATATGGTAAAATGATTCCTTAATAGTGAAAATTTTCACCTTCTGATCACCCAGAAGCATACATTTCTATCACGTGTGCTTACAAGTGCTTCATACCCAGAGAGGAAAGTTGTCTATATATAGATGTGTTTTGGAGGGGTGTTTTTGGCTTGTTTATGTTGCTTTATTTCTAAGATGAGATGATGGTTTTGGCTGTGATGGTAATGATATTGATATGGACTCTGTATATAGCTTATGAGTGCTTTGCACTCATAAACATAGCCAGTTACAAGATAAGGAATATCTTTAATTTTTTCAAACATCATTTTTTTAACCAGGAGCTTCAAATACAGTAGAAAACTACCAGCTACCCAGTTACAAATGTTTACTATAATTTTCTATTTATATATTTCAGGCATTTATAATTCATCTTTAAATCATCTTGGTGAGCTTTATTACAATCCTGTCTGAGCAGGAAGCATCTAAGAACTAGAGTTGAAACTCATTACTATTTGCTCTAGTGATTTATAAAGCATTAATGTGCTAACATCTAAAAGTGCTTAAAACCACATTAAAATTTAACACAGGATAGGTTTTTGAATTATACATTATTCTCAAGAGTAGATTTATTACAGATCTATGCTTATAAGGTAGACATTGCATTTTGAATAGGCTAGGAAGGTAGCCAACTAGACTGAAAATATTAGCGTGTATATACAAACCTAGGGAAACTTGTCCCAAATTTCACTTTCCTTTAGGAAATGGGGACTATTTTGGAATCATTGTTTGCCCATGACTAACTTAAAATTCAACAGTTTCTTCAGTATTTATGTTTAAATTACCAAGCATCTCAATGTGTAAAGTCTTTCGCTCTCTATCCCGTGGTTCTCAACCTTCTGGCCCTTTAAATACAGTTCCTCATGTTGTGACCCAACCATAAAATTATTTGTACTCGGTGAAATCTAGGCTTGCCTGAAATTACTCATACCAATGCTTTGCCAGAGTTTTCTTATCAAGCAATTTCAAATGCAGTTAAATAAATAATCTTCCTAACACTCTGGCAATAATAATTACTCTCTGGGAAGGATAAGAATTATAGTGAATGCTAGAATATATATGGTACCTTTTTAGTATGCCCTTTAAAATGAAATGTTTTAATATTCATACTTACATAGCTCACGTAAATCTCTTGTGTTTAATATTTTAGATTTGTTAGTCTTTGTAGAAAGCTAAATCAAAAGTTCTGTACAGCTGTTAGCTCATTTAGGGTCTATTTTTAAAATCATTTACATAAATTAGAGAAGAAAAATATACAACATTGGTTTCTTGGTGTTTTGCATAAAATTCAGGTGTCGAGCATTGATTAAATATTAAAGAAATTGTATAATTTAAGCCTACATGTCAAAATTATTTTTTGTACGTTGTTATAAAATAGTTTACTTTTGCTTATAAAAGGTGAAAGAAGATAAAGGGGCTTTGAGGGTACTCACCTCTGCCCTTGTAGTGCAAAGGCAGCCCAGACCAATAGTAAAGGATGGATGACTTTGTTCCAGGGCACATTTGGTGCAAAACCAGGAGGTAGCCTTGATTTGTTCTGATTTCTGCTGTAGGACCCCAATGACATAGCAGTGGAAGATGCAGGAAATAGGGCATTAAAGGAACATGTGGGGAGGACTAAGAAAAGGTTCTTGTCCTCAGGTTCGTTACCAGTGTTGGGTATTAACATGCAAAATGTGCATTGGTTCCTCTTTCTAGTCAAATGTTTCATGCCTGTCTTTAGCGTCTAAGGCATGCTAGGTGCTCAAAAATAGTTTCTAAAAAACTATAATGTTCTCAGCAGTCTGTGGCCCTCAAATGTAATAACAATGCATTCTATTTGCTAAGAATGACTTAAATTTATAAATAAACTAGAGGTCCAATGCACGAAATTCATGCATTGGGGGTGTGTCCCTCAGCCCAGCCTGCTCCCTCTCCAATCTGGGATCCCTCTGGGGTTTGTCTCCACTGCTGGTTTAAGCCCGATCCCTGTGGGTCTCGATCTGGGACTGCTGGCTCCCAACTGCTTGCCTGCCTTACCTGGCTGCCTGCCTGCCTGATTGCCCCTAACCTCTTCTGCCTGCCTGTCTAATCACCCCCAACTGCCCTCCTCTGCTGGTCTGATCACCCCCAACTGCCCTCCCCTGTTGGCCTGATTGCCCCTAACTGTCAGCCATCTTATGGCTGTGGGTGCTGACATCTTTGAGGGTGGGGCAGTCAATTAGCATATTCCCTTCTTATTGGCTGTGGGCGTCGCCATCTTCAAGGGTGGGGCAGTCAATTAGCATATTCCCTCCTTATTGGCTATGGGTGCCGCCATCTTTGCAACAGCATGAGGATCAATTATCATATTCCCTCTTTATTAGATAGGACTAGAGGCCCGGTGCACAAAAATTTGTGCACTTGTGGGGAGGTCCCTCAGCCTGGCCTATGCCCTCTTATAGTCTGGGACCCCATGGATGATGCCCACCTGCTGGATTAGGCCCGCTCCCTGGGGGATCAGGCCCAAGCTAGCAGTCAGACATCCCTCTGGCAGCCTGGCAGCCCTCAGGGGATGTCCACTTGCCAGCGGGAAGCAGA
>NW_006383016.1:9771586-9790626 GCF_000327345.1 Myotis davidii
CTTGCCAAGCCCCTCCGGTGACGGAAGCTCCCAGCCTCTCCTTTTTTTCTTTTTTCTGGGATTTATTTACCTTCTATAATTGAAACTTTGTAGCCTTGAGAGGAGCTCAGAGCCAGCCACGGCAGGCGGGAAGCTTGGCTTCCTCCATCACTGGGGCAACCAAGCCTCCTGCTTGCTCCAGCTCTGTGGCTGCCGTTCGCCATCTTGGTTGGGTTAATTTGCATATAGTTGCTCTGTTGGCTGGTGGGCATGGCTTAAGGCATAGCAAAGGTATGGTCAATTTGCATGTTTGTCTTTTATTAGTGTAGGTGTGTCCTGGATTATTGAAACAGATATACAAGAGATGCTGGGAAATAGTCTAATCTCATAAAAGTTTCCCTGTGAATGAGAAAGGGTGTTCTTACAAGACTGAGGTAGAAAGGATTATATAAGGCTGTGGTGTTTGAACTGTGCTCTGCAGAGATATTGGTCAGATCCCTCCTGGGGCTTCTGTGGGTGGGGAGTGAGGGGCCAGTGAAGGAAGGTTTCTCTGTTCCCCATCCTGGTTCTTCAACTGAGGCCATTCAACTCTGTAGTTAATTGTTTATGTCTCTGCATAGTAATTTCTATGAATAAAGGAAAGTTACTTAAAAACCAGTCCTATAATGAATTGATGAATAACAACTATGGTACTTATATTTTCTTTTAGTCTGTATAGTATGCCTTTGTGTGTACTTTTTCAGGAGCAATAATTCTATTTGATATTTTTTATTTTCAAATAATTTTAATGAGGGCAAAATCATAATAACCTTAAATTTAATTATGTCTATGGGGAGTGTGGCTAACCAAACTGAGCCTGTTAACCATGGCACTGCCCTGTATTTTGAAACAGGTTTTCTCTCTGTGAGAGCAGTGCAACTATAGATGGAATTCCAAGGTAGAAAATTATGCCAAATATCTAAGCTGGGAATATTTAAGCTATATTAACTCTTAAGCCATATAGCAGATTTCAGTCTAGGTAACATAAGAGATAAATTTTTCATTCTTTCTTTTATTGATCAATTTTTGTGAAGTACCAACTATATGCAAGGCACCAGGGACATCTGAAGGCAGGTGGAGTCTAGTTGTGAAAGAAAGCAAAAAGCACCTGATATCCGTTATCCCATTTCTATTTTATATTATTTTAGTATTATTTTTAGTATTAGTTTTCTCTGAAAAGATTTAAACTATTTATTAGTAAACTATTTTAAACCATTTTAATTTAATTTAACATCCCCCCCTCACCCTCCAGTAGCATAAAGAGAATCAGTGATAAAAATTGTGGTGACGTCATAATATGTTATATTTGATCAGGACTTTATCAGAACTCACATTTAAACCTTAGAAAAATGTTTTTGTGATAGGGCAGGTTCAGGGGTGGACATGTCAGGTTTTCTTCTCCCAGTGTTGCAGATGAAAAAGAAAATTAGAATTCTAAAAGCTTACTGAGATACCCAAGGTAACAATGTTCTTACAGTGCAGCTCTTCAGCTTCTACTGCTTATCCTCCTCCTCATGCTTATGGTTTGGAGTATGTGTAGGATAGCAGTTATAATGAGCAATGAGCATATGCACCTCATTGATGTAAGGTAAAACATAAAATACAGGTTAAGACAGGTAAATGTGAACTTGCAGTATAATTTGGATATCATCGTAAAAGCTCTTGAATGATTTGAAAACAATATTGGATAATAGTTTTTTTAAAATACTACAAATGACTTTTATATTTTTCAGGATACACTCAATGATAGTTTAACGCCCCACCCCTCAAGATAAAGTACCTTATTCAGTTATACCTTTCAATAGCCAAATCCTTTTCTTGGGGGAATTATAGATATTTAGGCTGTAAATGATTTGTCCTACTTGAATTATTATGATAGGTGATAAGTAAATAGCAGACATTCTCTAGAAGTGATTATCTTGTTTTCACATATCTATCTTCAGCTGTAAAGAGTTCAGTTAGAGCAATATGAATAATTGACATACTTTATGTTCTGTTAACTTTGCTTATTTATATAGCATGTTGATTTTATTGTTGTTTTAATATTTATGTTATCTATTTTTTGTCCCTTCACTAATGAATAAAGCTTACATAGTAAAATATTTTTCCTACAGGATATTTTAGTAAAGTTTTAATTAAGCATTAATTGTTTAACTAGCACTAAATATTCATATTTTTGCAATATAATAATTGCAAGTATGCACTATACAATTCATCATGGATTGGTGTACTGTATATGACATGGTAATGAAAAAGCTCTGAAATATTTATAATCTGGCTCTGAAATATTTATTAGGTTTACTCTGAAGTTATTTTTTCTGTATGAAAAGCTTATGGAAAATACAGATCCTCTAAAGCAGTGGGTATTCTAATGAAAAACTCATGTATAGTGTCAATCAAGGTTGAAGGGGAAATTAACCTCTTGTTGGATTAGGATGATAAAAAATAAAATTTAAATATTAGTGTTCTCAATCATATGCCAATAAAGGAGATCTTATATAGTTGTGTCTAAAGTCAGATTTCCTTTGAGTATTTAATTTTGAATGCCAATATGCCTTTGGAATTGTTATCAATTACAAAAATCAATACATAAACCCATGTGTTTTTAGAAAACAAGATAGAAGTATATATAATAAAGAGCAAAAGTCCCTTTTCATTCATTGATTTCAACTATTTCCTATTCATGGTTATCCACATCAAAAAGGTTATATTATAGTTGAACATCTCAGTTCTCCTTTGTAAAATGTACCTTAATCTTATTTTCTGTAATAGAGTGTTTCAAGAAATAATCTTGGTGAATTCAAACTTGACCCAAAGTATAGAACTCAGAGCTCTCAGATAGAGGGAATACATTTAGAGATTTTAATCTAGACATAAATATTAAAATAATGTATGTACATACATACACAAATATTAAAATATTATATATACACACATATATAGATATATCATTTATACAGATATGTGTAAATGTATATATGTGTGTTATAAAATACATGGATTATTAGCACTTCACAGAGAAGTTTCCATGGAAGAAAGTAGGTATCCATTGTTTATTGAGATGAAGTGAAAGAAGGGTAGTGGGAAGATACCGATCTATATCTATATCTATATCTATCTATATACACATGTGTATATAATATGTTGCTTTAAATTATTAAGACTATGATTAATATTAATATAATTGTGTTATTTTTATATTTATTACAATAACTATAATTATATTACACAATATAATTCTATTTTATATTATATACAATATTAATATAATTACATATATTATATATCTTTCCACTACTTTTCTCTTACTCTACCCAAATAGACAATGGATATCCTATTTTTCCATGAAAACTTGTCTGTGTTATGCTAATGTTCCATGTAATTGATGCAAGGGACACAGCTCTAAAAGACAACATGGAAATTAAAATGTTTGTCTCCAACACTCAACTCTGAGCTCCTTAAGAATAAAGTCCATGTGTAGTTTTGCAATTGGTAGCATCAATTTGTAACTCTGTTTTAGGTTTTACATATTTGAAGTCTATCAAGTTGGTAATTCAGTCCTTTTGAACTTCAGAAAGGATAGAGCACAGAATCATAGAAGTTATTTTTGAAATTTAGATGGAACTGGATTCAATACCCACAACTATCACTTATTTGGTTTCTAAACTAATATGAGATATGTAATTTTTCTAAAGTTTATTTTTCTCATCTGTCACGATAAAAGAATATTCATATTATATGGATATTAAGTGTACTAAGGGAGTTAATTTAAAACATTTGTTAAAATGTGTGTAAGAAATCTTAATTTATATCTTTATTTAAATATCTTGAAAGGATGCCCATGCTTTTTAAATTCAAGTCCTAATTTCTAGTAAAATATTTAATACTTAATTTTATAAACATATGGTCAGGGTGAATTATGAATTACATTTGCTCAAACCTACTTTTCGGTATCAATTGGCGTCAAGTATCACACAATTGCATTTTTTTATCTCAGAAGTTGAAATTGAAAAGCTAGTGAGAAGTGGACCTACTAGTGTGAGAATCTGGGAGACAAAGAGGAACCAGTTTTGAAAGAAAAGCAATGTGCTTCTCAACTTTTGTTCCTGGGAGGAAGATGTGAATACTTCCATCTGCCAAGGACATGGGAGGGAAAATGGTATAAATACATTATAAAGGGCACTGTAAGAGTTTTCATGCTTCAGAGATAAACAGATAATCACTACCATATATAAGTTAAAAATAGTATGGAAATAGTTTTTCATGGGAGATTAACAACCAAAGCCAGAAATGTTTGTGGTTGCTCATATGGAAATTGCTTTGTTAGATGAATGTACTGACTGGGCAAGAAGTAGTCAGTAACTTGTGTGAGCTGTTACTTTCAACGTTCAAAATCCTGCATAGGATGGCTCTGATTTCAGACAAAGTTGCATATGTTGGTAGAATTATCATTTCTCGTTTGGCTTTTGAATCATTTATGAGCAGTGTTTTCTTCTTCATGGAAAAGAATAACCTTCCCTCTGGCCTTATCCATTATCTGAGTGGAATGTTCCCGTACCCTCGTTTCAGTGTTCAAACAAGCTTGTGGATCCCAGAAGGGACTGAAGAATTATTTCTGGTGGTCTCTGAATCTGTAATTGTTGCCAGCTGAGGAAGCACAATTTCAAATACGTTGAAGGAACTTTCACAAATAACACTTAACATAATTACAAGGCATAAAGCTCAATATATAGTTTATGTAACAAAGTCTTACCTAACCACAAACTATTCAAGGACCCGTCAAACAGAGGTCTTCACAGAGGTATATGTTAACCTTTTGCTTGACACTATACTTGTTTAAATTTATTAAAACCTTCTGGCTGTGCATTTGAAATTATGCCTATTTAAAACATTCTTTTACAGATTTTCTGTTTTGTTGCGAACATTTCCAAGAACACCCAACCATAATGATAAAAACATGATCATCAAAAGGCAGAAAATTCTCCCTCTTTGCTTAAGTATATTGGAATAAAATGGTTTTGAGTTTGACCAGGGACACTTATTGGTATTTATTTACCATTTTAATCATCTGTTCCATTTTAGGGAAGTTCAATATAAAAATCAAGACTCTAAAGCAGTCATATTAGTCAGTAATCATACTACAAAATTATTCTTTTCTTATCAAAAAAGTTTGATGTAGTATACACTTAAATATGGAACCTCTCATCGATACCTTTGCTTTATGATTACATTTAATTTTTCACAACATTTTAGGGACATTGCTAATATTTTGACTGGTAAATTTTTGTTTGGTCTGGCTGCAATCTATAATAATAAAAGTGTAATATGCTAATTAGACTAGACATCCTTCTGGATGACCTTCCGGATGAAGCCTGGGCTGCAAGGGAAGCTCGGGTTCCGGGTGCCTGCCAGCAGCCAGAGGGAAGTCTGGGTTTCGGCTGGGTGCCAGAGGGAAGCTGGATGCCAGCACCTGGAGAAAGGAAGGCCTATTCTTGCACGAATTTCGTGCATCGGGCCTCTAGTTCATTCATAATTTACAAAAGCAAATTTAGGAATATCAGAATTGGTCATCTTCTCAGACCATTTCTGTGTCACTTCTATTTTATTTTTACCTGTCTGTTAAAATGTAAGAAAAGGTTCTTAAAGTTATTGACTGTTGTTCTCTGTAGACTTAGGTTTCATTTGAAGAAATCATCCTCTCAACCTCTCTTTTCACACCTCCCCTCACCTTATTAACACATATACTTTCTCCTCTAACACCCTTTTTTGAGTAGTATTTTTCCATAACTGCAACTAGAATTGAATCAATAATGGAATTCTGTATAACCTTTCTTTATTATGTATTTGAGACATATAGATCTTATCCTCATTACTTTACTCAAGGTCTCTCTCACTTTATATTTAAAAATACTCTCTCTACCTATTTCTTAATTTGAAAATGTCAGTGATTTACCTGACATTTTCAAGACTTCATTATAACTTCTTCCCGTGTCTCTCCAGCACACAATTTGGCAATCAGTTGATATTTTAGAGTTCTTCATCATCATCATCATCATCATCATCACGTGGTCTTTATTGGTGGCCTAACATGTTGGGTGATCCTCTGCTAAAATCTATAAAACAGTTATTTAAAAAAAATATCCTTGGCCTCTGTGGTCCAGGTAAAAATGGGTATTGCTAGACAGAGCCCTAAGCTACTGGGGTTTCTTAATCTTATTTTTTGTCAAACAAGATAACTGTTCATGAATCTAACATAGTTTGCCTTTGGACTTATCTGAAATTTGAGTTTCATATGGTTCATCTGTATTCGATATTCATCTTCTATAACTTAAGCATAGTTTTTGCTGTTTTATAGCAAACTATGTGCCTTAGAAATTAGTGACATATCAGACTGCAGGAAATGACAACTAATTATTTTGTTACTAAGGGAAGAAGAATAAATACTTAAAAGCTTAGTGTCGCCCTGACTGGTTTGGCTCAGTGGATAGAGTGTCAGCCTGCGGACTCAAGGGTCCCAGGTTCGATTCCAGTCAAGGGCATGTATCTTGGTTGCAGGCACATCCCCAGTGTGGGGGTATGCAGGAGGCAGCTGATCGATGTTTCTCTCTCATCAATGTTTCTAACTCTCTATCCCTCTCCCTTCCTCTCTGTAAAAAATCAATAAAATATATTTTTTAAAAAGCTTAGTGTCATTCCTTAGAGTGTTTAAATGTTAAGCATATTTAAATATGCATTTATCAATTATATTTACAACCTACCTATAACTTCCTTTTTTGGATTAATAAGATTATAAGCAACCAAACTAATGTTATGAGATACAAAAAACTCTTTCCAATGTCTTGTGTTCTCTAAAAATTCTATTCCTAAAATGTTCCTAGTTAAGAACAAGGAACTTTAACTGTTTGAATAACCAAACCTATTTTGCTTCTGTTGTAAAACCACCACTTTATTTCTTCTGTCCACCACATAATTAGTTAAAGGTAGAAAGGTAACATGCTATAAAGGGATTGCCAAGACATTGTTACCTCAGAATGAAAATAATTATTGTAAATCAGGATGTTCCTCCACTATTGATTATCAAGAACATGAAGAACAAACCCGAAGGGTTCTTCCATGATGATTGGGCAAACCTGCCCTACCTTTCTTTTCCTAAACTTCACAAGGCTTACTTCTAACAATGATCTGGAAGAATGCCACTGTAAGCTCTGGTCTTTATAGGTAGTCGCTGTAAGTATATGTTTTTGTGCTGAAATGATGAGAACTTATTTCCAAGTAAAGTACTTAAATCCAAGCAAAACAAATCTGAGCTGGCTATATGTCTTAGTACATGTTTTCTTTTCATATTTCAAATTATAGAAATAAACATTTCATTCTATGATAGGACTCTATTTTTCTCACAAGAATGGTGTATGCAATTACTTGTAAGTCCTCTTTGTTGCTGAACTTGGGTTTACTTTTAAATGTCTTATCTTTAATACATTCCTATAAAGATTATCAATTTTTTTTGCTTTTATGACTCAGTGTTCAGTATTCACTAGTATCTCTCACTCTTTTCATTGGATATGTGTATAATCCAGACACACCTTTTTTTTTTATAATTATTACTCCTTTCTGCTAGCATTTTAATTGTTTAATAGCCAGCAGGCATTTATTTGTCTTTGAAAAGCCATCCAATCCCAATCAGAATGAATCAACAATTAAAAGGAAGAAGGATTTTGTAGCCCTTCTTTTCCTTTTGATTGTGTGTGTTCTATATGACACTTCAATTATTCTTTATGAAATTAGTATATCCAGGAAACTGGAGAATTGTGCTTTAGGCTGAGTGAATGGAAAACATGTTAGTGTTTCCTTTGTAAGGTTTCCAGGGTGCCACAGGAGATTTCTAATGTGCTGCTTATTTGTGCTCTCCCAGATCTTTTTCAGTTTATTATAATGCTGGAGCAATCATTAAAATGTTGCTTAGCCTTTCCTATGTTCTACACCTCACTGCAAACATGTCGGCAGAGAAAGCCAACGTTCATCATTTCTCAATGTAAAACAGAGCCTGCCAGGGATCATGCCAAATCCAACCAACCATGACAGTCAAATCAATGTATGTTTTGGTTTGAGTTTTTATTTTTGCCTTTGCTTCGGCAACTTGACTCTGGGATTTGTTGTTCCCTATGACTTCTTATTTTAGGGCGGGACAGTTCCTGAAACTGACAGGCTTCCTGCTTACCTTTGCAATGTGTATGTCTGACCATATAACCT
Source organism: Myotis davidii (assembly GCF_000327345.1). NCBI lineage: Eukaryota > Metazoa > Chordata > Mammalia > Chiroptera > Vespertilionidae > Myotis > Myotis davidii. The sequence goes on from NW_006383016.1 coordinate 9,779,855, forward strand.
ATAAAGGAAAATGGCATTTTGACTCAATACATTTTTGCTTTATGTTCCTTACATCTGTTTTACAGAACTCCTGTTTTAAAATGTAGTCCCTGAAAAATTATTGCCTTTACCTTTTATCTGAATGTCACAAATTCTGGAATCAATGTCCCAATTACTTACAAATAGAGATTTTATTATTCTTGACCCAAGAGATTGAGTTCTCTCATCTTTGTATTCATGTCATTAAACATAAATTAGTAAATTTTTTTTTGCTGCTGAGCCTTTTAAATATCCCAAGAAAAATTATATTTTTAAATTTGATATTAAACTATGCAAGACAGTTACTGGATATAGTCATTTAGAATCATGTTTTCTTAGATAAGAATGTCCCTAATGTTGTTAAGTGCTTGGATGCTTTGGATTCTGATTTTGGTTTCAAGTCTGTTTTTTTCATTCACTATCTATATGGCTTTGGACCAGTTATTCAATCTCCCTTAGTTTAAGTTTCTAAGTAATAGAATTTATCTCATGGTGTATGTTATATATTTTTTTTTACTTTTCCCCCTAGTGATTTTGTAAGGTATAATTCTGTTTCATACTACTGCTGATTGTTTCTTAAATTTCACCTTCATACTTACCTTTTCCTTTCTTATTAACCTCAAATCATTTATGATTTAATCAATGTGTATTGTGTTGACTTTGTATAAAGTGTGAAATTCAAAAATATGACAAAGAATTCCTGTATAGTCTCGATCCAGAATCCTCAATATTAAATCCTACATCATTACAGTATCAAAATCTGGAAATTAACATTGATGAGACACTATTATCTAGTCTACAAATCTTATTACATTTTGTTAATTTTCCCACGGTTACCTTTTTCTGATCCAGGATCCAATCCTGGAACACATGTTGCATTTTGTTGTCATCTCTTTTTAATGTCATTTAATCAGGGACACATCATCAGTCTTTGTCTTGATGGCCTTGCACTGTTGATAAATATTGGCCTGTAATATTGGATAATGTCTCTCAATGTAAGTTTGATGAATATATCAGACTATGCATTCTTGGCAAGATCTCTTCAGAAGTAATGTATTCTTCTCCATGCATTATATCAGGGCTTACATGATGTCCATGAGTCTCACTACTGCTGATATTAATTATGATACCTTAGTTAAGGTGGTGCCTGCCAGGTGTATTCACTGAAAACTTATTATTTTTCCTTTTATAAGTAATAAATATCTAGTAGGGGTTACCTTAAGACTACGTAAATATAACAGTAATTAACATAGTTTCACAAGTTAATTTTAGTGTGTATTGATTGTTCTTGCTAGAAACAATTATATGGTAGTGCTTATCAAATGGTGATTTTCTGTTTCCACCCTTCTTTCAAAAATTAACTGGAATTCTACAATAAGGAAGAGCTATTTTCTTCTAACACTCATGCTTTCTGTCTCTCTTTCTCTTTTATACATCTACTAGAGGCCCAGTGTATGAATTCATGCACAAGGTGAGGTCCCTCAACCTGACTGGCAATCAGGGCCGATCAGGGCCATCTCGCCCAGTCCCAATCGGGGCCGGTGGAGGGGAGGGACTGTGGGAAGTTGGCCATCTGTGGGAGGTTGGCTGTGGGAGCACATTGACAACCAAGGGGCAGCTCCTGTGTTGAGCGTCTGCCCCCAGTGGTCGGTGCGCTTCATAGCTACCAGCCGGTCATCTGGTCGTACATTCGTAGTGGTCACTTAGGCTTTTATATATATAGATGGATGTATAGCTATTAATTCTATTTCATAGGTCTGCTTAAAATTTCATTATTTCATTATTTTTGTTGCTCCAATTGTGTCAGATTTGGTCATTGGAAGCCCCTTTTTGTTACCTTCTGTTGTATTTCAAAATGTTCTCAACAGGTTTTGAGCACCTCCTTACTTTTTGGCTCCAAAAGATGTTTTAGGCTCATCTTGTTCTTTTTTATCTCCCAGCCTTATAATCAGCAACTTCTCTAAGGAACCAGAATTTCTTTTATTAGATAATGGTATTTAGAAACCAAGAGCTGGGCAATAAGGGTGCTCATTGCTTCCAGAGTATCTTTGTTTATTAGCCCTTTCAGCAGATATTGCTAGGGAAAATATGTATTTGTATACACTTATTTCTCTTTCTATATGTGTGTGTTTATGTATAACCTACCATTTATCTAAAGTAAACACAAGCTTGTACTGGAATCTCTCTTTCCATTTCAACATTTCTAGGCTTTCCTTTTTTCCTTATATGTAATCTCTTTTTCCAACAATGTGGAATCTGGCTTTCATTATCAACAGTGTATTTACTTGTTCAATCCTGGAATACACATAAATGTAATTTCAGAATTGCTGATCCATATCTCTGGGATAACAAATTTACTTATTAGAGTATGATAGTTGTATACAGATTTTTGTTGTAAAGTATAGAATCAAAATACTATTTTATAAAGTTAATTAGGTTATGTATTTCCTTTTCCTCTTCTGTTTGGCTATTTATAATATATTTGAGTTTATTTGATGTTGTAAGTAATCAATTTTGGATTATCCCTCCATTTTGGTTGTCTTATTTTTTGGAATGTCTGAAATACTAACATAGGTCTGGGAGTCAAAACTATGCAAAAAGTCTATTCAGTTTGGAGTTTTGTCTGCTTTATTTATTTTATTGATTTTTGTTTCATTTTGGGGGGAGGGATGTTGAGAGTAGTTCATTAATAGAAGTGGTTGATTGTTTTTTTCATTTGTGTAATTCTCTGTGTGGTTGTACTAAGTTCTCACCTATTTTTCTGTGTGTGTGTATTTTACAGGATACCTAATTCAATGCCGCCCTCTTCTGTCAATGTAGCAAAACCCAGCTTCTTTAGTTAATTTTTCTTGTTCAGTGGTGATGGAAGGAGTTGTGTGTCCTCCAACTTTATAGTTTGCCTTTGCATTTTGGAACTCTATATATTTTTTTCTCTTTCTTCTTTTCCCCTTGCCAGAGATTGCTTCTCTCTTCCTTTTTGTGTTTTTCTCTGCCAGCAGGAGACTGCCACTTTCCATTGGTCATTCTAGTTATACATCCACGCTGATGTTTTCACACTTAAGGCAGGCTTACTCTTTTTGATGATGGTTTAAGATGGACTTTACACTCATCAGTAGTTCCCCTCTTCCTTCTTTCCAAGTCCTTTTCAGCCTGCCTTATGTTGCCTTTTGTGACAGGCATGAGAAATTTGGTGGTTTTCTGTGTGTGTGTCTATGTAGTTTTGTTTGGTCCTCTTGTTGTTTGATAGAACTTTTGGAGAAAGTAGTGGGAACTGCCATTGGCTTTAACCTCCCAGAAGCATCAATGTTTTTTCTATTGTTAGACATTTAGACGTGTTTTGAAATATGACTGCCTATTTATGCAAACATCTAAAATTAACATTTAATTACATTCTCAACAATTTCATGGGTTTTGGAACATATTGTTTGATTATTCACCTTTCACATTTTATGCTGCTGTTCTTATCAAATATTTTTATATTGTTATATTAAATACCCTTGTATTTAAATGTTAGTTTGATTATTTTTGGAAATGTTGCCTTTTTAAAGGTGTATGTATTTATTTAAACGCACGTCTTTATTTTACCCTATTAAAACTTCTATTTAAAATTCATTTTTCTTATGCACTTGAGTATCTCCTTTAGTGTGAGAGTATTTTTAGGAATACTTTTATGTTTTGTTTATCTGAGGAAGCCCATATTCTGTCTTCATTCTTCATAGTGTTTGTAGATGTGTGTAAGCATTTGAGGTTATACATAAAGGGTGGGGCAAAGGTAGGTTTATAGTTGTGAGCATGTGGGACAGTTTATTTTTGTATTGTTACTTATTTATTAATTATTATATTATTTATATTATAACTGAAATCTACTTCTGCCCACCCCTGTATATATAAAAATATATATTTTACAGAGAGTTAGTTTTTGCATTTTGTGATTAGCACTTCGCAAATTGTCATTGTGTTCTTATTGTCATTGTTGCTATGAGAAAGACTGTTGTAAGTCTAATGGTTAGTCCTCTTTGGTCTCTTCTCTCTAGCTGCATTAATATTGTCTCTTTGTATCAGTTTTCCTAATTTGTCTACTTGTTGAGTTTGGGTTGGTTTTTTGTTTTTGATTTGGTTTTTTTTTGCCATGATGGAATTCATTGGATTTCCTTTATGAATGAATTCATGTATTTGATAACTTCTTATGGATATTTTTTAGCAATAGCTTCTTTATTATTTGTCTATTCTATATTTCTGGGATTTTAATTAAATACATATAGGAATTCTTATCATATCTGCCAAATCTCTTTCATTTGTTTTCTGTTTCTTGTTTTCTCTGATATGCTTTCTATGTAATTTCTTCAATTCTATCTTCAGTTTCAGTAATTCTCTTTTCAGGTTTGTCTAATTTGTTGTTTGACCCCTATTTTGAGATTTTTTTTTCTTGGCTTAAATTCAGCAATGTTTTTCTTTTGTAAAATCTGTATTTATTTATTTATTTTTGAAAATATTTTTATTGATTTTAGAGAGGAAGAAAGAAGGAGATAGAAACATCAATGATGAAAGAGAATCATTGATTGGCTGCCTCCTGCACACCCCACACTGGGGATCGAGCCCACAACCTAGGCATGTGCCCTGACCCAGAATCGAACCATGACCTCCTGGTTCATAGGTCAATGCTCAACTACTGAGCCATGCCAGCCTGACTATATTTATTTTTAAAGTCTAATCTTGCTTCATCATTTTTGTGATTTCATGTTTACTTAATTAGATGTCTTTTAGATAGTTTTAAAAATATTTTGTGCGTGCCCTGGCTGGTTTTGCTCAGTGGATAGAGTGTCAGCCTGTGGAATGAGGGGTCTCGGGTTTGATTTCGGTCAAGGGCATGTACCTTGGTTGCAGGCTCATCACCAGTAGGGGGTGTGCAGGAGGCATCTGATTGATGCTTCTAACTCTCTATCCCTCTCCCTTCTTCTCTATAAAAAATCAATAAGGTGTATTAAAAAATACTTTGTGCGTGAAAATTCTAATTCTAGATTTATTTTTGATGTTAAATTGTTTTGTTGTTACCTTCTTAACTTGTAATTACGAATGCATTTATGCCTTTATCTGAATTGGCTGACTACATATTTCATAAGGGAATAAAACTCTTATGTCTGTTTCTTTACATCTTAATATATAATTTATAGCCTGGTATTAGCTGAGTTCCTAAAATAAAGTCATTGAAAGTAGTCCCCACTTTTTTTTCTCACTTATTTCACTGTTAGATAAAGTAAACATTTAAATACTTTTTAAAAAAAATGCTCCACTAATGGGTATGCACTCATTGCATATTTCACTCATATGCACGCTTGCCTATTCCACAATGTTTTCGCTTTTGTCCTCTCAGTTAGCCTAGATTCTTAGGTAATCTTTTTCTTAAATCTCATCTTTTGGTGGTATTTAGCATTCCAGAAAAGTTACACATCAGCCATTCTTATTTAATCAAAATAATCTGTATTGTCTGCTAGAAGCTGTTGAATTTTTATATTCAAGTTTGTATCATCTGAATATGGCTTCTTTTTGAGTGTCTATTAGTAATTTTGTAAAGCACTAAATGACACCTGTTTATCTGCAGACTGATCTTTATTCTCATTAGAAAATTTTCTTCTGCATTTTATTTATAATGACTTCTGTAATATCTATTGTGATTTCTCCCCAGGTTTCCCTTCTATAATTTAGTTTTTTAATTAACACCTTGAACTTTCTCATCCTATTTTCACTCTTTATTCTTCTGAGTTCTAGACATTTTCAAGTCTATCATCTATTTATCCAATTCATCTTTATGTGGACAAAGCAGGTTTACACCATTTCAAATGAGGTTTTTAATTCAAATACATTTATATAATATCTACATGAAATATTTTGTGACATAAAATTATTCCTACTTTGTGCATACTTCTATGATTGAATCACTCTCTTGAATCTTTCTGAGACTAAAAATCAGAAAAAATCTAATATGTTGTCTTCACTTTGTAGTCTCATTTCAGAGAAGATATTTAATTCTGAAGATTCTAGAAAGTTCTTTCCATGTAGAAAGTTGTTTCACATATCTGCTGATATTTTTTTTTACTCATTGGGAAAAAGCACTACAGGTAATCTACCATCTGTGGTCTTCTCCATGAAAAGGTCCTGTTTCTGCTTCATTTCTGAGAAGTTTTGCCAGACTAGTCCTTTGCTAGTTAAGACTGACCAGCACCAGTCTGGTCAGGATAGAACACTTTTTTTTTTTCAGGTTGCAATTAAAGCCTCCTTTTTGGAAGGAAATGAACTTCTTTTCTGAAAAAAAGCTTTATTGTTTTATTTGGTTCAATGCATGGAAGAGGGCTTAGGTTGGTTAAAAGAATGGCTAGTAATTTTGGGGAGAAGCTCAAGTAAAAGCCAAACACCAGGGAATGCAGAGGGCCCCTCAAAGGCCTCTGGGGCCCTGACTGGTTTGGCTCAGTGGATAGAGTGTCGGCCTGTGGACTGAGGGGTCCCAGGTTCGATTCCGGTCAAGGGCATGTACCTTGGTTGTGAGTACATCCCCAGTAAGGGGTGTGTAGGAGGCAGTTGATCGATGTTTCTCTCTCATCGATGTTTCTAATTCACTATCCCTCTCCCTTCCTCTCTGTAAAAAATCAATAATATGTATATATATATATATATTTTTTAAAAGGCCTCTGGGCTCCAAAGGCTCCTAGTCCTGCTTGAGGGTGAGTCTTTTGAAGAGGTACTTGTCCAGTCCAAGCTGGGGACCAGCTGCCTGAGGAGTTGAGTCAGGTGTTGCCCATCTTCCTGATGAGTTTCACCTCCTCACCCAGGAAGCGCTTTTCCCGGAAGTCATGGAGCTGAGCTCTGTGCAGGTAGATACCAGGGCAGGCAGCTCCAAGAAGGCCTGGTTCAGGTTCCTCTCCAAGGCCATGGCAGCTTCCCTGGCGTCCTGAGTTTTGCCCACCCACTGTGGGAAGGCTTCAGCATATCCTGGAAGAGAATGCGGCCGCCGCGCCGGTTTTGCAACTTTAAGGATGCTCAGCGCCCTTGCACTTCTCCTGGGCCTTCTCCTAGGCCTAGGCCAACTCTTGGGAGCAGTGGCCCACACCCTTGAGAGCCGCACGTCACGTCACGGTCGAAGTAGAAGCCCCGAGAGAGGTAGGTGTGGGGGACCCGCAGACGCAGGTTGTGCAGGCGGTTGACCGCCGCCTCCACCTTGGTGGAATGATTTTGATGAATTTGGGAGCTCATGGTTAAAGTAGGAAAAAAACGGTGTGTTGGCTGGTCTCAGAGATGGTTCTGAAAGTGGTGACTGGATAAGACACAGGAGAGTGGTCTGAGGCTGGAAAAAGGGGTGTCCTTAGGTCTGTTCCTTGCAAACATTGTTGAAACAAGACAAATCCGGACCCCCAAGGGCACTATCAGAAAATGAACTTTAAATTTAATGGTAAACACTTTTCTGTGGGATTCTGAGATTAAGACTTTGAATACTAGCTACTCACCCATTTAACCAACATATAAGAGTTTAAAGGTAGTTAACCAGACATCTTTTTCTTTTTTTCACTGCTCAAAATTATTTTAACAGAAACTTCTTCTCTCTCTCTCTCCACTCTTTCTCTCTCACACACACACACACATGTTGCTATCAGGAAGATATGTTTGAATCACTTAATTTAATTCTTTGCATTAAGTTTGTAATTAAAAAATTGAAACTATATTTAAAGGGGGAAATTAACCAATCTTTCTGCTTCAGGAGAAATTATCAACTTTTTCTACTAACATCTGGGCCATCCACTCAAAAAGAAACATTTCTGAGTAATCTTTCTGCCCTTATTATTATTTCTCCTGCATTACAAAAACAGTACCCATTACCCTCCAACGCATAGTATGTAGTTATTCTTCTTGTGCAGACACCTCATCTAAGAGAACACCACCTCATCGTCTGCCTTTATCCCCCACACTTGGGTATATTAGTGTAAATTTACCAGTGTCCCTTATGCCTATCTTGCAGACCAGGCATTCTTTCACAGAAGAGGGAACCACGTAGCACAAAATTCTAGCTTTTGACATCGTTCTGGTTTCCAAGTATAGATACTTTTTTTTCTTAACTTATTTTATAATTATATATCCTTTATCTAAAAACTTTAATGTTTCAAAGATGTCTTAATAGTTATATATAAAGTCAGATCTTTATAGAATTGATTAGCAAATTAATCCAGTTAGTGAATATTTATTGAGTACCTACTATGAGCATAGTACTTTGAGTTACAATTAAAGTCAAAAGAGTTGTCGTTTGCTATCTACAATTTAGCTAAGAAAATAAGATATATACATATGTGAACCTAAGAAAAATATTACTAAGGAATTATGAGACCATGACAGTGAAAATATCTGATATTCAGTAAAATAGATGATTTCGTACAAGAAAACTGTCACAGGTAAGTGTTTGAAAATCATTGTGAATATAAAGCAAGTTATTGAGAAACATTTTGACTGGAGATGGAATAACAGGGATTATACCAGGATGGCATAATCCTAGAGTGAGAACTGTGGTTAGAGGAGTTGATTAGGTTGTTTGTGGATGGCCTTGAATGCTAAGATAAAGTTTGTGCTGTAAGTAATGTGGGTTTGATATAAGGAAAATGGTTGTTGTAATGAGGTTAGAGCAGTAGCCAAAGGCAAAGAGAAGTAGTCAGTGAGGGCATCCTCGGGGAATCCAGCTCTAGGATGGTGTGGATGTGGACTTAGAGTGGGCAGGGTATGTCTGGTGAAGGATGTCACAATAGAAAACTCACGGGACATGGTAACTGTGGGGTGAGTTGTGTAAGATCAAAACAGTCTTGTTAATTATAAGGGACATTGTGTATGAGATCGCTCTTTCAACTTCATTAAGTTGTGGAATTTTTATTATGAATGATGTAAGAAAATAAAGCATGACAGTGTGACAAGTCCCAGATCTAGGAATAATTGACACAATAATGAACTGCTTGTTTCTCAGGCCAGACGTCTGGTGTTTTTGGCTGCTGTGTTTTACCCCACTGCACCCTGGCTCTTTGCACTGCATCGGTTCAGATCTTTCCTATTTAACAAAGTCACAGTGCTGCCCCCCAGAGTTTTATTGAACAATGATTTTTTCTTAATTCCCTCACTCCACACATACTGATTGAGCATCTACGGTATGGACAAGGCATTGTGCTAAGCACAGAGAATAAGGGAGATGAAAACTCCCATGAGTTCATAAGTAAACCCAAATGCATTTTCATGAGTACTTTATTATTGAGATTTTAGGTCATAGTTCTTTCAAATGAGCAGGAGGAAAATGCTTTCATTTGGAAAAGACTGTTTTGTTTTCCTCAAATTCTGTCAACAGGTAGACTGCATTTTCCTGCAATTTGGGAAATTTACAAACACCAAACATTTATTTTCATCTCCACTAGGGGACAGTGTGTTACCATTAGATTTTTTCCTCTTCCAAATCAGCAAAATGTATAGATTTTTTTAAATTTGAAATTAATTATTTTATAAATGTAACAAAACTGTTAAAATGCTTATAAAGTCTACAATTTAGGGCTTTTGTAATTGTATATTGTATAGATAGATATCGCTATTTGTATATCTATGTATATATACTTTTATTTGTTTATATAGAGTGTTTGAAATTTGTGGCACTTAGGTGATTTTTGCATGAGTTCACCAAAACAAGGATGGGAGGAAGAAGAATATTTATATCAAAATATAAGCATCTGAATTTCAGGACAGCTTTGTAGCTCATAAGAATTTAATTAGGCTTTCGGCATGGAATTTACTGAGACATCCTAAAGTTTACCCTTCAAGAAGGGCTGTGTAATCCCTTGAGACATCTGAAGCCTAAATATATATACATATATTTTCCTTTATAGTTTTCCTTTTAACTGAGTTACAATTGAAGTTCATTGTGTTCTTTAGGTATGATATGTATAGAAGATGATTATCTCTAAGATTTCCTTTCCGGTTGTCTATAAAGATTTGGACAACAATGATGTCATAGCTCTTCCTGCTATTCTTTGAGACAGTGTTCTACAAAATCCACATGAACGTGATTCTAACAGCATACCATCATTTGTATTCAGAGAACTAAATTTGATTTGTTATCATATAAAATCATATGTAAAATAATACCATCATTTGTTTCCACCTCTTTCATTCAAATACTGAGGCCTGTGTAGTACAATGATAGCATTTAATGTTTTAAAATATACTTTTAAAGAGTTTTTTGAGTTTATGTATACTGGTAACAGTTTTGCCAAAGGTGTCATTTGAGAATATTGAAAGGGACAGTAAGAATTCTGAAGACATGGGCATTATAGGAAAGTGACTGTTTGTACACACTTGCAAGGTACAACTTCTTAGTCATTTGCTTCTGGAACTGCAGACTTTCCTTGTCCAAATTGTGAGGTGGGTGGTGGGGAGGAGAGAAAGGAGCAGCTGCTCTGAATTGTGGAGGTGCTGCTGTCATTCTTCATCTTCTGACAGCAGAAAGCTGAGACCTTGTGAATTGTTCTTATGATTCTTTCTTGGTCCTTAGTATGTAGTTTCCTCAAAAAACTAAAAATGGAACTCCCATTTGACCCAGTGATCCCACTTCTAGGAATATATCCCAAGAAACTAGAAACACCAATGAGAAAGGATATATGCACCCCTATGTTCATAGCGGCACAATTCTCCATAGCTAAAATTTGGAAACAGCCTAAGTGCCCATCAGCAGATGCGTGGATTAAAAC
>NW_006383016.1:9790669-9808587 GCF_000327345.1 Myotis davidii
GGGATGGGAGTGAGGGGGAGAGATCAACTATAAGACTTGTATGCATGCATATAAGTCTAACACAGTAGTCAGCAAACTCATTAGTCAACAGAGCCAAATATCAACAGTACTTCTTCAAAATAGACTTGCCCAGGCCGAAAACCGACTTCTGCGCATGGGCCACGAAGTTTCAATCGCACTGTATGCACGCTCTCACGGGGTATTTTGTGGAAGAGCCACACTCAAGGGGCCAAATTGCTGCATGTGGCTCACTAGCCACAGTTTGCCGACCACAGGCTAACCAGTGAACACAGACAATGGGAGTGAGGGCATGAGTGGGGAGGTGGGGGGCAATGGGGGATAAGGACACATATGTAATACCTTAATCAATAAAGAAATTTTTAAAAATTCAAACAAACTTTAACCAAATGTCTGTGAAGCATTTTCACGTGCCTCATCTCATTTGATCCTCACAGAAGTCCTGGAGTAGGTAGATAGGAGACTCGGTAGAATCTTATTTTCTTTTCATTAGCCAGAAAACAGAGATTTAGAAAGTTTAGAAACTTGACCCGACTGAAAAGAAGTAAGAAATGTGGAAATTGAAAATGACTCCAGATCTCTCTCTTCCTCTACCTTCCTTTCTGTAAAAAATCAAAAAAATAAAAAAAAAAAAAGTTTAGCTAAATGAGAAAGCAGGTCTAATTTAGCAAGTTTATTCTATATATATAAAAGGCTAAGTTGATTCGCACACGCACTATATATATATGTATATCGCTGGCACCAATCACACACATGTGTTTCCACATCAGTCATTGTCCATCGTGAATTTGGTTGACACTTCTATTATAGAGAAAGGGCAAATAGCAATATTAAAATATTTCTAATTAATTTCCTTTCAATGTGCACAAATTCGTGCACCAGGCTTCTAGTGATGATATAAAATAAGTAATTGCAATTATAGCAATAATGCAGACTTTAACACATATCACTAAAGATATTCCTGTTTTTCTTTAAATTCAACAAATGTTGGATTTTTATGCATGGGTGTGTAAACATTGATGTGCCATGTTTATAGCTAGTGCTCTTTATGGCTGGTGAGTAGAAATCAAAGTAAATCTGAAGCCTGGAAATTGCTAGAGTTACAGATGGTAAATAAAGTGCTGATAAATTTAATTTAGGTAATTTTTTCTTTACTTCTTACTATGGGAATTTGGGTACCCACTTTTCCTGCAATACCTTTGGAAAGTCTAGCTTCCATGCCACAATAAAAGTTAATCGTAATTTCTTGTTCCCCAAATATTTCTTGTTTATTTTGGACTCTGCAATTAAACACATACCTTTTTTGAAAAATAATGCAATTTGTTTTTTAGATCCACAGAAATATTGAGACGATCATACCGAGTTCATATCTGACCTGCACTCAGTTTCCCCTATTAACAACTATAGTCCAGAGTTTGTTCAGATTTCCTTAGTTTTACCTAATGTTGTTTCTTTTCTTTTCTTTTCTTTTCTTTCTTTCTCTCTCTCTCTCTCTTTCTTTTCTTTTCTCTTCGCTTCTCTTCTCTTCTCTTCTCTTCGTTTCTTTTCTTTTCTTTTCTTTCTTTCTCTCTCTCTCTCTCTTTCTTTTCTTTTCTCTTCTCTTCTCTTCTCTTCTCTTCTCTTCGTTTCTTTTCTTTTCTTTTCTTTCTTTCTCTCTCTCTCTTTTCTTTTCTCTTCTCTTCTCTTCTCTTCTTTTCTTTTCTTTTCTTTTTATTCCTGGATACCATATGACTTTTGTTGTCAGGTCTTCTTAGGTTCCTCTTGGCTGTGACAGTGTCTCAGATTTCCCTTGTTTTTGATGATCTTGACAGTTTTGAGAAGTACTGGACAGATATATTGTGGGAGGCCCCCCTATTGGAATTAATTTGATGGTTTTCTGATGAGTTAGACTGGGGTTACTGGTTTTGGGGAGGAAGACCACAAAGGTGAATGACATTTGCATCCCATCATATCAAGAGTGCACATCATCAACATGATTTTCCAGTGTTCAGGTTTACCTTGCTTCCTTGGTGTTAACATTAAACATTTATATTACATGATATTTGGAACACACAAAGACATTCACGTATATATACTTATTCATACCCTAGAGGTCTGGTGCACGAAATACATGCACTTGGCGGGGGGGAGGTCCCTCAGCCCAGCCTGCACCCTCTTGCAGTCTGGGAGCCCTCGGGGGATGTCCGACTGACGGCTTAGGCCCGCTTCCCCAGGGGTACGGGCCTAAGCCATCAGTCGGACATCCTTAGCAGCTGCAGAGGGGAGAGGCTCCTGCCACCACCACTGCGCTCGCCAGCTGTGAGCCTGGCTCAGGGCTTCTGGCTGAGTGGCGCTCCCACTGTGGGAGCGCACTGACCACCAGGGGGCAGCTCCTGCATTGAGCATCTGCCCCCTGGTGGTCAGTGCGCATCATAGCAACCGGTCATTCTGAATGGCCGTTCAGTTGATTTGCATATTAGCCTTTTATTATATAGGATATGTGTGAATGATAATAAAATGACCACCTGTAATGCCTTTTCACTCTCCAGCCTGGTTAAGGGTTAATGGCAGTTTTGGATACCCACAGGCATCAAGAAATGCTTTTTTAAAAGACCTATTTGAATGTGGATTTTTTCAACCTGTGTCATCAATACTTTTATAGATATCTAGACTTGTGAGATGAGTTTGCAATCCATAATTGCTTGACTATCTGATCTTTGTATCCACTAGAATTTTGTGTATCACACCATTTTATTTAATCACTTTTTAAATTTCCATATTTTTTTAAGGATGAAATGATCAATAGAGATGAGGCAGACAGGGAAAACAAATATGCAGTGGAATAACAGGTTCCACTAAATTCTCACCAAATTCTAATCTTTCCAAATGATGCCTATAAAATATGCAGAAATAAATGAATTTTAAGGACTATTCCTACTTAAATTCTTAATTAGCTAAAGATATGTAAGTTATGGAGCTATGAAAATGAGCATAGAAATTTTTTTTTAAGATATGGAAATGTTATTTTTCTAACCCTACAATCTTAAATAGATTTTTTTTTCCTCCTTTATTTGTTACTGTGCTGCTTTGACTTTGACAAGTATAAGCTGGTTTCAAAGAGGCTACACAGATAGCCTTTTTCTGTTTATTTTCTAAGGGGAAATTTTAATTAGCATCATCTGTTTTATGTTTTAATTTAATAAATGAGATTTGGGAGTAGATGCGCATTATGAAGCCTATGACACTGTAATTAATTAATCAAGAGTGACAAGTATATATCTATAGTTGGCTTGTATCTTATTCAGTTTGAGAATACTTATTGCTTTGTTCATGAGTGATGTGGCATATAAGTGGATCACATTTTAACTCAAACATAGTTGGCTTTAGAATTATTTGTTTTATGTGATTTAGGTCTTGTGATATTTGGACGCCAGTACAGCATTTGAAATCCAATATTGAAATGTCCTTAAAACCCACATGCAGGAAGCCAAGTAGCCACCATTCAGCCCCTTGTGTGTCCTTCCCAGCTTCACCCTTTAGAACCAGATCCAGGAAGTTGATGAAAAGAGTAGCTTAACAGAGGTGGTCTCTCACCACCATCCTCATAGATGAGAAACTGAGGGCCAGGCATGGTGGCAGTGGTAAATTCTTTGTACTACCGCCAAGGCTTCTGGCTAAACATGCAAATAGGAGTAAACAAAGAAACCAAATAGTGGTCATTGTTAATAAATGAGTTAAACTGAAAGAGTGATGATATCTCTATCATAGAGCCTCCTTTGCTTTGAATTCCTTATAATTTATGGAGTGTAACCATGTGTTAGGCATTGAGCTAAGTGTTTCATATTCAAAGATAAAATGAAAAATTCTTTACATCAAGAAACATCATGTGGTGAAATAAATGGTCAACTAAAAAGACTATTTAGAATTCAGTGTGCTAGAGGAATTCACAGCTGTGGAAACAGATTCATCTCACCCAAATTTGGCTGGAGGCTAGAAGTTAGGGTCGATTTCAAGAGTCACTGATATGTGGGTGGAACCACAAAGAGTAACTCGGGTCAGCTAAGCTGGGAAGGGAATGGGAAAGCTTTTCTGGCAAAGGATGAGCTGGTGCAATGGGATGAGGCTTAGGGAAAAAAAGGCTTGCTTGGGCAATCTTCACCAGTTGTGTGTGGCCTGGAGATTTGAGTGTTTTTTTAAGGAGAGGCTGGAAGGATAAAAGATTTTGTCTTTACCAGGTAAATGGTTCAGACTTGATCCTGAAGTTTGAAGTAGCTGTCAGAGGATTTTAGGCAGGAAGGGGATGGGGTCAGATTGATATTTTAAAATAAGTATTTTGACTGCTGTGTGAGAAACAGGGTAACACAGTATAAGACTTTAGAGCAGCGGTTCTCAACCTGTGGGTTGCAACCCCTTTGGGGGTCAAACGACCCTTTCACAGGGGTCGCCTAAGACCATCAGAAAACACATATATAATTACATATTGTTTTTGTGATTAATCACTATGCTATAATTATGTTCAATTTGTAACAATGAAAATACATCCTACATATCAGATATTTACATTACGATTCATAACAGTAGCAAAATTACAGTTATGGAGTAGCAACGAAAATAATTTTATGGTTGGGGGTCACCACAACATGAGGAACTGTATTAAAGGGTCACAGCATTAGGAAGGTTGAGAACCACTGCTTTAGAGAGATTGTTTATGGGATTGTTCCAGTAATTCAGGGCGGAGACATTATGCTGGCAGGGGCAGTTTGAGGGGAGAATATTAATTCAAGAAACATGAAGGAAGCAGAAGCAATAGGTGCTGGTGACACTTTGTTGTAAGGCATAAGGTGGATGCCAGGTTCAGAGACTGATTACCAGGTCCCACTTTTGGAACATAGCACAATTCTTCACCCAGACACCTTAAAGATGTTAGCTGTTTCCACTTTTCATTTCCCCTCATAGTATCACTTCTTCATAGTGTCAAGAAGCCCAAATGATTAGAATAAATATATTTAAATAGGCAATATGATTTCAAAGGCAAAACAACATTTAACAACTTGTGAGGTAACTCATTTCACAAATTTGCCTGATCTTACTGAAACATGGGGTTCAGGGTACAGACTTCTTGTGGGTTCTTGTCCCACAAAGATGAAGAATAAATTCGTGGACTAACAGATTTCTTTAATAAAAATGTAGTCTCTCTCTCTCTCTCTCTCTCTCTCTCTCTCTCTTTCTCTCTAATGGGCAAAATAAAATAAAAAATCCTGCCTCGTGTCCCTTTGTCTCCGGTTTATACATGCTGTAGTTCTTTGTTTGAACCTGACTCTTTTCTAATTGGACCTTTCATTAATTTAGGGCCCCCAAGCTCTCCTCATTGGTTCTTTTGTTAAATAGTATCAGTTTCAAAGGCCAAAGCCCATATGGAACCCCCTTTCTCTTTCCCCCCCTTACCATATAACATTTCTCTATCTGCTGTGAAAATCTGTTTTCCTCTTTCTGCCATTTGTTGTCATTTCTCTGTCCTCTGTGAACGTTTGTTTCCTTTTTCCCATACAGTAGGTCATCAGGTTACATGGGAGATCCATTCCGACAGGGCGATGTAACGCGATTTTCACCCTAAGTCGGAACCCACCTACATAAGCACCTACGTCACTCACATGGAGCACATACACAGCAGTAATGAAGTGAAACAATAAAAAAAATTTAAAGATAACAATTCCTGACGTTTACTTGTGGTAAATAAATAATAAAAAACATAAAGTACATATGGACATATGTTGAAATGACAGAACTTTTTTTATATATAAATAAATAGGAGATGGCAACGTAACCACGAAACAAGGTACATCGAGTCCCACATAACCCGAGGACTGTCTGTACTCTGTGGCTTTTCCTTATCTTCTGTGAATGTATGTCTTCCTCTCCCCTTATCCTGTGGCACCTTTTTTAGTCTCTGACTGTATGCCTTCTGGTGGCTCCAAACCCTCACCTATGCATTCCTCCCACATGGACCCTCTTTATTTCTAAAATTCCCTAAACCTGCTTATTTTATCCCTAAAACTCTTTTTATTACTTTACAAAAAAGCCAGTTTCCTTCCCCCACATTAGTACTCATAGTTTATAAGTCTGTCAGAGGACACCCAGGAGCAAGATGAAGAAAAGGCTTGCATTATCAATGAAATAGTCAAATTTCAGTGAAGACCCAAAGTTGGTCAGATATTGGATTAAAAGAAAACTAGTGGCCCAGTGCATGACATTCGTGCACTGGGGAGGGGTCTCTCAGCCCAGCCTGCTCCCTCTCCCAGTTGGACATCTCCCAAGGGGTTCTTAGCGCTGCTGTGGAGGATACCCCCTCTGCTGCTGCACTCGCCAGTCATGAGCCTGGCTTCTGGCTGAGCCGCACTCCCCCTGTGGGAGTGCACTGACCACCAGGGGGCAGCTCCTGCATTGAGCGTCTGCCCCCTGGTGGTCAGTGCATGTCATAGCGACCAGTCATTCCACTGTTCAGACAATTTGCATATTGGGATTTTATTATATAGGACTAGAGGCCTGGTGCACGAAATTCGTGCAGGGGGATGTGTCCCTCAGCCCAGCCTGCACCCTCTCCAATCTGGACCCCTCGAGGGATGTCCGACTGCCTCGGATGTTTAGGCCTGATCCCAGCGGGATCAGACATCCCTCTCACAATCCAGGACTGATGGCTCCTTGTCTGGGCTGGATCCCTAGGGCGGTGCTAGTCTAGCAATTGCCTTCGCTATCCAGCAGATGGCGCTGCCGCGCAGGATTTGGGCGGAGCGGGTCCCTGGGGATCTGCAGGGAGGGAGTAGTTATGCTGCGACTCCCTCCCGATTGTGTCCCCTGCTGGCTGGTTGCCCCCAACTCCTCTCTCCTATAGGCCTGATCCCTCCCCACTTTGTCCCCTTCAGGCCTGGTCCCCCCCAACTGTCCTTTCCTGTAGGCCTGGTCCCCCTTAACTGCCCTCCCCTGCTGGCCTGATTGCACACAACTGCCCTCCCCTGCTGGCCATCTTTGACCACATTGGGGTGGCCATCTTGTGTGTTGGAGTGATGGTCAATTTGCATATTACCTCTTTATTAGATAGAATAATCTTTTGTTTCATACTGTTAGCATTTGAAATTACATTAGTTTTTTTCTAGTGACCTTCATTAGATAATTTTTGTCTTTAATGAAAGGTGCTTGCAAAAGCATTTTTCCTTTATTTGGGGAAAACCAAGTCCCTGCCTGTGACTATGGTCTGAGCTTCATAGAATTCCAAGGCCAGAGAGTAGCCGACCTTAAACAGTAGCTCCTTGAACTCATAAGAACAGAATAGAATGGTCTTTAACAGGAGCTGAGGGATGGAGGAGATGAGGAGACAGTGGCCAAACAGTACAAAATTCCAGTTACAAAGTGAATAAGTTCTGAGAATTGTACAGCATGGTGATTATAGTTAACAATATTGTATTGTATAATTGAAAGTTGCTAAGAGAGTAGACCTTAAATGTTTTTATACTGCCCCCCCGCCTGCCGAATCAAATGGTAACTATGAATTGATAGATGTGGTAACTGTTCTCTTCATAATTTGATAATATCTATATTATAAAAGCCTAAGCAACCTTTACGACATGAACAGACAGTCAACCAGTTGCTATGACATGCCCTGACCACCAGGGGGCAGACACTCAATGCAAGAGCTGCCCCCTGGTGGTCAGTGTGCTCTCACAGCCAACCTCCCGCGGCCAACCAACATCCTCTGGTCCCTCCCCCAGCTGGCCAACCTCCTGAGGACTTTCCCCCTGGCCGGCCCCAGCTGCAGTCCCTCCCCTGCATCTGGCCTCCCCAATCGCCCCGCCCCCTGCCGTCTAACCTCCCACAACCCCTCCCTCCCTGGCCGGCCTGGTCCTGCCCCCGATGGGCCCTGATCACTAGCCAGGCCGAGGGGCCCTACCCATTCACCAATTTGTGCACTGGGCCACTACTATCTATATATATAAAACCCTAATATGCAAATAGACCAAACGGTGGAACAACCGATTGCTATGACGTGCTCTGACCACCAGGGGGCACGCACGGAACATGGCTGGTGTGGGCCTCAGCCGGATGGTGGAGCAGGTGAGTGGGGGCACCAGACCAAGGTGGGGCGCTGGTTGCTGTAATCGGGGTGAGCCTCTGGTGGTTACTGAAAATTCTTTGCTCCCGTGCTCCATAGTCCTGCCCTGCGCTCACACCTGCTGCAGGTGCTGGCCCCGCTCGTCCTTCAGGGCTTCTCCACCTCGCCCTGCTCCTGAGGGGCAATCAGGGCCAGCAGCTGCCTCTCACACCCACTGCTGGCGCCGGAGCCACCACTCTCACTACCGGTGCCGGCTCTGCTCACACCCGCAGCTGGCATTTGCACCTGCTGATGGTGCCAGCCCCAATTGCTCCGTACCATCAATGGGTGCAAGTGGGGCCTGCGCTGTCAGTGCATGGGAGCAGTGGTGGCGGGAGTGGGGCTGCAGGCAGATGGGACCAGGGGCTGCAGTGGGAGGGGCCAGATGGGGGATGGAGGATGGGCCGAGACCTGCCCCTGTGCCCACTGCAGCCTTGAGGCCCACAGTTCCTTTCAAGGTGCATGAATTCATGCACTGGGCCTCTAGTGTGTGTGTGTGTGTGTGTGTGTGTATAATTGAGTTGTGTCTCTTAAACTTATACAATATTATGTGTCAGTTTTATGTCTATGAAGCTGGGGAAAACATTTAAATAAATGAATATATATTTTTAAAGTAACTCTTTACTAAATTTAGCATGTGACATCTTTCCAAAATATTGTTTTACCCTTTCTTTTCAGGATGAGCAGAAGCTCCAGGACAGTTTAAGGCAAGGGGCCACAATAATTGCCACACTCATCAAAGAGAGAAATTCTGCATTCATTGGTCAGCTACTGGTAGCATGAAGGACACAGAGAAAATTGCCTACTGAGTTTAAAGAAATGTTTAAGTTCCTCTGTCCTGCTTCCCCTCCCTGTTGTGTGTGATAGCATATTTAAGTTGTCTTTTATGTCTCATAATTTGTAGGATATGATGCTTGGGTTATAAAAGTGGATTAATGTTTTATATTTGTGAAATAAAAATTTACTTTCATGCATGTCATATTTAAATTGCCCAAACAGGTAAGGTAAGGATAGGTAAGTGGAAAATAATGGCCTTCATATAATCCTTTTTAAAAAGTATGAAAGATCAATAGAAACAATCATGTGTGAGCTAATCCTCCAAGGAATGAGAACTTAGAAATCTTAAACTATTCTCTCTGTGTTAATTAGTAAATCACACTGTAATGAAACTCATAGATAAGGTTCAGAATTATATTTCTTTAAAATTGTCCTCTCATCATTAGATATTGGCTTGTGTTCTAATTTTCCATGCCTTAAAAAACAAAACAAAACATAAAAACAGAAAACAATGAGATTGTAAGGATTCTTTAAATATATTCACTATTGGCCCTCAACATTACTCACGATTCCTAAATAAGATGTAATATACTCCTTAGATTACATAATTTTTACTCATTTTAAAAGGTCTCTTATCTTTCTGAATGCATTTAAGAGAAGACTGGAAAGCTTCATAAAAGTGAAGTTATTTTAGTGAAGCCCAAGTTAGTCTTCAAAAAGACAGGGAGCCATTGCAAGAATTTAATTATTCTTTTGATACAGATACTATTTTTTAAGTCAAGTTTCTATTCTTCCAAATTTCCACTGGTATGTACACCTTAAATATTGATGATTTCCCCTATATTAATTACATTGTATAATTATGTGTATGCAGTCATTAGAGATGCCTTTTACTCCATATTTACACTGACTTTCTTACTTTTACTTTTTAAATATATTTTTTATTGATTTTAGAGAGGAGGGGAGAAGGAGAGAGAAATAGAAACATCAATGATGAGACAGAAGCATGATCAGCTGCCTCCTGCATACCCCCTACTGAGGACGGAGACTGCAATCCAGGCATGTGCCCTGACCGGGAATAGAACTGTGAGCTCCTGGTCGATGCTCAACCTTTGGGCCACAAGGCTGGGACTGGCTATATTAACTTTCTAAGAACACAATAGATCAGATTATTCAAGGGCTTAGGCTGTACATGGAAACTATCAAAGTTGCATGAGATGTTTTCTATAACATATCTACCTAGTGGGATTTCTTCTTAACATGTTGGATGAGTTTTCCTATATTTCTCAAGTATCTCTCTTGGTAGGAGAGTGTATGTGTTACATTTAAGTGATAGTCGGTAGAAAACAATGGACATGGAGTAAATATTACAGTTCATCCCCCTACATAAAAGGCATTGTTTCAATGTAGTTTGGATCTGAGTTCCTGGGCTTGCTACTTTCTCTCTCAGGATGTTAAGAAATATAAAATAAATCACTTAATTCAAATCTTGAGGGTGACCATCTATGGGAAATGTGTGAATTTTGGTTAGGATGTCTATGTTAAGGTGGTGAGCTAGTTGTGTTGTGGAAGGCTCACCCCTTCTGAAGCCTGTCGAAGTCTTCAAGTGACAATGTTTTTAAGAATTTGAAATTGCTTATACAGGCCAATGGGGAAATGTTACCACGATTCAAAAGAAAGGGTGAGCGTTTTAAAGGTTAGCCTGCTAATGGAATGTTCTACCAGACAGGACTTTACCTGGGAGTAAGCTGTGTGACTTTACCCTAAGGTAATAGGAAGCAGTTAGTATAATGAGGTTTTGAAGCAGGGGGTCCCGCGGGGGTGAGGCCGACGGAGTCCTATCGAAGCATGCCCGACTCCGGAGACAGGTTCAAGACGCAGTCTGAAGTTTATTGTTTAAGTGCAGGGACATATATATAACATTCCAGACCAATCAGAAGTTTACAACATCTTTAGGGCAACCAATGGTAGGAAAGTTAGGGTACTATGTAGGGGCTCTAGGGGGCTTACTCAGGCGGGGCGCTGCCACTTCCCCGGTGTGTGCCGAGGAAGCTTGTATAGGCGGAGTGCGCTCACGCCATTGCATCCGCCACTGCACTGAGATAAATCTCCTGAGCTCTTCCCACAAGGTTTAGTTAATAAAATATGAAATTGTGTCTAAACTAATCACTACCATCATCATCATCAAATTTTATTTTTCTTTATAGTTTACAAGTGAGTCACAACATTGAAAAACACTTAAAGAAATCCCCCCACATCTTTCACTGCTGAGATGGGAAGTTACGCTCAGCGGTCTCAACTACCTTGGCCAGAGCCACATGGCTACCCAATAATGAAAGGCAGGGCTTAGACTCAGGACCACGGAGACGTTTTAAGCGCAGCTCCCTGTATAACCACGATTGCCGCAGAGGGCACCTGGCAGAGAGGCTGTGGGGAACAAGCCAGAGGCTCCACGGGAGCCCTGGAAGAATGGACAAGGAGGGTCCGTCTGCCCAGTTACCAGAGGAAAGTCCTGAAGCGCTTGGCTTTCCAGCCATCTTTCCAACATACATACAACCTTGAAGCCAAGGATGAAGGGAGTGGAGAGAATGAATGACCAGGAGAGAAAGGTTAATGAGTTGTTTCCATTGTTTAGGAGACCCAGAGGCCACTTCACAGTTACATTTTCATCCCAGCTTCTGTAAACCTAATTACTTTCATGAGAACTGTGTTTTCACTTTATTTTCCAAAATCCCTTAAAACTGAGAATAGTTATGCCTCAAGGTTGCCGAAATTGCTTTCTAGCTGTGGACAATTTTGTAAAAAGACTCTCTCCCCACCCACCTAAATGTATGCTAATTAATAAATACAATTTAAAGAAAGCCTTTTAAGGAATTTAACAGTGTCACCACTGTTTAGATTAATGACATATTGGTAAGAGGTAGTAGTTGTGTGTGTGTGTGTGTGTGTGTGTGTGTGTGTGTGTTTTATTAAAGTGCTCAATTTGAGAGATAACTTGTTGCATATATACTCATTTACAGATAAAATCCAGACCTGCATATTTTATCCAGACCCATATTCTATCCATTCTTTCTGTGCTCACTTTAAGCATTTTGCATTTGTTTGCAGGAAACCTTTCTTTTCTCATGCTAGTTTATTAAAAGCAAATTTTACTTTATATATATTAACACAATGCTTATGTTATAAAAATCAAGTTGCAGTAGAATATTTTTATACTGAATCTGCAAAGTTTACTTCCTTTTAATGTTTAAACTAATTATGTCAAGGAAGCATCAAAATGTTTATATTAAAATGTAAAGAAAGTCATTTGGAAGAAGGATAATTGGAGATATTTTAAAAGATTAATTAAAAATAAACAGAATAAATGAAAAATACATATCCTTTTAGTATTTATTAGAATGGTTTAAAATAAGTGGACTAGAAGTGGTCGTGTTGGCGGTTTTGATATTGTAACATTTATATATGTTCTTACACATTTTTAGTTTTTAGTTTCAAAATTGAGAAAACTATGGGTATTTTTAAAATGAAAAGTACCAAACTACTATTAAAGATTTTCAATATATTCTCTTTACCAAACAACATAGGTAATTAATAAATAACTAAATAAACCACTGATATTTTAAAATCAAATGGCAATTTTCATTGATATTTATTGTATATATGCACATTTTCATACTAACTTAGTCACAATTTAATAACAATGTAACATTTATTCTGAAAATATAACAATGTGATGTTTTCTTTGGTATAAAGATAGAATTTGGTATCCAGATCTATTAGCCTATAAGGTACATTAAATATTTGTAAAACCAGAAGTCTCAACTAGATTTTTTTTCTCCCCTTATATTTAGCAGCTTTCTTGCAATATAGTGGCTGCTAAGGATTTATAACCTGTACTCAGACACAATGTAAAATAATATTGTGATCACTTAATAATATTGACATGAGTCTGCTGGGGTGAATTATTGTTCAGAAATATTCCTTCTCTCCACTTAGCTTTCATGGGAGGGATATATTTCTGTCTCTTGACTTTGGGGCTCATCATGTGACCTGCTTTCACCAATAGAGTGAGTCAAAATGGCAGTGCACCCTTGATAGATCTGGATATCAAATCTAGACTAGAGGTGAGAGACTATTATATTGCTGCTTGTTCTCTCCCACTTTTGCCACAACCAGGAGATGAACTGACAAATGGATAAACAAGCCCAGCTGTTTAGTTGACTTCCAACAGGTGAGTTCTATAAATGCTCATTGGTTTTTAATAATAACAAGTTTCCCCCTGGTCAGTTTGGCTTAGTGCATAGGACGGCGGCCAGCGGACTGAGGGTCCCAGATTCAATTCCGGTCAAGGGCACATGCCCGGGTTGCAGGCTTGATTCCCAGTAAGGGGCATGCAGGAGGCAGCCAATCAGATTCTCTCTCATCATTGATGTTTATATCTCTCTGTCTCCTTTCTCTCTGAAATCAATAAAAATATATTAAAAATAATAATGAGTTTTGAATCTTTTGTATTGTATACTAGTTGGGAACCAAGTGTGGCAGTGTTTGGTATATTTGCCCTCACAAGTCTAGGATGTAAAGCAAAATGCTTCTAAGGAGAAATGTTGGTCAGGGCAATGATCCTAAAGTGCTAGAAGGTTCTTTTTTCCCCTTTAATAGCAAGAAAAAGAAAATGGTTTCTATACTCTCTGTGTTTCTCTTCCTTTCCTTGCCCATCACCACCCTCAACACACAAACATTTTGGAACATCCTTGGACCTGCATGTGCCAAGAAAACCTTCAAAGACCACATACAAGTATCAATGCCATCTCTGTGAGCTCTATGGTTGTGGGGAGTTCCTCAGGCAATGTATGATCAGACACTGGGATAATGAAAGTATAAGAGGAAAAAGATGAATTGCAGTTGCATATAGCCATTTATGCCTCAGCAACACAGAAAGACATGCAAAGAGAAGTTCAACTCCATCACCATCTTTATGATAGAAAGGAAGGTCTAGGGCATTGGTTCTCAACCTTCCTAATGCCACGACCCTTTAATACAGTTCCTCATGTTGTGGTGACCCCCAACCATAAAATTATTTTCGTTGCTACTTCATAACTGTAATTTTGCTACTGTTATGAATCGTAATGTAAATATCTGATATGCAGGATGTATTTAGGCGACTCCTGTGAAAGGGTCGTTCGACCCCTAAAGGGGTCGCGACCCACAGATTGAGAACCGCTGGTCTAGAGGATGTTCAGGCATGAAGTGTGAAGTCTTCCCTTGCCTTGAGACTTCCCTCAGCACATATGTTCACAATGCTTACTCAGTGGGAAAACTTTGGGGTGGTGAATGGTACTCGGTATGAGTTCGACCTGACTGGAGCCAGATTGTTTTTCTGTTCCCATCTGAAATATTGGAATCTTTGATTTTTAAAATTGTCTTCACAGCTGAAATGCATTATGCAAATGTATTCTCTACTTAGTGAGGATGCTACCAAATAATCTGAATGGTTGTTAAAACATCTGGGGCTGTTTAGCAGCATGGATTAAACCCTGGCTTGTCTAGTGCAAAAATTTTTTTTCTTCCAGTTTAACCTTAATTAATCCTAGCATGGTCTCTGTGAGGTAGGTCTTTATGAACCTTGTGACACGATGATTGAAAAATGGCAGATGCAGAGAGTAAGGCTCATGATCACCCAGACCAGAATTTCTGCCTTTATTTTGGACAGTTTTTCAGAGAATTAGATTACAATGAGGAGGGACTGTTCTTTACTTAAGTTCCTTTTTTTTTTTTTATCTGATTTAAAACTACATCCAGAATTTTACCTGGATGCATTCCATCATTTTCCATTTTGCAAAATTGCAGTGAAGCCCAGAGGCAAAAGCTTAACAAGGCAATCCTACTGATCCTTTTGACCCAAGTGGAGACATGATTTGAGATTCCACATGGAGGCCAATTTTTTAAGAATTTCCCCTAGTCTGTAGACTGTAATAATTGGGTTATTTGGATAAGGTTTGGCAAAGCATCTAGTAGATTAACTGAATGAGGTTTCTGGAACATTGCCATTTTGGAGCTCTCCATTTTGTCTTTGTTCTACCTCATTACAAAATGGACTAGTGAAATTGGTTGGTTTGTAGGTATGTCAGGTTTCTCTTTTTCTTATTTCCCATTCTTTACATCTGGGCCCTTAATTTGGTTGAAAGCAAGCTCTTCAGTCTAAGTGGATAACAAAACATCCCTTTGAGGAGGAGGAAATAGATGATAAAATCTGTATGTTACTAATTTTTTTTTTCAATAGTTTGGAGGAATTTCTTTCTCATCCTGTGTGTGTTTTTAAGACCCTGTTAAGTTCATAGTTCCTTTTTGCTTTCCTTGTTTGAATAGAAAATAATTCTCTTTAATCTCCCCCTGAGTTTTTAAACTATTATTGAACTGCCCAGTTCAGGAATTCAGTTGCCTGTTTTACTGAATGGAGGTATGTATGACCTGATAGTAAAAGAATGCTATTCAAAGACATTTCCGCCTGTTTGTGTCTTGGATCAGTTACTGTTCACATGAGTCTGGAAAGAAGCCAAAATCTGTAAACAAATTAGGAGTTTTGAGAATCCCAGTGGGAATATCCACAAATTCCACTATAAATCAGGAGCTTCAGATAAGTGCAAGATGCTTTAATAAGATAGCAAGGAGAAGGAACTATAGACCAAATATTCTTGGCTCTGGGTTGGGAATCTTAATGGATATTAAAAGATTTGGGTTAATTATGGGGTTATACATAAAACTACTTTTTCCCAAACCTCTGTATCAGTGGTTCTCAACCTTGGCTGCACATTAGAATCACCTGGGTATCTTTTTAAAATCCTGATTTCTGGGCCTCATCCTCCGGAAATTCTGTTTCTTTGTTACTAATGTTGTGGCGCCACCCCATAACAAAGAAACAGAATTTCCGGAGGATGAGGCCCAGAAATCAGGATTTTAAAAAGATTCCCAGGTGATTCTAATGTGCAACCAAGGTTGAGAACCACTACTCTATATGTTGCCTAAATGGAATTTTTATTTTACTAACTTTTAATTTATGCTTAATATCAAACAGCCCTTAAACTCTGAAAACACTTTTATATCCTTTTAGTAACACACACACACACACACACACACACATACACACACATACACACACACACACAGTGGCCAGATTATTATGATCACCTGACATTTGTAGGCAAATTAGCTATAATTTCGCGCTGAAGTTGCTAGAGGGCCAGACCATTATAAATAGGGAAGCAGGTTGTTTACCACGACAGTAGAAGTGATTTTTCTGAAGATATAGGCCACCTTTGCCTTCAATACTGAGGCGATTCTTCTTGGCATTGACTCCACAAGATGTCTTTGAATAGCATTCTTTTACTATCAGGTCATACATACCTCCATTCAGTAAAACAGGCAACTGAATTCTTGAACTGGGCAGTTCAATAATACAGTTTAAAAACTCAGGGGGAGATTAAAGAGGATTATTTTCTATTCAATTATTTTCTACCCATATCTTCAGAAATAAAACCACTTCGACTGTCGTGGTAAACAACCTGCTTTCCTATTTATAATGGTCTGGCCCTCTAGCAACTTCAGCGTAAAATTATAGCTAATTTGCCTACAAATGTCAGGTAGTCATAATAATCTGGCCACTCAGTATAAATATATACATACATATATAATTTATCATTAATGACAAATTAGTGACTCTCTTTGCATATTTATATAAATCTTGAACAAGATGGGGGACATTTTGATACATTGAGGTATCTATAGCTTTTTTTATAGGAATCTCTTCTTGCAACTATTTCAGCACATGAGTTGAAAATTGGGGTCTTTTTATTGTCTTTGACCCAAAGTTAAAATTTAAATGTAAAACTTCCTCTCGAGAAAGATAACCCATAAGTTTAATTTCACCATTATGATATCTTTATTAATTCCTCTTGATTGTGTGTGTGTGCATGTGTGTGTGCATGCATGTGTGTAGAAAGAAAGAAAATGTAGAGAAAGAAAAAACATATTTTTCATGTCAACATTTTCTTGAAAGTTGTTCTAAAACAATTGCATTGTAAGCTTGTGTTTTATATACAACTACAAGAACTTATAGAGATTATGTATCACTGATTTACCAAAGTATATTTTAAAATAAGGGAAATGAAGAAAATATATTGTACATATTTATATGTAATAAATACATATTCATACATAATAATTATACATAATAATCTTCATTGGCAATGCAGACCACACACCTGCTCTGCACGGGGACTCATTTTCTTGCTCTCTCCCAGAATATGTCCCCTGTCCTCTGTTGGTTCAATCCCCATTCTTCCTATAATATCCATTCCTGTTTCTGCTGGACTGGGATACCTTCCCTGACCTCTCTTTATTTTGATAGGAGGTAGAAGGTATAAATTCACACCTTGAGACCTAGCTTACATGCTAATTTCTCTATCATCTTTTCTCTTCAGTTGAAGGACAAACACAGAATCTCAGTTTACACCTGGCTGCTCTTTAAGGCCTAGAAACACTCTGAACTCACAGTGAGCGATTTTGTAGACACCTGAAACATTGATTAGGTGGCGATGAATCATGATTCATATGAAAGGTTTGTCTCCTTGTGAAGAGGGCAGAAGTTACTTTTCTTATCACTTGAATCATCAGGCCCTGCATTAGAGGCTTAGGCGTTGCATTTCATTTTATCTAATGCGTAACATAACTTGTACAATCTCTTCATAATGTATGCTACCTCTTTTGATAATCTTACTTCACAGGCCCTCTTCTAGCAAGTGCCTAAATGCATAGGAATTTAACAATATCCTCACACAAGGAAATGGAAAAGAACAGGAAGGAAGGCAGTTGTCAAATCATTTGGGGTGGCCACCTAGCACTGGTCCGTTGAGTACTCTCTCGTAAGGATGCTTACAGTTCTTTATAACCAGCCGCCTTTAAAATACTCACGCTCCTTTGCTGTTTACCTTTTACTTCAATCTTT
>NW_006383016.1:9808668-9810708 GCF_000327345.1 Myotis davidii
TAACGTGAAATCTTTTTTATGCATTTGCTGCTTTAATGGAAGCTAAGCTCCACCTGGTGGTGGAATTTTCTTCTCGTTTGAGCTTCAGCTTATGCACTGAGATCAATTTAGCAGTGAAACAAAATCTGTGTACATCTCTATGTATGCACCCATACATATTGTGTGTGTGTGTGTGTGTGTGTGTGTGTGTGTGTATTGCAACCTTTGCTCTGTCACAAAAGCTCTGAAATGTACTTGTTATTTATTTTACTGACGTTGACATTTAAAACACAGCGTTCGGCATTTGACTATTCCAAATGTTTCATTACATTGGGCTCTCCGCAATGACCAGCATAATCTTAGTGTGATAATCACAAACCACATCTTTCCTTCCACCCCTATCTCATGTCAGATTGCTTTCAGAAAGGACTTGATTCAGGCCTTGATAGTAAAGTAAGAATGTAAAGGCTTTTATGATTCATATGTGAATCATATGATTCAAAAGATAGGCTTTCTTTAATTTGTCCCAAGATTCCTATAGTCTCTGCATAGCTTATGTAGATTTGAACATGACATGTGGAGAAATTTCAAGGTAACAAAGATGATTTTGCTACAGTTTATCTAATATGTGGAAAGGCCACAGCCTGTGTTACTACAGACGTAAGGTCTCTTGTTCAAGTTCATAGCATGTGGATTTTGACAATGAAGTAAATGGAAGGCATTGAGAAGGAAGTACAGTCTACCTAGATTGGAGAATTGGGAGTTAAATATTACAGCTTAGCCATCAGAATAATGAGAATCTATCAATAGAATGGATTTGAGCACACATCAAGCACTTTATGTAAATATACTCCCCAATTGGGAAATGTACTTTTAGCCAAAAGTTACTCTGCATCAATACTCTTCTAGGTTTATAATTGAAACTAGAGTACTAGAGCAGGGGTGAGCAAACTTTTTGACTCGAGGGCCACAATGGGTTCTTAAACTGGACCGGAGGGCCGGAACAAAAGCATGGATGGGGTGTTTGTGTGAACTAATATAAATTCAAAGTAAACATCATTACATAAAAGGGCACGGTCTTTTTTTTCTTTAGTTTTATTCATTTCAAATGGGCCGGATCTGGCCTGTGGGCCGTAGTTTGCCCACTACTGAACTAGAGGCTCGGTGCACAAAAACTAGAGGCCTGATGAACAAAAATTTGTGCACTCGGGGGGGAGGGGGGGCCCTCAGCCTGGCCTATGCCCTAGCCTGGCTTGTGGCTGAGCAGAGCTCCCCCTGTGGGAGCACATTGACCCTAGTGGTCAGTGTGTGTCATAGTGACCAGTCATTCCCAGTCCTTCTGCTCTTAGGGTCAATTTGCATATTACCCTTTTATTATATAGGATAGAGGCCTGGTGCATGGGTGGGGCTGGCTGGTTTGCCCTGAAGGGTGCTCTGGATCAGGGTGGAGATCCCACTAGGGTGCCTGTCCAGCCTTGGTGAGGGACTGATGGCTGTTTGCAAGCTGGTCAAGCTCCCCCACCCCCCAGTGAGGACCCTCACCCCATGGAGGTTTGGCCAGCCTGGGTGAGGGGCTGATGGCTCAGAGCCGGCCAGGGCAGGTGAGGAGCTTGGCTTCCTCCATCACCAGGGGCAACCCAAACCTGCTCATTGTAGCTCCAGGGCCATGGCTGGCTGGAAGCAGGTATCTGGGGTTTCTTTATCTTTTATAATTGAAACTTTGTTGCCTTGAGTGGAGCTCAGAGCTGGCTGTGGCAGGTGGGAAACTTGGCTTCCTCCATCACTGGAACAACCAAGCCTCCTGCTTGCTCCAGCTCCGTGCTGCTGCCTGCTATCCTGGTTAGGTTAATTTGCATATAGTCACTCTGATTGGCTGGTGGGTGTGGCCTAAGGCATAGCAAAGGTACAGTCAATTTGCATGTTTGCCTTTTATTAGTGTAGACTAGAGACCCGGTGCACAAAAATTTGTGCACTCGGGGGACCAGGGGGTCCCTCAGCCCAGCCTGTGCCCTCTCGTAGTCTGGTACCCCTCAGGGGATAACCACCTGCTGGCTTAGGACC
>NW_006383016.1:9811085-9844192 GCF_000327345.1 Myotis davidii
TAAGGGCTCTTTTCAAGCTGGCCACATCCCCTTTAGGGTGGTGGTCCCCACTGGGTTGCCTGGCTAGCCTGGGTGAGGGGCTGAGGGCCATTTTCAGGCTGGCCAAGCCCTCCGGCGACGGAAGCTCACAGTCTTTCCTTTTCTTCTTTTTTTCTTTATTCTGGGATTTATTTACCTTCTATGACTGTCACTGGAGCTGAGAGCTGGCTTTAGCTCTGAGGCCCGGCTGTTGAAAGCAGGGATCTGTGTTTGTTTGGATTCTATAATTGAAACACTGTTGCGATCCTGCTGGCTCGAGGCCGGCTGACTGAAAGCAGGTTTCTGGGGTTTGTTTAACTTCTATAAATGCAACATTGTTTCTTAGAGTGCAGCTCAGAGGCCAGCAGTGGCAGGCGGGGAACCTTGGCTTCTTCCATCACTGGAGCAAGCAAGCCTCCTGTTCGCTTCAGCTGCCTGGCTGCTGGCCGCCATCTTTGTTGGCAGTTAATTTGCATATAGCCCTGATTAGCCAATGGGAAGCATGTCGGAGGTATGGTTAATTACCATGTTTGTCTATTATTAGATAGGATAGTGCTTAGAAAATAAAAGCAAAAATTCACATAGCTCTTTCTTACCCCTGCAGTTGACCTGGGCATAGAGTATGTTTTTAATTATGATCACCTTTGCCATCCCCCATGTCATATAAGTATGTTGTACAAACATCAATGCATGCCCAATCAATCTAATCTAGAAAGAAATCTGCTATCTAGTTGTCCATACCCCAGTATATCTCTTCTGCCTTACCCCAGAAATCATGTAATTGTGCTTCTCAGGAGACCTATGGTTGATAAAATTATTATTTATAGAAAAAGTCCTATAATTTTCCTCTGGGGTGGGTAGCACTTTGCTTTTAATAAGGGCTGAGCTTCCTTTTCAGTGGGATAGTGGGTCTGGGTGGCTTTAGACAAGTATGAGTTTTTGGTGCTCCTACCTAGTCCTTTAAATACCTCTCTTCCATCGTACATTGCTGGTGCCCTAACTGCCAAGGTTTCCCCCACCATGACACACCCTGAGACTTGTTCTAAGTCTAGTGGCTCTCCATACCTTTCCAAAATATATGAGTAGCAGATAATCTGAAAGGCAAGTTAATCTCTCCTATCATGTAAATGGGAATGAATACATATTGGTGAACTTAAGCATTAAGCCTGGGGATTCATCTTCATCTTCATGTTAGCATGACTGACACATCTACTCAGTGGGATGTTCTGTGCTAGTTCAAAGGGGTAAGGGGGCAGGAGGACTTTCCTGCTCAAGGGGTGTATAGCACAATAGTGGAATGTCAGTATGAATCTATTTAATTGGGGAGCTGAAATGGAGCATATTTAGGATAGGTTCTCTTTGAGTTACTTTACTATGAATAATTTCTGGTCCTTTGTACAGACATTTTTGTTTTACCCTTTGGGCTGTAGGTCCGTCAAGGTCTTTTAGGTTCCACACAGAGTTCCTCGGCCACTGTGGACTAGCAAAAATCATTAGTTGCTCTAGGTGTTCCTTACAATAGCGATGCATTGTGTAGTTTTATACAAAGTGAACGGAACATTTTAAAAATGCAAATTAACAGCCCTGACCGGTTTGGCTCAGTGGATAGAGCGTCAGCCTGTGGACTGAGGGGTCCCGGGTTCGATTCCGGTCAAGGGCATGTACCTTGGTTGCGGGCACATCCCCAGCAGAGGGTGTGCAGGAGGCAGCTGATCGATGTTTCTCTCTCATCGATGTTTCTGACTCTCTATCCCTCTCCTTTCCTTTCTGTGGAAAATCAATAAAATATATTTTTTAAAAAAGGCAAATTAACAAACATTTTGGGGGCATATTTGTCTGCATAAACTTTTGCTATTAGGTACAACACTCAGTTTGGGATATGCTCGGTAATGGATAAAGACAATTTTTATGTTTGTAATTTCATGGATTATTAATGGTATATTCTTATTTTGTTACTCCTACTTGAAACAATACATAATTAAAATACATACTTAATGTAATTTTTTCATTTGTTTAGTGGCTACTATTATGATGAGTTCTTTCTAACTATGCTTTAATGAGGGGCAAAAAATGACCTGCAAGCGACAGTTATCCCAAGGTAGAAACAGTAGCTTCCTTGAAGGAATGAAACTTGGATTGAGCATGAGCCGACAGCCTCTGAGGTTTCTGCATCATAGGAATGATTGACTAGACAATCTGCACAGACCATTGCCATTCAGGATCATGCTAGTCTGGAGGTTCAAAATACATTGAGGTGTGTAGGGAGGTTACTTAACTCTCTATTTTAAAAATGGGCACTAGAGGGAGTATAACATCATAAATATTGCCTTTCAGCTGCCTTGCTTTTGGTAAGCTAGGAAGAAAATAATATTCAACTGCAAATACCTAGTTTATTTCGTATTCTAACAGTATTCTCTTTAAAATAGGAAATGTGCTGAAAAAAAATTTTGCAAAGAAACTCATGTAGTACATTCTATGTAACAATAATATGTATGTGAAGAGGCCAGAATTTAAAATCGTGTGGAAATGGATCTAGGTCAATAAGATGTTTTACACTGAGTATATTTTACCAAATTTAGTTAGGACTGTTGTTGTTATTGCTTTATTTGCCGTGGATATAGTTCCAATATTTATCTCTTAGTTTACCACTTTCTGTTATAGCTTTTCCATACATTTAAGATAACTACATCGCTAGAGAACTGGTTTGATTATAAAATAACAAAATTAATTTTTAATTCTTAGGATAAAAAAAGTAACAACTTCGTACCTGTCTTAGGAAAATTCAAAATGGGTATTTCTCAGGGATAAATGCACTGCTTAGTCATTTTCTAGGATTCATGGTTCTGCATTTTCCTCTTTTTTATTTTCATATTTCCATTAAAGACTTCTTATGTTTTCCCCAGTTTCTGTAAATAATTTGAAATACAGTCAAATTTTGACATAAGTCTCCAAGTTCTGTTTTGGATTGAACTTTTTATGTTTGACTATTTGGAGAAAAAAACTTAGAGTAATTTATAACCTATTTTGAAGCACTGAACATTAAAACATTTTTAAAGTTCAAAAGTAAAATATTTATGAAAAATTGAGATATTACCTTTTTATTGGCAAAATACATTTTAAACTGTATATACATAATTTTCATCAATGAAACAGTGCAGGTGTGTTATTTCAAATGTATTTTAATAAAAAGTGAATTTCTTAGCATCTTAACTATTTTAAAAACTTTTTAATTTTTCAAGTTACCCTACTGTCAGCATCAATGGCTACAAAGTAGTTTTCTCCTAACCTCTCAGTTCATTACAATAAGAAACACACACATCTTTTCGAGTGATGTGTCAGTGTGGAAGCAGCTATGTTATTGTGCTTTTATATTGCCTTTTAGGAAGAGACGGGCTGAGGGAGCTATCTGCTCTGGTTCCTTCTTACATCTGCCTCTGCTCGTCCGAATGATGCTGTCAGTGGGTCGGATCGGTTCATCCATTACCCAATTTGAAAATAAAACCAATCTCTAACCTTCCTCAAAAGCCAGGCCTATTTGTTTTATTTTATTTATGGTGAAAAAAGTTTAGCATAAAATTAATATTTGTTGTAGGCAACCTGAAATATGTAAATCATACTAGCAGAAAAAAAATTAAAAGATAAAGTGTTTTCCCCCTCCTCTTAGGCTTTGCTATCCCTCTGTGCAATTTGAATCTCCCTGGATATTTTCTGCACGATCTTTTATATATTCACATTATTATACATGTGTATTTCCTTTACTTTTTTTTTACAAAAATGAGGCCATTTGAAAAATACTCTTCTGTGGCTTTCTTTTTCCACAGAAACAATGTGTTTTTATGATGTTTCTGTGTCAGTACTTACAGAATTACTTCATTTTTTGGAGTTGCATAAAATCCCATATTTTATTTTGACTCCAGGTTCTTATTGAAAGGCATTTAAATTGTTTTCAGTTTTGCATTATGTCCAATAGTGCTGCAAGGCAGGAGAATAAACATCTTTGGGATCTTGTGCATATCCTACATTTTTATAATTAAAATGCTGTAGATGCTGGAAACATGGCTGGCTTATTATTTACTTTTTATTCATGGCCTATTTCCACAAAGCTTTTAAGATGTCTGTGTGTTATATTGGTCTGTGTCTCTGCAAGATATTTACTTTTACCAACAAAACATGTCGGTTGCCAACAATCGGATTTCAAAACAAAAAAAAATGCTAGTGCTTCTGAGTGTATCTTTACTGGAAAGTGAAAGAGAGAATGATTTGTCTGGATAACTCAGGTGGTAAACTCTTGTGCAAAATATTGGAAGAAAAAGAATCCCTTCAGTGAATTATCAGAATCACTGTGAGTTTAGACCAGTTTAGACCAGGTTGGTCAAATAGTAGATTGATTATTGGATACTAATATTTATGTTGTTGTTAATCAAATAGCATGCATTGAGAGATTAGGTAAAAATGTCATGGGCACACACTTTATAATATTCTGCAGTAATTAAAAGCAGCAAACTAAATGTACACAAAATAACATATATATATGTATATATATATTATAAGAGCACTGTTGAAAGGTTAAAAGTAATACAGAGTGATTCAAAAATCTTTATAAATCAATAACCTTTATTGATTACTAGGGTATAAATCAATGTACTTTGTTAAAATATACATATAACATTGTATGTTATATAAAATTCCTGCGAATTCAAGGCTATCAAATATGTTAGCATAGTTCTAGAAGGAAGAGTGAAATGGGATTGGGGAATACACATAAAAGACAGAAAATAAAACACAAAGAAAGAATAGATTTTAAACATTGTTTCCATGATTTTTATATATTTATTTATTTTTGGGGGGGGGGGATATTGATGTCTTTTTGTAAAAATTAATGGTTTATTTCCCAGGAACACTTTCTAAATTGATTTGTTCTTTGAATGTTTTTTTTTCTTCTTTCAAGTCGACAGTTGCTGAAATGAGTGCACAAGATATAATACTCATGCAATACTAAATGCAGTGATGGGATTTAGTATCTAGCTATATTTGTGTGGCTGTGACCTATGGTAGATTTTGGAGACTATCATAGGGGATCACCTGTATTTTGGGTCTACCTGGGACATTGTTCAAGGTGGTTAAATTGCTGGAAAGATGAGAGGTATATAAAGCTTTCTTATAACATGACCCCAACGTCTGGACACAAAAACAGCCCAGGTTTGACCTCTCCTTCCAGACTGTGTGAGATGTTCCAAGAGCTGGGAGCCGGGCCTGAGAGTGGGCAGGACAGTCCAACAGGCAAGGTGCAGAGCCAAAGGGAACGAAGAACTGCATCCCTTTCCCGAGTGAAAGATAAAACAAACAGCTAAAACGTCCATGGCACTTCCTGCGCACCCGGCCCAGTTCTCAGCACTTGACACATGATCCTCACAGCAAAGTGATAAGTTACAGGGGGGAAAACGGAGCCACAGAGAAATAAAGTCACTTGCCCAAGAACTTCCTGTTAGCGAATCATGGAACTGGGATAGAAACCCAGCAAGGCCGCCCAGCAGGTGTGGCACAGTGACTGTGAGCCGGGAGATTACTGTTCAGTTCCTGGTCAGGGCATATACTCAGGTTGAGGGCTCAATCCCCAGCGTGGGGCCTGCAGGAGGCAGCTGATCTATGATTCTTTCTTATCGTTGTTTCTATCTCTCTCTCCCTCTCCTTTCCTCTCTGAAATCAATAAAAATACATTTAACAGCAACAACAAAAGAAATCCAGCTGAAGATCCGGGTTCTTATCCACTGGGGCCTGGATGGCCGGTAGGGAAGGTGAAATAGGCAGCACAACCTGTTTATGGGGTAGGTTGCTCTGGGCTCCCAGAAGCTCAGGGGAGACAGAATCCCAAGATCTGCAGGGGAGGCCCACAGGCTGGGGGAAGGGTCAGGAAGTAGGAGGTGGGAGCAACCCCAGACGTTTTGTGGAGGCCAGAGGGTTGTGTGCTCTGGCCCGGCTGCGGGGAGACAGGGCTCTGAGGGTCCTTCAGCCCACTTGTACAATGAGATTTCACTCCCCTGGAACCCTCAACCCGTAGAGCAGATCTGAGAAGAGTAAATTCAGCATTGTGGAGACAGCCAAGTCAGGATTCTGGAAACGTGATGCTTTTTGTTTTGGTGAGGCTGGCGGCCCTCTCTGTGTCTCCTTTCTGGATGAATAAAAACCCCAAACATCATGAGCCGGATGTTTGAATGTTTCTAAACCTTGTAATTTTGTAAATTGTCTGTTCCTGGCCCCCTTCCTTGCACTCCTGCCCCAGCTGATGTCATGATACTTTTGCATTCAGTTTCTTTAATTCTGTTGACTTTCACATGAAGAAAGTGTGATTCGAGTTTGTTTTCTCAGCGAAGTGATGGCAGAAGGACATGCATTGCATTGAAGAACTTTTATTTTCTCTCAGGCATTTAGGATGAGCAGTATATCTTAAACCCGCTCTCCAGGATGGCTCCCTTCTGCTGAGATAATAAAATTGATCAGATGTTTTGAGGTTAAATAAACTGTTGTAATAATCTGGCAGCTGCCTGCTGGCTGTGGTTTTCAAAAGCCATTACTCATTCTGGAGTCAACTTTGAACTCTGCATTTTAATTGAAAAGGCTAATTGTAGGCTATTGCTCCTGATTTAGTATTTGATTTAGCAAATTAGGAAGTAAAAGGACATTGGGAAGGGAGGGGGGAGGAAGAGAAAGCAAACAGAGGTGTTGCTGGGCTCAAAGTCCTGGTTATACATACAGGAGTGTTTTAGCACACAGCACATCCTTGCTAGCTGGGAGCAAACTGAACAAAAAGTCTCTGAGGCATCCCTCTGAGGCTAGTGTGCAAAATCTTTATTTTTGGTTTATTTGCTTAGTACTGTATGTGTGTGAGACAGAATTTATAAATGTTAATTTCTTAACTTTAATTCAGAAATGAAATATCTGGAAGAATTATTAAGAATATTCTTAGTGCCCGGCCAGTGTGGTTCAGTGATTGAGCATCAACCTATGAACCAGGAAATCATGGTTTGATTACCAGTCAGAGCACGTGCCCAGGTTACGGGCTCAGTCTCTAGTAGAGGGTGTGCAGGAAGCAGCTAATCAATGATTCTTTCTCATCATTTATGTTTCTATCTCTCTCTTCCTCTCTGAAATAAATAAAAATATATATTTTTAAAAATATTCTTAGACCTACTTCTAGTCTTGGAGATCCTCATGGGTAGAGAACGCTATTTGCTTTTATTAAAACATATTTAACAATTTGTAGCATTATTAACAGAAAACAGCTATAGAAATGAGCTGAGAAGTGTGAGAATTTGTATTTCTGTAGTCTTGTCCCCATATAAAAACAAATTTAGTACTTTTAGGTTTACTTATCAAAGATAATAATGAGCATTTTATAAATATATGTCCTGCAAATTTAAAAAATGCATATATGTGTCTGGATGTGACTCCTTTGGACTTTATGCTTTTAAATCAGTTGGCACACTGTGCTGGGAATTTCCTGTGAACCTGATAAATTGTTGATAGCCTAGATTAGAGCTGAAATAAAAGGCATGAATATATGAATATATTAATTTTATAAGATGTTTAAAATGCTGGTAAGATATGACTTGGAAATCCAATTTATTTTCAGACTTATTGTGGAATGCAGATTTGGCTCATCACAGCTCTGCTGATCTTTTATTGACCCCATAAATATAGTTTAATCTCTATGCCTTAGCTTTCTGATCTGTAAAAATAAGATAAATATTCTTCCCACACACTTTGCGCTCGGGTTCCTCTGTTCAAATGATAAGCAGGTTTGTAATGTATCGATTGGAGGACGGCTTCAGCTTCCAGTGGCAAAGAGAGGCTGACATGTATGTGGTGTTTCAGCAGAAAATTTGAAGATCTTGCCATAAATAAAAGAAGAAACACCTGTCTTAATACCATGAGGGTTATTCCGAAATATAGATATCACTGGGCTTGTCAGTTGCCTGCTACATGATTTCCAAGAGCCATATTTTGATCCCCCAATTCATAGAGGTCCTCAAATAAAAGTAACTCAAACGAGGAGAGGAAGGGACCTTATCGATATGAAGACTTCAATTAAAGCACATTTAGTTCTTTCAAAGTATTTCAAAACAAAATATATTTATTTTTACTCAGAGGTCTCTACTTTTGTCAAAATAAGAGAAAAAGGTGATTTCCGTGGTAAGATTAAAGAAACTTGTGTTGTTGTTTTTCCCCTATGAAATAAAAGGTTGAAGAAAAAGTTAAGTTTCATAATATTACGAGAGGCAGAATTTAAAGACAAGAGATAAATACTTTAGTCAGGGCAAATATTCAGAATTGAAGGAGGAAAGATATTGTTACAGAATGGTTTTGAAAAGTACTAT
This sequence comes from Myotis davidii, assembly GCF_000327345.1. Lineage (NCBI taxonomy): Eukaryota > Metazoa > Chordata > Mammalia > Chiroptera > Vespertilionidae > Myotis > Myotis davidii. The sequence continues at coordinate 9,819,479 of NW_006383016.1, forward strand.
GAAATGATTGAGGTTAAGAGAATTTCCCCCTTCAATGGTTTTAGATCAGGGGTGGGCAAACTTTTTGACTCGAGGGCCACAATGGGTTCTTAAACTGGACCGGAGGGCCGGAACAAAAGCATGGATGGAGTGTTTGTGTGAACTAATATAAATTCAAAGTAAACATCATTACATAAAAGGGTACGGTCTTTAAAAAAATTTTTTTTTTTTTTTTTTTTTTTTTTTTTAGTTTTATTCATTTCAAACGGGCCATAGTTTGCCCACAGCTGTTTTAGAAGGTAGGGAAGACATGTTCGAAATGACCATTTTGAAATGGCCTGGATTTCAAAAACCAAACCAAAGAAAATAAAACACAAAACCCTTCTGACATGATGGTTTAAGAGGCCTTTCAGAACTCTGGCTCCAGAAACAAGATGGGTTACACCTCAGCTGCATTGTCTACTTATAACCTTAGGCATGTTACAAAATCCCGGTAAATCTCAATTTCCTCACCTGTAAAATACAGGGCCAATAATAATACCAGTTTTACTAGATTATGGTTAAGATTAAATGAGTTACTATTAACTAATTTAAGATAATACTGCCCAATACGTGCTAGCTGCTATTATTTCATTATACAATGTCTATGTGTTATATATAACTGAATATCTCAAAATGGTCACAAAGGAATTGTAGAAATCAAAGTGCAAAGCCACATTTGACATGAAAAAGAACACGTAAATTTTCAGGAAAGAAAGAACAATAAGTACATAAATCCAACATTTAAAGTTGGGTAAGTAGATGGGCTTTTATTTAGTTGTCAAAGCTTCTAGAATAGGAAAAGTGAGGATTGAGAAGAAACTATAGCTTTAGGAATTCTTTCACCCATGAACAGACATACACCATTTATGCTGAATTCTTTAACATAGAAACAAGTCAGGTAGGAATAACTTCATGTCTTAAGGTAAGTTTCCCATATTATTTCTATAAATATATTTGATTATAGACTAAATCAGTGGAAAATTTGTCCCTTTACAAGAAAGATAAAAGGAAAGGCCAGAATTGAACTGTTGATATAAGTGAAAATTTTACAACTACTAATGGCTAGTGGGGTTTTATTGCATTTAAATATAATACTCTAACTTCTATAGCAGTGCCTCACTGCTGTTAGGGGTAAAGTAGCCTATTTTTTTCTATTATTTGGCACACAGGCACCTCAGTATCTCACCACCACTTTCACCTGAATAATTTCTCTGGTAAAAGAGCCTGGTGTGTGCATGTGTGCGTGCGCGTGTGTGCGTGTGTGTGCACGCGCACCTGTGTCCCTTGAGAGACTTCATAGAATGGCATGCAGGCCACTAGCTACTACCTGCGGCAGGATCAGGTTCGCTGAATGCTAGCCAAAGCAGAGGCAGGACTCGCAGCGTCTCCGGTTACTGGTTCCATCTGCTCTCGGCTCTGGTGGAGGTTTGATTGCAAAGGCTGCGTTTTGCTTTGCAGACATGCACTCGGGTCTTATTGAGATAATTTGCTGCAAAGAAACTCTGGCTACTGCTCAGGTGAAACAGCTCTGTTTCCATACGGTTTCACTTTACTGGAGGTGAGATCCAAGAACTGCTTTTTAATGAGAGAAGGATTTCTCCAAGCCGACTTGCTAGGATTTCTTTGTTCAATCTACTCTCATTCATTTCGGGCTGATTGAGGGACATCAGATAGGATTCTTGTTTCACCCCGCATGCTTCTTGTCAACTATCTTGCCTTTCACAGTCTCACTACACAGGGACGTTTACAGCCTTCCAGTGGATTCTGCCAGGCCTAGGTGTTATGGGCCATACCTCCAGGGATCATTACCATATGGTATTTTAGGGGAGGACACAGTTCATTTCAATGCAATTCAAATGAGCAGATTTCTTTCCTTTATTACACCACTGCATTTAGAGGCAACCCACCAGAGGCCAAATCTAACTCTCAAAGGAATGCTATGCCCACTCTGTCCATTTAACAGGACATTTGGCTCAAAACATCTCGTCGGTTGATCACACATGTGCAACAGATGTGTGAGCATGCGTAGCGAAAATAAAAAATAAAAAACCCCAGCAGTGTACTGTGGGAAATGTAGCAGAACTACTGGAAAACAGGACACAAAGAAGTCTGGTACTAAAACTTTGATTTTGGTTGTTGGAAGGGCAGTGTTTCTTATTAATTGTTCCCTCCTCTCATCAGAAGAAAAGGTATAGGTTTCCACTGTGATTCTGCAGTGAGTGTCCCTGTGACACTGGTAAGGAAACTTTGTTCATTTTCCCAGACCTCATCTTATAAAGATACAATTCTAAATATTTTGACCAGACTTTCTTGGGTCCCCGCCTCTCAGGAACTGAGTGCTGGCACATTTCCACTGGAAAAAAAACACACCCACCCATTTACAAGAGAGGATATCAGAAATATACATCCTTTCATCCGTGCCCCACAGGCGTACACGGAGAGAGGGCCAGCTGTTTTTCTCATGGTGAATAAGGGTTACTTGGGGAAATCTCTCTTCCTGTTTTTATATGGACAACGAAATTGTTGCATAGCCAGTTAATTTTGGTTAGATCAACAGCGCGAGGTTAATTATTGGAACCTTCTTCTTTTGCCTGTGTGAGAGTCAAAGATTACCAGTAACCAAAGGAAAGTGAAATAGAGTGCCTTCTTCTAGAAGTGCTGCTTATTTGGGAAATATTTATTTTGTTTTTATTATATTTAGAAAAGATTTTCTTACTCATCTTTGTCTTTTAGGAAAAAGTAAAAGTTTGAAAACCTGAGGGATATGAAATGAATCAGATTTAGAAAGGATGATATTATATGTTAAAATATTTAGAAATAGATTACTTTTATTTTATAGTGGGAACTTAAAAAAAACACCCTAGAACAAATTGGCTACGCTATGCAGTAACTTTGAGATTATATTTTACTACTGTCTACTCCTCTACCTTCATTTGGCTTGGAGGATCCTATACCTTTTTCAAAGCTATGTTGTGATTTTTCATTCTTTTTCTAACTTGGATTTAATGAATGCATCTAAGGACACAAGGACTGATTTCCTTCAATGCACTGTAATATATTTTTTATCCAGCTGCATGTTATTATATAACCTCAGAATAAAGCAACCATATCATTGTTGACAAATTCTACTTCTGTCCTTTAGATTTGTCAGCGTTACATATGGAAGCAGAAACCCACCCTGTATTGTTATGAGGATGGTTTATCATTCATATCCTTGTTACTCTTAATAAATGTCGCAAAGAAAAATATTCTGCAGCAGCCACTCATAAAGAAGCAGAAAATGGCAAAACCACAGCATAGAAGGAAACCTATGTGAAAACACTGGTTGTGTCTTCCTGGATACAGAAAACAAATAGAATTTTTGAAAGAGCTTGCCAATACATGCCTGCCAAATAAAATATTGTTTTATGAAGTCAGGAAAAAACTAATTTTAAAGGTTATTGTAGGTTATTTGTGGTCACTTCTGGTGTGCATACAACATGATGTCATCCTGAACTCTTCTCTATTTATATTTCAGTCTCAGAGGTCTTTTGTCTCAGACTCGATCTCAGCTACTAGAGACATCTAAAATACACTTATTATTCAATACTCATAAGAATCTAGGCTGAAAAAAATTAGAATAGATGGAAAAAGTCCCAGCCAAGTCCAGGCAAGAAGTCATGCAGGCAGATCCATCTTCTGAAATCATACCTACACTGTAGACATCTTCTCCGGACACAGTTGCTGGAGAACTTCTTGAGTGACTGGAAAGTAGCCATTGTGTCCAGATTGCCCTTTGAGTGGGGGTAGTTGGGACCCCTGCCAGACACATCTCATTTGAGGAAAGGAAGCAAGGGATTCCTTGGGCAGTTCAATTTCATCCTCCTTCTCGGTAGACCACTGCCTATAATTCCATTTATCACTTTGTCTATGTGATCTCCTGCAGAAGGTTGATTTATTTTTTCTTTGTGGGATTTTTTCACTTGGAAAACCCCTTCGTTGAGGTAGTCCTCAGTGAACTAGGAAATATCAAATAAACACTGGATAAAGACAGCCCAGAAGGCCAGAGAGATGTTAGCCATTGAAAAGGAGGGAAGTAAGAAGTCTCTTGAGAGAAAAAAATAAAACAACAGTTGGATATTGGAAAGAGCATGTTCTTTTCCTGAAATGTAAATGCAAATGCATGTTTATAGTGGAGAACTGACACTAAGAAGTTTATCAGGGTACCAAGCCGACATTATTTGCATCATCTTTAAATGGGTTTATTCAAATCATGTTTTCTGAGCATCTTGATGTGCTAGGCCTCTTGGTGTTAGAAAACAACATAAATAAAATAAATAAGGTATAGATATAGTAGAAGGTGTGGGGTGCTATGGAAAAGAATGAAACAGAGTAGAAGGATATGGAGTGCTAGGATGAGAGAGTTGTACATTTAAATTGGTAATTCAGTGACACCCAAGAAAGTGGCATTTGAACAGAACATAAAGTTATGGAAGGAGTGAACCATATTGCTATCTTCATACATAGGAACAAGAGTAAATATGAAGCCTCAGGCCAAGGGGCCATGTGATGTGTTGGGGGAACAGCATGACGGCCAGTGTGCATGGTGTGTATGTTTGTGAGCACAATTTCATCTGCACATGTGTGCAGATTACCCCGCCCTTCATATATGCAGATACTTTAAGATGCTTAAGAGATTTGGCCCAGTTGGTATGATTCAGTGGTTGAGCATCAATCCATGAACAAGGAGGTCTACAGTTTGATTCCTGGTCAGGGCACATGCCCAGGTTGTATGCTCGATCCCCAGTATGGGGCATGCAGGAGGCAGTCGATCAATCTCTCTCATCATTGATGTTTCTATCTCTCTCTTCAGTAACTCTGAAATCAATAAAAATATATTAAAAATAAAAAGATGCTTGAGAGATTTGGAACAGATCCACCTTTCAATAACAGCTTTCTCACTGAACATGAAGATATACTATTCACAGTTCACGTATAGGTAAATGTTCTTTGAAAATTTCTCTGTACAAGAAGAGAAAGGATCAGCTAGTAAAGCAAGGTGAAAGATGACACTGATGTGCTTGTATTTCATCATCTGAGGAATTATCTTATGCTAAAGTTTTATAGTATATTAAGTGCTCTGAACTATAAACATATTTCATCAGGAGACTTGCAATGACTTCTTACTAATCATTTCTTTTTTGGGAAACCCAGTCTGTGAAATTATCTCCTCATTCCTCTTTGAATTTGAAGATGATACAAAAACACAAGATACATTCAGTTCTGAAAAGTAAAGGTTTAGAGAATATGTAGTAAAGATAGGACAGCAAAGTACATGGTGAATTAGTAAACAACATATAGGAAAACCAACTGAATAGTAATCATCCATTTGGTACAATCCCCAATAACACTATACAACATGGGATAATTTTAGAAAGGTTGGATTTTGGGTTTCCATGAACTTGCGTTGCTATGTATTGGGATTAGTCTCTTGAAAAGGGAATTGGAAGGAAGACTAACTTTCAACTAGCAATAGGAAGACAAGACTGGAATTTTCCTTTAATCTCTTTTAAATGTAGAAGGAACAGAATGCATTTGGCTCCCTGATGGGATTTAGATATGCTCTTTGACAACATCTAGAGATCTGTGTCCTTTTGATAGCAGAGATAGTCAACCACCCAGTGAGGCATCGGTCACCTCACTAGAGGGCCCGTTCACAACTTGTCATCTCTGTTCCTACCAGTAGAAAGGGCAGAAAAAAAGTGTTTTCGCCTTCAAGATGTTATTCAGTTGTAAACCTGAAAAAAAATCCAAGACAAACCACATGAATTTTGTGTAAAGTTAACCAGGAACAGAGCATGGGGCTGACTCAGCGGTGGCTCGATTCTCTGCTGGTTGGTCCCCGGGCACTAAGTCTCTGCGTGAACCTCAGACCTAGAGCATGTCTGTCTCTCTTTGGGTGTGTTCCATTCAGGGGGCAGTGCTGTTTGGAGGCTGAGCCATGGTCCCTGCAGCCCTGCGGCACCTCTAAGTTCCAGCTGTGCCCTGGCTATAAATTAGTTTGCATGATTCCAAGGGACTCTCACTTGCTTCTTTATTTTCCTTTTCTATGATTGACACTGACCCTTAACTCTCTTATAGAGATTATTATAAAATATTTTACAAACTATTGCAGAAATTTCCTGCAATTTAGCTCAGTTTATTTAGGTTTTCTCATGCAAAAAAAAAAAAAAAGAAAGAAAAGATAACGATTCTACTTGATGATATGAAATAGCATATTTCCACACAGGATTAAGAACAGTATTGGGTGGAGATGTAAAGTAAGGTGTAGCAGCCACTATTTACCGGAATGAAAAAAATTCTGAGCAAGAACCATTTTGTTCTGTGTTATTTATTTATCCATTTATCGATTTAGACAAAAGTGCTTCTTTTAAGAGGAAAAAATTCACCTAGTACAGGAGGACTTATAATGAAAAACAGCAGTCCTCTGACTCACTCATCTTTCTACCTAAGTCCTGTTTCAAAGAGGCAGCCACATGTAATTTTTAATTTTGTGTTCTGCTACTTGTTTTTTCTTAATCTAAAACATGTATTTCCCTAAAAACATTTTTAGAACAATTTTAGGTTCACAGCAAAATAGAGGGGAAGTTACAGAGATTTCCCATATACCCCTGCTTCCATACATGCTTAACTTCCCCTTTACCAACATATCCCACCAGAGTGGTATACTTGTTACAAATGATAAACCTATACTGACCATCATAATCACCCCAAGTCTATAGGTTACATTAGAGTTCACTCCTGATGTTGTCCATCTATGAGTTCAGACAAATGCATATGACATGTCCACCATTATATTATCATACAGAATACTTTTAGTAACCTAAAATCCTTTGTGCTCTGTCTATTCATTTCTTTCCACCCTCAGTCCATGGCAACCACTGATATTTTTACTGTCTCCATAATTTTGCCTTTTCCACAATGTAACATCGTTAGAATCATATAGTATGTAGCTTTTTTTTTTTTTTTCAGATTGGCTTCTTTGACTTAGTAATATACTAAGATTGAAGATTCCTCCAAATCTTTTCATGGTTTGATAGCTCATTTATCTTTATTGCTGAATAATATTCCATTGTCTGGATGTGCCACAACATAGGTATCCATTTACTTAAGGACATCTTGGTTGCTTCCAAGTTTTTGCAGTTATGAATACGCTGCTATACATATATTTATGCGTGTTTTTGTGTGGATATGTTTTCATTTTCTTTGGGTAAATATCAAGGAGTGTGTTTACTATATGATATGGTAAGAATATGTTTAATTTTGAGACTGCCAAACTGCTCTCCAAAATTTTGCATTCCCACCAACAATAAGTGAGAATTTCTGTTGCTTCACAGCCTCACCAGCATTTGGGCCCTTCCTGCCATTCTAATCATTTGTACTGGTATCTCATTGGCATATGATGTGGAGCATCTCTTCATATAATTATTTGCCATCTGTATACCTTCTTTGGTGGGTGTCTCTTAAGGTGTGTGGTCCATTTTTAAAATCAGGTTGCTTTTCTTTATTGACTTCAAGAGTTCATTGCATATTTGGAATAACAGTCCTTTATCAGATGTGTTATTTATAAATGTTTTCTCCCAATCTGTCATTTATTTTCCTAACCTCTTGATATTGTTTTTTTGCAGAGATACATTTTTAATTTTAATAAAGTCCATCTTATCAATCTTTCATGAATTGTGCTCAATGGGTAGCTCAATGCTTCACTTTCATTAGTTCCTTGTTTTCCTGCATTGTTTTCTTATTTTCCCTGAGGATTCTACTAATATTTCTCTTTTTCCTACTGAGAAACAAATATATTTTAATGAATATTGTTAATATCTTTCATCTGCTTATTTGTTTTCCTTTCTATTTATATGTTTACATATTTATGTGAAATGAACATCTAGGAACTAAATCATAATTCTTGGTTTGTACTTCATTATCATTGGTCCACATGCTGATGTATGTATTTACATTATACTGCCCTCTCACAACAATAACCAAGAACTAAATGACTAATAGTGAGTTTTATTTGGTTATGAATTTTATAAGCAGGCTACCATACTATATGTAATCTTTTGAGACTAGATATTTTTCTTAACATTATGCTTCAAGATTCATTCTATGTTGGCACATGTGGTTTTGGTTAACTTATTTTTACTACCATATAATTCTTCCTTGTGTTAATATACTGTAATTTGTCATCTTGGTGATATATATATTTAGTAGTTTACTTATTTCATATTACAAAGAGTGCTAAAATGAATGCTTTTGTACATGTTTCATAGTTCATACATATGAGAGTTAAATATACTCATATGGTGAAATTGCGAGGCTATAGGGTATGTGATTATTCAATTTCAAAAGAATGCAAACATATTTTGCAGTGTGGTGAGCTAAAAGATGCTTCCAACAGTAACATACAAAAGATTGTATTCATCAACATATTCTCCAATGGTTGGTTGGTATTAAAGATTTCTTAATTTTTATTATTTTAATGGATTCACATTGAGGGTCTCACTTGCCTGTTAATTTTTTCCCAAGTGGTTAAAAAATGGTTTTATTGTTAGACCACCCTTTCTCTATTTAATTGCCCTAATATATTTGTTAAACATCAGTTAACTATATATATGATCCTATTTTTAGACTCTTCTCTTCCACTGATCTTATAAAAATCCTGTAATTATTATAGCATTAAAACAAGTCTTGAACTCATGTACTGTAAGTCATTCAATTTGTTTTTTTATTTTAAAATAGTGGACCAATACAGTAGATTATTATAGTTCTTTGAATTTGCATATACATTTTAGAATCACCTTGCTAATGTTTATTTTATTTTATTTTTTAATTTAAATTCTTTAAGTATTACATATGTCTCCTTCCCCCCCCCCATTGACCTCTCCCCAGCTGCTCCTACCCCCAAGTTACATGCCCTCACCCCCCTACTGTCTGTGTCCATTGGTTATGCGTATATGCATGCATATAAGTCCTTTGGTTGATCTCTTACTCCCGCCTCCCACCCTCCCCTGCCTTCCCTCTGAGGTTTGACAGACCGTTCGACACTTCCATGTCTCTGGATCTATTTTTGTTCATCAGTTTATGTTGTTCATTATAATCCACAAATGAGTGAGATCATGTGATATTTATCTTTCTCCGGCTGGCTTATTTCACTTAGCATAGTGCTCTTTTTATTTTAAAAAGGTCTACTAGAATTTACTTTTGTTGGTTGGATTTAAAAATCAAACTGGGAAGATCTGGCATTAACAATATTGAATTTTCTAATGGCATACATTTTCATATATTTAGCTCTTTATTTTTTTATGCAACAATTCATAGTTTCCAGTATACAGATCTTATACGTATTTTGGTAAAGTTATCCTTAAGTGTTTCATTTTATTCAATAATGTGGTAAATGCTACTGCTTTTTAAATTTCAGTATCCAATTATTTATTAATGTATAAACATAATGGATTTTTGTATATTGAACTTATATAAGTTTCATACTTTTATTAGCTAATAGATTTGTGTGTTTTTTTTAGAGAGGTAGGTTCTGGTAGGATTTTTTTTTTTTTTTGATAGGGTAGATTCCTTAGGGTTTTCTACATAGATGACCATATGATCTGTAAATAAAAAGATAAATTTATTTCCTCCTTTTCAATGTGAATGCATTTTTCTATGTACATATGTACATATTTATGTATGCATGCCTTATTGTACCAGCTAGGACTCCCAGATTATACCAACTACACTAACTAAATATGAACTGAGAATATGGCACCAGGTCTTCTCAAGTCTATGTGTGAAACCATCTATAAGACTTTCCACATTGGTTTGGCTCTAGGATTTATTTCTGTTTCCTGATCTTTAAACCTTGAAAACTAGGTCTCAAGGCTTTCTAAGTTTGGCAAATATCTTCAAGGTAAAATCAAAATTTTTGTTTAGTTTCTCTCACTTCATTTTTTGGCCTCAAATAATCCTTACCCTTTTATAGCATATCCACAAATGTAACTGATGCTATGTACATTGTATCTAGCATTCTTAGTTCTTTTTACGGCATGGTATGTTAGGGTACCTAGGCTGCCTGACTGCCCGGAAAAGGATTCTCATCTACATTTTGTTGCTCCTGAATTCTCTGGTATACTGCTAATCCTTCCATTTCTTTCCCTGTTATGAATGTATTCTTTATTTTTGTGTTGTTACTGTCAATTTAAGTGGGTTGCCACAAGAAAGGAAAGAAAATATGTATGTTCAGTCAAATTCCTTAAGTTAAAAATTATAGTCACATTTTAATTACTCTGAAAAAGTTAATTTTTAAAATAGAATACTGCAAAACATTTTCAAAAGAAATTTAATATCCTTTTCTCCCTATATATAGAAAGTGAATTTTTTAAGTGCATTAGTGAGAAAGGGTTTTACATTAACCTGGATACATGAAAGCTTATAATATCACAGTTAACATTATGCTAATGTGATTAGATATTTTTATGACATTATATACTTGTTGATCTTTCAATAAATCCTATACTTTTTTGAGCATGTACTGTAATATCATATGCCACACAAAAATATTCACAGAAAGTACATTACTTAATTTAGGAATTCAAATATTTTCTTTAGAAATGTATTTAAAGAATAAGAATATTCTATTTTTGAATATCATGCATAGTTTAAATATTATTGAGGCTAGTTATATAAATCTAGGTTTTTAAATACATGAAGTCAAATATCTGGATATAATATAAAAAAATTTATTTTGCTTATTCTTTTAAAATCACTGATATGGCAGAGATTTCTGGCCTTAGATCAGAACACATATATTAACATTTCATGAAGAAAGGGAAATTTGGATCGTATTTCTGATATGCCAAATAGTAAAATAAATATACACTTGATAAAATATTTATCTGTGGTTTGGCCCACATAGACACATTCCCTGGCCAGCTGACAACTACTATCTTGGGGATTATGAACAGTGAAAAAAATGTATTTATTTTATTTTATTTTTTGGTACTAACTTTTATTTTGTTGGTACTATCTGCTCTAGGATGGGATCAGCGATAGTTGTAGAATTTGTAGTCTTTTAGGGGATAATACTAGATGGAGAAATTAGAAGATATTTATTTTGGACTGATATAAACCTGAGTTTAGCAACCATTTGCTCAGATTCTCTGATTTTGGGGACTGTGATCTCTGTTCCTTCCATGGGTCCCAATAGTAAAATTTACATCAGTGATTGAGTGGGCATTTATTCTGTTAGAAAACAGGAAAGAAATAAAGTTTTTAAAAAGTGTTCCTTTATTCAATTCATACCACAGTAACTCTGGTCTGACTCAAGACTAAAATTCAGTGGACTCAACTCTTACAGTGGAAATCAAAAGGCATCTTAAATTATGAAAAACCTTAAAAATCCAGCTGGCTAATCTTTGAGCACCTTTTATCATCTGTCCCAGTTGTTGGCTATCGGAATGACTACAATAAATTTCCTGTGGAAAATTTTTTAAAACATCTGATAACAGTACATATCCATAAACAGAATTAAATATTTCTGACCATTCAATTTGATTGTTGTTGTTTTTTTGAGACATAAACTCAAAGACAAGTATTTTTGCAGTAGAGGTTAAAGGATTCTATTATAAGAAGTTCTATTTCTAAAATGACATTTTAAAATCAATATGAACTCTTTCCAAAGGTCTTTTGGTTATTTCTCATAAAAAAGATATTTAGCCCTGGCTGGTTTTGCTCAATGAGCATAGGCCTGAAGGGTCCTGGGTTCGATTCTAGTCAAGGGCACATGCCTGGGTTGTGGGCTTGGTCCTCAGTCAGGGGCATTCAGGAGGCAGCTGATCAATGATTCTTATCATTGATATTTCATTCTCTCTCTCCCTCTTCCTCCTTCTCTGCAATCAATAAAAAAAGTATATATTTTTAAAAAGGTATTTATATTTGGTGAGTTGTGAAAGTAATTTGTAATGTGCTCCATTTCATTGTTACTTTTGAGTATTAAAATCAGTATCAAGTCATTATTACGTATAACTTTTTAACAATGAATTTAGGTGAGCAACTTGAAAATGTGATATCTATTGGATGACCATACTAAAGCACTGACCACCTTATAGACTAATATAATTTCTTTACTTTTAATATAAATGGACATTAGCTATAGCTATTCATCTCCAACCATACTAATAGATTTTTGGGTTGCTTTATTTTCTCATGGAGTTATACCCTACATGCACCCAATTTAAGATATGGAACATATCTTAGCATAAAATAATATATATTTTAATTATTATTATAAAAGAGCTATTGTCTTTAATTTTTATCCCCACATACTTTCTTAAGAGCAGGAGAAAGTTTGAGTTGAGTTAAAGTTTATATACAATGGATTGCATTTAATCCTTAAATATGCCCATGGAAATGTCTATTCTAAATTCTCTCACAGAATCCTATATCCTCACTATTGTTGCAGTTATTGTGTTTAACTTAATTTTTATCTTTACGTTTGTACACTTTCATCATACTGTAAGCTTTAGGAATGCAAGACCATACTAGCCTGGTTCATATCATATCCCTCAAACTTATCACACAGTCTCTCAAAATTTCAGAGAAGGTTCAACATTTTTACTCTTATGTATAAACTTAGAATACTCCTCTCCCATAAAATCACTGAGTAAAACAAAAATATTCAAGAGAAAACATAGGTATACCTGATTTTTAAGCTTACAACTACTTACACTCTCACATTCAAAGTTTCTTTTTATTTCTTCAGGCTCCGGATGTGCTTATTTTTGTAGTTGTGCTAGGCTGACTCTCATGGCTACAGATGGAGCTAAAATTAAGTAGGAACTGGAGGAACAGAGAGAAGAACTGGATATTTTCCACCAATCTTTATCCTTCGCTAACTACATGGACCATTTTACAAGACTGGGCAATATAGGTCTCCTGAGAAATAACTGATGGGATAGAGGAACAAAGAATAGAAGCCAAATGTCCTGGAAATCTAGAAGCAAAACCCCTCTGATTCAAATAGACATTGCAATGACATCCTGTACCTGGCTTCATACAATTCTCAATGGTAAACATGTAATTCAGGCAAAGGAGATCACTCAAAACTTCTGCCAGTTGTTCAGCTTCCAAGAATGGCTTTGTGTTACATTGCAATAATTGATTATTGACTATTATAGTTTTGGGATGTGACCTCATTGTGGAGTGTAACATAATATACATTTCTTATTTCCAATGGAAGATTTTCTATACTGTAGTTAGTACCTCCTTAAAATTTTACTGATCATATAGGTTTTCCATGCTGTCTGAAAGTAGGGCACTCATATGCAAGCTTTTGTAAGCTGAAATGACATAAGTGAAGAAGCAGTTATCATTAACATGTATGGGAAAAATTTGAGTATTCCCAGACCCAAATAATAACCTACCAAATCCTAACAAATAACTTATAAAACCTAAAATAATATTAACATATAGTAAAAACAGGGGTGAGATGACAAGTACACAGCCTGTGTAAAGTGGAAATACTGTATAAATAATGTAGTTTAATTTATTAAAATGACTGATTGACTTCTCTCTAAGTATAACAGAACACTACAGTTTGTGCACCCATCAATCCTCTCAAGTCATAAACTTTTCATTGTATCCGTTACTGGATCCTGACTAAAATAGTATACTGACCCACCCAAATTCTGTGACCTGACACCGCTTCCCAATTCCTGTACTTAGGAGCTCCCTTACCCAACTCCTCTTCCTTGCACTTATCACATTCGAGCAAGATCTGTAATTCATGTATTACCTTTGATTCAATATGCTCAGCATTCACAACCCCCAGAATGGCAGCTCCTAACTCAGACACCTTAGTCACTGATGAGTCCCATAAATCTAAGAGTGTCCAGCATATATAATATAATAGGTGCAAAATGTTTCTTTTTTAAAATAAATGAGTGTATATTCTTTAAAATTAATCTGTTGTGGCATTTTCAGGACCTTTTAAATTATTCACCTTATATTTTTTATATATGTCTGTGATAGTTGTGTATTGGAATAGGAATTTGTTGACTTGTGTGTTCTCATTTTATCACTTGACATGGAATTTTTTATGTTTAAAGAGGCATCTTGTTGCTTGACCTAAAGTATCTCTATAGCATAGTTTAGTAAGATGTTAACAAATCCCAATAAAAGACATCTACTCTACTCTTGTCTCCAACTAGTGGTCTCTTCAAACTTTTAAAACTGTCATAGATTGCTGGAAACACGACTGCATTTGAAATTAGTTCAATAAAACAGTAGTTGCAGATGCTCCATTAAGGGTTTAAAAACAAAATTGTCAGCCAAAGAAAATGGCTTGTAAATGTCTGGCCATCACTTCAGTGCTGCAAAGTAAGCTTTCTGGCAAGGCGGGAAGCTGTGCTCCCTGCTTGCTGACACATAAATGACTAAATTGGAGAGATTTCTTAGTCTGTCTGCTAACCAGTGGTGTGGATGTGTAACTGGATGCTAGTATTGCAGTGCAGTTGAAGGTGAAAATCCAGGAGGTGATGAAAGACAATCTATGGTAATAGAATTGGTGGAACTCAGGGGATTGGATCAACCAGGCATAGTCTTGCTGCTCTCTCTTTCTCATTTGTATAAGCATTGTTTTTTGTGTTGTTTTTTCCCCTATAATCTAGAAAGTCACATAGAAATGCTTTCCAATTTAATTGATGGCTCAGTCTGGTATAAGTGATTCCACATGGTGGTTGACAAATGACTCTTGGGTTAACCCCTCCTCTTATTCAAGAAATAGACAAATAAATCTAGCAGAATTTTACCTTTTTCCACTAGATCTATCACTTGGGCTTCAATTTATCTATCTTAGATGAAATCTTAAATATTTCATAAGCTGATGAAACCTTCTGTCCTTGGTTTTGGGGGAAAGTGGAATATCATAAATAGAATTTTCTTACATTCCCGGTCATTAGGTTGATGGATGGTTGCAGGAAAAACAGCATCCTGGGTTTTCTAAAGGCATGTCTATGCTTAGGTCAGATTATATGGTGACTTGCAGTGTAACTATACTAGTATCTCTTTACACAAGAAAAATTTCTTTTAAATAATATAAATTTGGGGTTGCTCAAGGGATTTAATAGAAAGGTTTGGAATATGCCAGTGCTAATATATACTCAAAAGGTCAAAATTTTTTAGCTAGAGAATGATTCAATATGCTCATTCATTACATCCCACTTCTGCTCTTGTAAAATAAAGACATACAAATACATTATACTACTGTACCACACAATCAGACTTACAAAAAGGTACCTACCTACTCCTGACAATTCACAGGATTCACCCTGATATTATCTTTACATTAGATGTTTCATATTGTGTTGTTCCCCAAACTCATGGGCAGAAATACGCTGAATGAAAATGTCAATATCCTTCATGAATCTGATACAATATACCTAAACAATCACAATGCACTATAGATAGTAAAATGTTCTGAACTTACCAAGAATCAAAGACAATCAAAGGAAAAAGGTAAAGCTTTCTTCAATCTATTGGGTAGGCTATATTGGAGAGAGGGCTTTTGCAACATTCTTGGAAGATGCAGTTTACGATTCACAGGTTGTGATCCTCACATGAAGACAGCCGATGCTCATACACATCACTGAAGCCAAGTGGTGGGATGATATACTGCATCCAAGCCAATTGCTTTCTCAATGCCAAAGACATCACACTCTTTGGAAGTTGAGTCTGAACCAAAACTTTGCTAGATCTTCTGTGCTCTCTCTGGGTGGTCCTGGGTGACCAAGGAGCTCTGGGAAGTTTGACATGGCTACATCCAATTTAAATGCTATTCCTGGGTGGTCCTTAGTAGTTAATAGAACATGGTTCTGGGGCCATGATAACAGATTGAGAGAAGTCCAAAAATATGGGCCTGGACAAGATCCAGTCCATTAACAATGATGACTACTCCAGACACTATCAATATGATGTTAGAAGGACTAAGGTAGTTCTAGGAAGATGTACAGAGAACTGAGGCTAATATAGAAATCATGTATATTTTACTATAAAAAATAATGTGTAGTGGAAAGAGCATGTGCTTTGGAGACAGCCAATCCTGGGTTCCAATAGCCACTCTACCATTTACTGGCAGAGAGACTGGCTGACACACTTAGGGTATTATCCCAAGAGGCAGTACATGCAGAAATATCAAGAAATATTGAAAAAGTACTCAGACATATTTATATGCATCAATATTTTAAGAAAAGTAACAATATTTCAAGAGTAAAGAGTTCAGTGGCTAAGCCATGGGGTTAAGGGTCAGAAAGATTTGGGGTGACACTGACTATAGGCATTTTCTTACCTTCCCTCTAAAGCAGGGTTCTTCATATACAAATGAAGTCAATAATATCTACCTTGTGAAATAGTTCCAAGGACTAGATAAGATATAAAGTACCTAGGTGCTAAATCAATGCTATCTCATATTCCTTTGATTTCCCACATTATGGCCTCCCATAGCTATTTGGGTCCTCTATTGGCAATAAAATATTGAATGGATGAAGCTCAGGTCTGGACAATTCTGGTAATTTTTTTTTTCACATCAAGAAAGAATAAATGAAGGCTTTCTGCCCTTGGCATGGAGTCCAGAATACAGGGCAAGGATAGGGGACAGAAGATCTGAATTTCTGTGCATATCTTGAGCCATAGCCCATATAGGCAGGCCCCAGTGAGGGTTCTTGGTTTTTACAACCCCCAGGGACTAAGTCCTCAGCAGAAACCTGGGAGCCCGCTGTCTTTTGCTGGTACTTTGATAACAATCTGACTGCCTCCCAGCTGCCTTTCACCAGGTCCAAGAGGACAAATCATCAAGCTTTTCATCATTCAGGATTTTGATACCATAAAAATTTTCCCCTGAGCTCCAGTTAGCGGCACACAGGATAAAACCCCTTCTCAGGGGACCAGTACACAAAGGAGACACTAAATAGAGGACTCAGAACAGGCCTCTCTGATACAGAGCTTCAGGAGGAATGGGGGCTGCTTGATTTAACACAATAAGAACAAGAACATTTTAGGACATTCACATCCAGTGTCTGTGTATATATAACATTTTTCCCCTTGAATTATTTTAAATTTAATATCAGTAAATGAAGAGAGGATGATTCTTGCTAAGATATGAAACATCAAGGGGAAGAAATACCTTAAAGCACAGAGCAAAAATATAAATAAATGAAAATATGAGCGGAACAAAAAGTAAGTCATGGAAACAAAGGAAAAGGTCTTCTTAGGGAAACGAGGTAGCACCTTGTTTTCACATCTCAATAGGAAATGTCCATGGATGTCCAGACTCACATATCAAATTCTTTTAATTCTCAGCTTGAGTGTCTAACAATCATTTCAAATTTAATATATCTAAAACCAAACTTCATTCCTCACTCAAATTTCCTGTTGTAGTCTTCCATATCTTAGTTAATGGAAACTTTATCCTTCAAGCTGCTCAAATAAAAATCTTGAATTGTCTTTGACTTTTCTTTCACACTCCATATCTGATTCACTAACACATTTTTAAGCTAAAGTTATGCTGAGTTTGATCACATCTAACACATCCACTGCCAGCGTCCTCATCAAAATCACCATCATATCTCACTCATATGATTTCAGTAGCGGACCAATAAATCTATCTTTCCATATTCTCAAAAACCAGAGGAATCCTGTTAAAATAAGTTAGTTCCTGTCACTCCACTGAATAAACCCTTCAGTAGGTCTCCATCTCACAGTAAGAATCCAATTCGTGACACTGACTCCTAAGGCCTACTTGATCTGCCCCTACTTTGTAGCTTCACCGTCTTCCACTGCCAATAACTTTATGACCTCCCTTTATTATGACTCAACCCTTTCTCACTCTGCTTTACCCCACTGACCTCCTTGTTTCTTAAACATAGTAGGTATCCTTCCTCTTCTTTGTGGAATTTTCTTTCCCCCAATAGTAATATACCAGACTCCCTTCCCTCCTTTTGTTTTTTCTTTTGTTTAATCCTCACTGGAGGATATTTTTTTTCCATTGATTTTTAGAGAGAGTGGAAGTAAGGAAAAGAGAGAGAGACATCTATGTGAGAGAGACACATCCATTGGTTGCCTCCCCCATGTGCCCCGACCAGGGCCTGGATTGAACCTGCCACCCAGGTCCGTGCCCTTGACAAGAATTTAACCTTTGACGCTTCAGTGCAAGAACCAACACTCTTTTTTTGTGTATGTCTCCATAGCAATAATCAACCTCTAGCACAGTGATGGCGAACCTATGACACGCGTGTCTGAGGTGACACGCGAACTCATTTTTTTGGTTGATTTTTCTTTGTTAAATGGCATTTAAATATATAAAATAAATATCAAAAATATAAGTGTTTTACTATGGTTGCAAATATCAAAAAATTTCTATATGTGACACGGCACCAGAGTTAAGTTAGGGTTTTTCAAAATGCTGACATGCTGAGCTCAAAAGGTTTGCCATCACTGCTCTAGCATAATATATATTTTATATATTAACCCTGTTTACTCTCTGTCTCCTATCCCCACCATAGGCCAAAAAGCAAAACTGCATTACTGCAGAATTCATTGTCTGATTTCTCCCCTTTCGCAACCTCAGGAACTACTGGTATAAAGTGTTGGTTGAAGTTTCCTGATTGTGGCCATGGCCTGATGGAACATGAGGCAGTGGTTCTGGGAGTCTGTCCAGCAGGCTCACTCGGAGCCACTGTACTGCCTTGCCAAAATTGGGCACACATTAATTAAATAAAGTAATCCCCTTTGGGCTTAAAATTGCTTAAGATAAATTTTCTGAGGCTGAACCATTGTATAATGTAGAGAAAGGAAATGTTTGGAAATAACTGTGCTGTGAGTCCACACTATAAAGGCAGAGGATGGAGATTGCTTCATTCTTTACTTCAAATCTAAAGGAAAGGGCTTTAAAGAGAATACTGAGAATGAAATTAAGCTGAGACTAGCCCTTGTGCTCAGAAGTTATTAAAGCAAAGGATACCTGTGTGATTCTGAACACACCATGCGTGGGCCATGCATGAGAGAAGGCCTGCACCGAAGCGTCTCAGTTTCTGTCAGTTTCAGGACTCCCTGAAGGGCAATGTGATCTCAAGGGAGAGCTACGGAAGAGGCCCTGAAGGATTCTTAAAGAACACGGAAGGAATAATCAACCTGCCAAAAAGGAGCCACTTCTCTACAGATGGAGGGTTTCTGAAGAATCTAAGAAATATTCTGAAAGAGTCAGCTTTACATATGCAGAACTCAAAGATTACCACTCCAGCTCATAATAATGTCAAACAAGAATTTTCTTGTTCTCTTCACATGCTTTTACACCTGACCACCCACAACAGAGTTGGCATTACCATCTTTACCAGATACAGTTCCTGCCCTGTATCCCCCCAATTCCCTATAGTAGGCCCTACCTGGGGGACAGTATTGATCACCGAGTGGGAATACACCCTTTGATTGAGCTATATTTGGAGACTCAAGGTAACAATAAAAAGTGTGTCATTTATAAATGACAAATGTATAATAAAAATTGAATTACAAATATTATATAAAAAGCTTGACATAAAATTATAACTTCAGGTCTTAGAGATCAATCGTTCAATAACTAACCACATTGAAAGTCAAGTGAGATTTGAGAAGCAAGAAAAAGAAGCCCGATTAAGAGAATAAAAAGGAGGAAGATATGCAAGAATGGGAATGAGATATGAAACATAGAAATGTGATTCAAATACTAATAATACTAAATAATAAAATATTTCTACAGATAATTCTATGGCAACAAATGTGAAAACATTAGACATATTGACATAAGTGCTTCTCTAACATAATTTAAACTTCTCTAACTTATTTAAAATTACCCCAAGGGAAGGTAAAAAAACAAAAAGTACTGAAGGCAAAAATCATAAAAGTGATTGAGAAGTTTAAAAATCTGCCATTAATAAAGCCCACTCAAACCACAGATTTTCACAGCTTCTATCAAACCTTTTAAACAGATAATTTCAATGTTATTTAAGCTCCTATAGTCACTGGAAAAAAATCCTTAACATAAAAACTTATGAAGTCAACATTTAAAAAAAAAGTATAGCCCAATCTCATATGTAAATGCAGATGCAAAGAACTTCGTAAAAAAAAAAGATGTTTTTAATATCCAGCAACCTACAAATATAATTATTTACATCAATCTATAAAAATTCAAAATTATATGGTAATATCAATACATTCTGAAGTCTTTAAATTAATAGGAATAACCTTGTGCACTGCTGGTGGGAATGCAGACTGGTGCAGCCACTGTGGAGAACAGTATGGAGTTTCCTAAAAAAACTAAAAATGGAACTCCCATTTGACCCA
Organism: Myotis davidii; assembly: GCF_000327345.1. Lineage (NCBI taxonomy): Eukaryota > Metazoa > Chordata > Mammalia > Chiroptera > Vespertilionidae > Myotis > Myotis davidii. The sequence continues at coordinate 9,839,897 of NW_006383016.1, forward strand.
GTAATTCCACTTCTAGGAATATATCTCAAGAAACCAGAAACACCAATCAGAGAGGATATACGCACCCTTATGTTCATAGCAGCACAATCTACAATAGCTAAGATTTGGAAACAGCCTAAGTGCCCATCAGCAGATGAGTGGATTAGAAAATTGTGGTACATCTACACAATGGAATACTATGCTGCTGTAAAAAATAAGGAACTCCTTCCATTTGCAGCAGCATGGATGGACCTGGAGAGCATTATGCTAAGTAAAATAAGTCAGTAAGAGAAAGATAAATATTACATGACCTCACTTATTTGTGGAATATAATGAACAACATAAACTGATGAAGAAAAACAAATTCAGAGACACAGAAGCATCGGTTGGACTGTCAAACTTCAGAGGGAAGTCAGGGGAGGGTGGGAGTGAGCGGGAGAGATCAACTAAGGCACTTGTATGCATGCATATAATCCTAACAATGGACAAGACACACTAGGCGGGTGAGGGCACGAGTGGGGAGGGGAGAGGGGGACTATGGGGGGCGTAAGGATACATATGTAACACCTTAATAAAGAAAAAAGTAAGCTACACAATATGACAAAATAATTTATTGCAAATTAAAACTAATTATTATTCCAAATTATAAAACTTTCATTGCAATTAAAACAAAAATGAGATAAGATTTCAGTTAACATTGCTTTGGAATAGTCAATTAAAAAAATGGAAGTCAGTATAAACATTGGAAAACAAAGGGTTTTCTTCTCATGACAATATTGTATATCTAGAAATCCCAAGATTCTAATTAAAATCAAAATCAATAAAAATCCTTAAATAAGAGAATTCATAAAGATAACAACAAATATGTATCGATCACCAACTTTTGTTTGTTATCTTAGCAAATAGCAATAAAAAAGGAAATATATCTATATTTTTATGGATAATTTAAAAAAGAAAACACAGGATCTATGTGAAAATACCTGTGAATCTTATTGGAAGGGCATATAATAATATTTGAACTATGGAATAACACTGTGATCTTGGACAGGAAAAATTAATAAGGTAAAAATGCCAATTCCTCAAAATTATTCTATAAATTGTGGCATTTCTAAATAGAACTTAATTAAGGTTGATTTTAGAATTGGATACAATGACATAAAAGTCACTTAGAAAAATATATGTCTGAGAACAGCCAAGAAAAGTTTGATTTGGAAGAAGGAGTAACTGGGAAATCTGCTTCACACATTATTCATCAGACTATAAAGTCACTATAATCAAGTCAACGTGGTATTAGCCATATGGATTCATGAAAAACAGAGAATCTAGAAAATAAGCATCTATATATGAAAATTTCACATATAGCAATGTTAGTATCTCTATCCAGTGGGGAAAGAATGCCATTTAATAAATGCAGCTACAATGAGAAATTTATCCAAAGAAAACTAAGTTGGGTCCATCCTCATCATATCTGCTGTTCAATAGTGTAGCCACTAGCCACAAGTGCTATTGAACTTAAATTTTAAATTAATTAAAAATAAATTTTAAAATTATGTTCTTTAGCTGCAATAGCCATGTTTTAAAGTGTGGCTAGTGTTTATTAGTGAAGATTATAGAAGGTTTCCAACTTTAAAAGATGTTCTTTTAGCCACAAGCTATTTCTCTCTATATATAATATTTACACATATTATTTAGAAATATTCTTAGAAATATAACCTAATAATATATAAATATAAATACATATATGTATATATACATTTAATTGTTCCCAATTGATTTACAATTTAAATGTAAAATATTTAGAAGAAAATTATCAAGGTTACAAATATAATATAAGGGTAGAGGGGGGAACTTCATAACATTACCAGAAACATAAAACAAATAAAAAAGAGATATAGTTGAAATAAAAATTATAACTTTTATATTTGTATAGATACCAGTATCAGTTAGGATTCTTGAAAACAAAAGCGGCTATTTTAAATGTTTTTTCTTTCTTTCTTTTTTCTCGTCTGCATGCACTGTAAGCAGAAGAGATTACACTTGAAAAGCACCAGTAAATGGGTTGTTAGACCATATTAAAACCACATTTATATGTAAGAAATGAAAATATCAGTTCTCTTAAAAAAACAGATATGCAAATAAGCAGACTCTATGGCATCATACTAAAGTTTAATTAAAAACTTTATAGACATTCTCACTTACCTGCCCACATACTGCAGTTTGTCCCTCTCCAATAGGACACAATTATTAGCCAGTTTTTGTTTTAAAATGACTGACATTCCTGTTAAACAGCTTTTGTTTGCAAGTTATTGGCAAAGGGGGTGAGGGATCCAGCTATGTGCTTCCCTTAGGGGCAGTAGTGATCTTGCAGCCTCTTGCTGTGATCCCATGGGGTATGATGCAGAAAAGCAATTTGTAATGGAGAATAACTGGGGGACTATTTTTTTTTTAGTTTCTTTATTGATTAAGGTATTACATATGTGTCCTTATCCCTCCCTTACCCCTCCCCTCCCCCAGCTCATGCCCTCACCCGCCTGGTGTCTGTGTCCATTGGTTATGCTTACTGATGAACAAAAACAGGTCCAGAGACAGAGAAGCATCGATCAGACCTCAGGACCGTTAAACCTCAGAGGGAAGGTAGGGGAGGGTGGGAGTAATGGGGAGAGATCAACCAACGAACTTGTATGGGGGACTATTTTTGAGAAGGTGCCATTACTGCCTCTGTAGTACACTGGTCACACAGCTACCTATCTTGCCTTGATCATTTCCAAGTTGAAGTTAGGGGCAGGTGAATAGGAAGAGGCTCTTACGTCCTAGCTGCAAGAGAGCCTGGGAAAGCAAGTTTCTGTAGGACTCATAAGTGTGAAATTTTACACATATAAAAAAGGTGTTCAATAATTCCTAGAACAGCAATAAGCATGACAAATGTCCACTACACTAATATAAATAAAGTCAACTGACAATAGAAATTGGAGGAAATATTAAAAGGATAGTAACCCAGATGAAGATGAATGTTTAGTGTCTATAATACAGAAAGAGTCCTTACAACTTGTAAAGAAAAAGAGAAACTACCTAATGGAAAAATACATCAAGGCTATGAATAGTGAATTCACAGAAAAGTAAATTCAAATTTTCTACACTTAGTATAAAGAGATAATCACTTTACCAAAGCAGATTGACAAAGTTTAAAAATTTCAATAAACCTTCTGGTGGACTGTGAAGGAAATGGCATATTCTTTGCTACTAGAATTATAAAAATTTCCCACCTTTTTAGAATTAAATTTAAAATGTCTATAAAATTAAAAATAACCAGAACCTTATAAGTAAAACCATCACTATATAAAAATATACAAACAAGGATGCTTATTCTACTTATAGAAGCAAAAGGCTTAAAGAGTGAATGGTCTTCTGAAAAGAAAATACATTCACAGTATAGGCTATTAAAAGACAATTACAAACAATGAGTAAGATCTTTGTCATTTGTCTTAGAGTGATTTTGACAGTTGCTGAATGAGAAAAAAAAAGATGCAGAGAAACAAATAGATCAATGCATAAAACACAGTATAAGAAACTGAAGACATTAAGATTTTAATAAAAATCACATGGGTTGTGGGCGTGAGAGAGGATGAATTGGTGCAGGCAGAGAAGAAGAACAGAGAATTAGTGAAACAAACAGAAAACAAAACAAGACTTGTAAATTCAAACCATATTTAAATATTTCCTTTACATAAAACTACTATACCTGCTTCAAGAGAAACTATAAAGGAATTTAGTCTAGGTTTCTAAATTTAAAAAAAAATGTCTAAAATATTTTGTTAGGTGAACAATTATCTACACTAATAAAAGAGAAACATGGTAATTGGCGTACGACCGCTACCCTTCCCATTGGCTAATCAGTGAGATATGCAAATTAACTGACAGCCAAGATGGCGACCAGCAGCCAGGCAGCTTAAACTGAACATGAGGCTTGCTTGCTTCAGTGACGGAGAACTCCAATGTTCCCCATCTGACTTGCCAGCCTCTCAGCTGCAACTCTCAGCAACTATGTTGCGAATAAAGAAGCTAAAAAAAACCCAGAAACCTGCTTTACTCAGCGGAGCTTCAGCCAGCCGGACGGCAACATTGTATCAAATACAGACGATAAACAAAGGCCAGAAACCTGTTTTCAGCAGCCGAGGACAGAGCTAAAGCTGGCCCAGAATAAAAAAAGAAAAAAAGGAGCAATGGGGAGCTTCAGTCCCAGCCTGAAAATGGCCCTCAGCCCCTCACCCAGACTGGCCAGGCACCCCAATGGGGACCCCCACCCTGATCCAGGACACC